>NW_024544709.1:2400000-3000000 GCF_018167655.1 Microtus oregoni | reverse complement strand
CTCCCGAGTGCTGGGATTAAAGGTGTCCACCACCACCACCCAGCTTTGGCTTCCATTTTTGAGGATCTAGAAGTTCTCCCTTTTTTCCTAAGCTCTTTTAGGTCTTATATGGATCCATGCCCCATGCTGGGTGCTATTTTTTAAAGGGAGCCTGCTCATTAGTTTCCAGTTCACCCTGACCTGAATCATCACCCAGAAACTATTAATTACAACATTGTTTGACCAATTAACATATTTCTATTAACATATTTCTATTAATCTGTGTATCATCACAAGACTGTGGCCTACCAGTACGTTTCTGGCATCTGCTCCTTTGGCAGCTACATAGTGTCTTTCTGATTTGCCTACTCTTCTTTCTCTACATCCCTCTTCAAATTTCCTGCCTAGCTTTACTCTGCTAAACAATTGGCTGAAACTGCTTTGTTCATTAGCCAATAAAAGCAACAAATGTACAGAAGGGCATTGCATATCAGAATCTGTGGATGACATATGTTTTTTGCTCTCTTCCTCCTACTTTCTCTGTTTCTCTCTCTGTGTCATTCTGTCTCTCTCTCTCTGTCTCCCTCTTTCTCCTTTCTATTTCATAGCTCTCATTAGAAAAAGAATAACTACTGTGACTTTGTTTTATATGTTACTATAAATCATATGTATTATAACATATCAACATATAGAAAGGTATTAAATAATGCATATTAATATAAACACAAGTATCTAAAGTTTAATATTAAAATTTAATATGTAATATTGCAAGTAATGGTTTTTATTCCTCTTTGCGAGAATGAAGGAGTGAAGAATGTCTAATAGGTCCACTGTATACTACCAACCGTGACATTGAGCATTAGCTGCATTGATATAAGTGGAAAAGACAGTTGTCAAAAGTGACTTTCCAAGCCAAGCAACTGCCATCTTGGAAAGTTCACTTACGGCCCATCCCTGCTGACCCTTGTAGAAAGTTCATCTAAGCCAGATATGGACATGGGATCTTGGAAGGGATTCTCATCTAAGAATCTGGCTATTCACCTGCACCCGACAACTCTGCATGTAGCCTGTGATGGGAAGAGAGTCTATAGAATCAGGAGAGATCTAGAACAGGGGCAGTTCTTACAGTGCATGCAGTTATAAACAAGCCAACAGCTTTGTGTGTAAGGCTTTTCAGGTTTAGACAGTTGTGGGAGGGATGAAAACATTTCTGTAAATAACTCATCACCTATGTTATATAAAAAAAATACGGTGATCTTGTTGAGTTCCTCCTACGTTCAATAAGAAAACCTGATGATCTCATTGATTTGTTCTATGCACTCTAAGAAAACTCAGTGATCTTATTAGTTCATCTGTAGTGAATTTTGATGGACTCATGTATTTATTTATTGGCTTTTGAGACCACGGTGAAGGAGTAGACATTGCTTATGTTTAACATCTGGGTGGAAATTTTAACAACAACAGATGAGTGACAACAAATAATCTGCTAACTGGAAGACAACAGGATCACACAAAGTTTCAACATGTAGAAAAGTTTCATGTATCTGGGTGATGGAAGAAGTAATATGAGATCTTAAACTTATACATCCTTCATCTCACTATGTTCAACATAGGATAAGAAAATACTATCACATGTACACATTATAGAATGGCTGTGTCTACAAGTCAATAAATGGTGAGAGAGAATGAAAAGGTGAACCCTAAATTCTTACTTTATAACATTTAAAATGTGATAGTTTGATTATATTTCTTACCTTTTCATTGAAATGTGAAGAAATATCTAAAAAGTAAAAGTGGATAATTTTTCCTTTTGCTAAATCACAAAGTAAATTAAGTGGGAAACTGACAGAGAGAGACAAGTAGCAGGCAAATCAGAGAAAAATTTTTGTCTTTTCATATACTCCCTTGGAGAATAGGTAGTAGAGTAAAATATATAACTGAACTTGATGACGCCCAAATGTGGCATTTGACAGCTTCAGGGAGCGCCAGATGTTGTCCGGCTTGTACTGAATATGTAAGGAGGTAATAAATTCCCCATATGGTGAATCTCTACAGTGCATGCAATGGATTATTTTGCATAGATTAAGTTCCATCAAAGCTGCAGGATGTGAAACATCAAGGCTTCTAAGAATAATTTTACCCTTAAATAAGCTAGAAAATGTCACCAAAACTTTAGTATTTAGACTTGAATTATAATAACGAAGTACAAAGTATGACTGTATTGTGTCAGAAATGATAACATATACCTATAATCTGTTTAAAACATGACAAGTTGGTTGTTTTAAAAGAAACAAATGGATAACAAATATGTGAGTATCCATTAAAGGTTACAGTGAAAAACGATTCTTATCATAAATGAATAATATCAAAAATTACCATAGACCTTTTCAAAAACTACAAAATTCCTTCTCATAACCTTGCTGAAAGCATTTATCATTTTCAGCTTGATAATTTATTCAGTTAGGGTTTGTGTATTCTGATTAGACAATGCATATTATCTGATGTACTTTGAAGGGCTTCATTGCTATTCTAATAAAAGTAATGTGGTAAATGAAGTATATCTATAAGCATCACATCATGTGGGGGTGTTATATGCAAGGTATTTAGAAGTCATGATACTTTAAATGGATGGAACTATCTGCATGTCTTTGTGCCTGGCACATGTATGAGATTGACAGTTGCTGTGGGACAATGGTCTTGTACCCTGTTGTTTGTATTGTTTTGATAAAATGCTGATTGGCCGGTAATCAGGCAGGAAGTAGAGGCAGGGCAATTAGGCAGGAAGTAGATGCAGGATGACAAAAACAGGAGAATTCTGTGAAGAGGAAATAGTCAACACTTGTCACTCAGACTCAGAGAATGCAAGATGAGAATGCTTCACTGATAAAGGCACCAAGCCACGTGACTAACACAGGCAAAAATATTGGATCAATGGCACGGGGTTTTGATCCTACTTAATGTGCTGGCTTTGTGGAAGCCTAGCCAGTTTGGATGTTCACCTTCCTAGATATGGACGGAGGGGGGAGGACCTAGGACTTACCACAGGGCAGGGAACCCTGACTGCTCTGTGGACTGGAGAGGGAGGGGGAGAGGAGTGGGGGGAGGGGGAGAAGGGTGGGAGGAGGGGGAGAACAGTGGGAGGAGGGGGAGGGAAATGGGAGGCTGGGAGGAGGTGGAAACTTGTTTTTTGTTTATGTTTTTTTTTCTTCTTTTCTTAATAAACAAAAAAAAAGAAAAAAAATATTGGATTAATGTAGGATGTAAGGTTTAATAAGAAGCCTGAGCTAATAGGCCAATTACTTTATACTTAATGTAAGCCTCTGTGTGTTTCTTTGGGACTGAATGGCTGTAGGACCTATCAAGACATCTGTCAACAGGTACTGATAATGAAACCATTGTTGCAAAATGCTCACTAGATATGAGTCCAGAACAGACAAATGTTTTCGTAACTTTTCTTGCAATATGTATAATTTAATGTTTGAAATAACTTCATTTTCCCTCAAAGCAACTAGGACATTTCTTTAAAAATATTATAAATGATATGAGTTCTTAGGACTTTATGAATCTTACAGTTGCACCTTAAAATATATCACTCTTTCATCTAAATTTTAGAACATTATTTCTAAGGAGAGGGTGCTGATAACTCACAGTTTTGAGTGGATTTCATTATATTTATGAATGCTTCAAATTATATGAAAAACTATATGTGAAGCTTTACTTGGAAAAATAGTTTATAGTTTTATCATAAAACTGTTACTCCAGACAATTCCATCATTTCTATGTTCATTGGCACCCACTGCAATCCTTTATGTTAGCATGTTAACTTGTATTTTGTGGCTCTAAACTCTACTAAGAATTTTTGAATGACATGTAATTATGTTGAAGGAATTATTGTTGTACAGTAAAAGTGCCTTTCTAGATTTTATAAAATGGAAGTTAGCAGGGTGGCTTCTTTGGAAGAGTAAATAAAACAAGAAAATGCGACTCTCAATGTTCTCTGAAAATAGAGAAAACATATTCAGTATTGAGAAATCTGAATAAACCTGCATTTGCAGGTAGTCCAACACTATGATGGATCACAGCAAGAAATAGAGAGGATGGACGTCCATGCTGATAAGAAGGTTTTGTTCCATAATCTGATGGATGGCAGAGAAGGAATGGAAGGAGAAAGAGACAGAAAAAAAAAAAAAAAAACGTACTGGCTTTGTGGGAGCCTAGGCAGTTTGGATGCTCACCTTACTAGACCTGGACGGAGGTGGGTGGTCCTCGGACTTCCCACAGGGCAGGGAACCCTGATTGCTCTTTGGGCTGACAAGGGAGGGGGAATTGATTGGGGAAGGGGGAGGGAAATGGGAAGTGGTGGTGGGGAAGAGACATACATCTTTAATAAATAAATAAATTAATAAAAAAATAAAACTGTGTGGACTTCAGAATGTTGCCAGTGTTGTACAACTCTCAACACTATTTAATCTAAAAAGATTAAAAAAAAATGTAGGTGGTGTTTTCTGTCTCACCAGCCAGGTCCCAAATAACCACACAGAGACTTAATATTAATTACAAAACTCGGCTGATATCTTAGGTTTCTTTTTTAGCTAGTTTCTATAAATTAATTTAACGCATTTCTATTCATCTCTGTGTTGCCTGGAGGCTGGTTTACCTTCTGTACTTATTTCCCATACTGCTCATTCTGTGTCTCATGGTGTCTTCTTCTCAGACTCCACCTTTCATACGTCCCCCTAGCATCCTCTTAATCTGGTTCTGCTGTGCAATCGTGTCCGCCCGAGCTAAATGCCAGCCAGCTTCTTTATTAAACCTATCACAGTGACATATATTAAGTATGTAAACGAATATTCCAGAGGAAAATATAAAATTTTCCCAGATAAGCTTACAAGAAGCTAATGGTTCTTAGGAATTCAACTGAAGCCACATTCAGTCATACATTTTGTTTCTCAGTCTCTGAATATAGTAGGTCAGAGTTGTTTTATTAAATGTTAATCTAATAAGTTAATAATATTTATATAAATTATTTAATATGTAACCTATGGTGTATTATTTAATGAATTTATATAATAATATAATAAATAAACTAATATTTTATCAAATATTACTAAAATATTAAAGATATTTAAGCATCTTAAATTTACTTTCCTTAGTTTTCTAATCCATTTATTTGATTAAATTATAGTATTTTTGTCACTGGAAGTTGTGTTAACTATATTAAATTTTTCTCTTTAAAGTAACTTTAATGTTTTGAAATGCTTTTTAAAAAGTCAAATATGTAAATGTTAATAAAATAGGTAATCAAGAGTTTTCCTTGACAAAAATACAGTGAATACAGGTAAATAGGTATTACCTTGAAATTAATGTCCACAGCATTTAGTTTTAACAGCTATCATTTCCTCACTACTCTCCTCCTTTAAAATATGATTTTTTATAATTTATTAAACTTTTATCTAGCAGTAATATAATAAAATAATTGATCCATCTATTTTACTCACTCATTATTAATAATATCTTATAAAGTGTGGCTATGTTTGCAGAATGTAATACACTACTTGTTGAGATATTTGGGGAAGAGATTTAAAGTTGTCATACACTTTGATAGTTATATATTCAACACATAACTTCACTCATTTCAATCCAGATTCCATATCCATAACGTAACAGTGCTTGTCTACCTGACTGCTGTGAATGCTTTCATGAAGAAAATACATAGGTTAATTGTATTAATATCTACTAAGTACTTCCTTAACCTAAAGTAATTTGTCAACATCATTAAAGGTAAAAGTCTGTCACCTTAATGAGGAAAATCAGATCCAGTTAAGCTATCCTTTATTTATATGCAGAAGACACAAAACCATGTTGTGTATATCCCTGTGAACATGCTGAATGGTTAAATGAATTTTTTAAATCTTTTTTCTTACAATTTATTTATTTATTCATTCGTATCTTGTATAGTTTTAGTATTTCTTGCTCCACACTACTGAATCTAAAGTTCAAAATTCTGTTTTGCAGAAAAAATACAACATTTTTGTAGTTATAAAAGAATTTACCATGTGAAATCACATGGAACAATTTATTATAGCTTTGGAATCTGCTGTAAACATGGATAAGAATGCGAATTGTGTATCATATAGTAGACAAGTGCATTTAGGTGAAATAGTAAGATGATCATACTGAATGTAATAAAGGGAGACAGAAATAACATGAGCTCTTAAGGGCACTACACATGAACCTTCTCATGTTCAGCTGGTCCTATTATAAGCTGACAAGAGACATTGTTCAAATGCATGCATCCTGTAGATATGGCCATAAATGTTATTAATCTAATCATCCATTTGATTCAAAATGGAATGGTGTCTCATCTAATATTAAAGTAAAATGTGCATAATTTTTTCATTTTATTATTTGTTACAAGGGTGTATCATTGCACAAAATATTATCCATCTTATGGTTGCTATTGTTATAAAGCAATGCCATGACTGAAAGCAAGCTGGGGAGGAAAGGGTTTATTTTACTTTCCCTTTCACATCACAGCACATTTTTGAGGGAAGTCAGAGAAGGAACTTAAGCAGGAACCCTTTAATAGGATTCAAGCAGGGATACAGTATAAAGTAGCACACAAGTTATTCTCATAGTAAGCTCAAGACACAACTGCTACTGAGTCTCTTCATTGCATCAGAAATTGTACAATGACATAAATCTATGCATTTACATTTGTATAGGCAAATGCAACACTGCTACTTCAAGGAAGAAAAGGTCAAATATACAACATTTCAGAAGTTTTTGAATGAATAAATAATTCAGGTAAGTTCACTCAATAATTTGATTCAACAACTATTTGAAAATGAACAAGAACTTCTGAACTGAAGCAGATTGTAATTTCGCAGATTATTTTGGCAGGCACTGAATGAAGATAATCCCATTAGTTTATTTAATATGAGTGCACTTTTGAAATTTTGTTGTAGTTCACAAATGTGTGGCTTTTGATATAACATTTCTGAGAAATCTATCTAAAAAGTTAATGGAATAAGCATTAAAATATTAAGCTGAATGAAGATGTTTCCTGTTATAATGCTGTAATCTAAAAGTAATCTAGTAAATACTAATTTTCTAGAAATGTTAAAATATTTAGCAAACTAATATATTTCCTTAGTAAGCCTCTCTATATAAATATATATGCATATTTTATATGCACATACACATGTCTCCAGCTTTTCCAACACACCTACAAAAGATTTTCTGTAGAAGAGATGTCTAAAAATAAAACAATCTGTAGGTGTTCAAGTCTCTCATATCCAGAGATCTAGCATTTCTGTTTATTGTGATTTCTTTATTCTCTCAAGTTAATTTAAATCTATTCTTGTTTACTTATAGTGTTCAACATGATGTAAAAGTCATATACATGGACATTATACACTATTATTTAGTTAAATAGAATAAATACTTGTACAGATGCAGTTCAGGACTCTGTTTTGAATTTTGAGATTACTGGACTTCACATAAATAGTAAGAATTGAGGTAAAGAGTTGCTGATTAATATGTGTACATTAAGACAAACAAAAGCATGTATACAAGTAATAAACATACATGCACATATATGTACATATGTATATGTACACATTGGAATAGTTGATGATTTCACAGCAATTTTATACTTTGCATAATTAAAAAACATAAGATATCATCAACCACTCTCAAAACCATTTTCTTTCACTTTAGAAGATGACCAAGTCTATGGCCTCTTTCGAATCTTCTGCATGATACAAACCTGCACACACTGGTATTCTCTGAGAGCTGCATTTTACTTTGCGGTTTTGATTCAACTCCCAGTAACCTCTGTGAAGCAATAGCAATTAGCTTCATTAAGTAGTCCTCAACCTCCGTTAAATTAAATGCCCATGCTGGGCGGTGGTGGCGCACGCCTTTAATCCCAGCACTCGGGAGGCAGAGGCAGGCGGATCTCTGTGAGTTCCAGGCCAGCCTGGTCTACAAGAGCTAGTTCCAGGACAGGAACCAAAAGCTACGGAGAAACCCTGTCTCGAAATATAAAAAAAAAAAATTAAATTAAATGCCCTGTGGACTTTCTAACTCAAAAACTAGGACACAATAAACTTTCTGTCTTCTTTTCATGGAAATGATACAGAAGGGTTACCTAAATCAGCTCTAGGTAAACTTTCAGTGTAAAGACCATGATTTAAAGAGAAGTTAAACGACAGAATAGTGATATGATGCACTTGATAATCACAAGAGTTTATAGAGATGCTCAGCTATATGATAAAACCAATTCCCAATGAATGCAAACCATTAGAAAATGAAGGATTTTATAGATCAAATTCTTTGTCCCCCAGGGTCTTAAAATAACAACCTTATATGAAATAAACAAGGGAGACACTTATATTTACACATCATTGGAACATTGATTTCCCATTAAAATAGAGTATATAAAATATTATTATGTGCTTCTAAAACATATGACTAGGAACATTTAGTAATCATTTTTGTTATTATTGTTGTGGCAGTCTAGCAATATTGAGTAGGCTGACCTTAGAAATAGGCTTCTGCTTCCACTTCCCACGTTCTCCAATGTGCTAATATGCACAGCTAACTTCTTATTAATGACGGTGAATTTAGAATATATATATACACAAACAAATTCATAAATATTTGTGGAATCTTCATGTTGTTTTGATTGCTGAAACAGATTTTCTACTCACCTATAAGAAAAACAACTCTTGATGTTAAGGACCTACTTAAAACTTATAATCATTAATTGTCTAATCAGGCAACTCCCTTCTATCTTATTTATGTTTTGGAGGATAATTGCCGTCATTTTTTAAAACGATTCAGTAAATTATTTATTTGTGCTCATTTTACTTGAGTTATTAGTATCTTACAAAAAGAAATTTTTTTCTTCCCTCTTTCTGTCCTTCCTTCCATGCTTTCAAGTTGGTGTGGTATTCTTGTCTGGTTTTGATTTTTTGTTCCTTTTGCCTTTTCCCCATGATTTTCCCATCTCTTTATGTTGTGTCACATCCTTGCTCTTGCATTTGCAAGCTGAGTGAGCAGCCGTTCATTTCACTGTTTCATCTCTCTTGGTTATCACAAGAAGCTTTTTAATTCTACATGTATGTGGTGTGTTAATGTTATTCAAAAATGTTTCTCCAACTCAGCTCTGCCTTGGACACTTAACTCATTGACACTCCATCATCACTTGAGTGCTAGCATATTATAATCATATAATTATAATACAAAATACCTTAAGCAGAATACTTTATGGAGCATGCCATTCTCTCACTCTGGCATTGTTTTCTCTTTTCAGGAAAACTAAGCCATAGTGAACAAGATTTCAAAAGTTTCAGAACAGCTATCTTTCTCGATATTATTGTTGCCATCTCAAACCACACTTGAAAATATCCAGTTGATTTTCTACTTGTTCTGACTGTCATTTAATGCTCACCTTCTTATGAAAATAAATCAGAAAAAAGGACACAGAGAAAAACAATATCCCTAGAAGACCCAGCATTGTGTTTTTTGGGCACTTATATATGTGGAGATCATTATGAGAATACCTGAGAGGGACAGAGGTGATTACATCAACCTCAGCAATGACACAACGTCCAGTTCCAGAAAAGCAGCGGTGGAAGCTGGACAAAACCCAAAGGAGAAGTCTTCAAACATATGAAGGAAAATGGTTTTCAGATAATAGTATTTTATCTGATGAACTATAAAATACATTAGGGATCACAACAATGCCATTTTCAGATGAACATCTTTTTAGATACCTCTTCAGATTCTTCTTACAAAGATATGAGAAAAGAGTTTGATTTTATGAAATCTGGGAGAAAATTTCCATTATAAAGTAAATAGCAAATACGGGATTATACAATAAGGATTTATAAAACTAAGATGGAAGAAGAACTGAATGCTTCATCAAAATGTTGGGGAAGCGCTGGAAAGAAGACTCCAGGGGACAGGTGCTGACTACCTGCCATGATGGCCTGAGTTTATGAGTTAGATTCCTGGAACCCACATCATAAAAGTAGAGAACTGACTCCCGTGTGTTGTTCAGTATCTTCCACAATCATGCCAAGATTCTCTCTCTCTCTCTCTCTCTCTCTCTCTCTCTCTCTCTCTCTCTCCCTCCCTCACAAACACACACACAGACACACACACATGCATGCACACACACACACAAAGTAGTATAATGTTTTATGATTTAACATAGAACATCGTTTGACAGAATTAGTCTTGCATCTGGTGCCTTTCACCATATGGTCATCTGGATACTGCTCACTTTGGAAATAATAAAAGTTCTAAACTAGACAGATTTATCAAATGAAGTAATGTATTAGTTAATTAGTTAATGATGATCCTCTGGTCCTGGACAGTGGGAAGTAAGTTTTATTTTAAAGTAGAGATAATTTGTATTGTATGACAAACACACAAGTTAGCAGAAGGCACTTCCATCTGCCTCGGAGTTAATCTCTAAGATTAATTAAAATATGCTCCTCAGTGCAGTGTCCATATAAAACATTAGATAATCACTTTTAGTGCTTTTAAGAGTACCCTCATCATTATTGGTGAGATTGCTTTTAGAAAACTCTTTTCTTTTATATACAGAATTAAAACTCATAACCTGGATTGGTTATGTCTCTGCTGTCTTATACTGGCAGAGTTTTATGAGGCGGCGGGTTTGATGACTAGAACCGTACAAGATAAAGAAATCAAATAATGAAACACCATCGTTTTTAAAACAACAAAGAAATGTTGTAAACCCAGTGTCTTACAGGTTTCCTTTATCAGAAGATTCTGTACTCTCCTAAGTACAACAGTTTGCTATTCTAGAATTCATCCTGCAGAATTCTCAAAGTGTTTATAACAGGTTTTCACCACACAGATGGTCTTCCTAGACAAGCAGACAACTTTGCTGTCCCAAAAGCTCATGTGTTAGAAAATTATTCCTTAGCACAAAGGACTGGGAGTCCAATGAGACCTAGTGAGTGGCACTAGGCCGCTGACACCTCACTGCTGTAGGGATGAATGTCCATCATTCGAGGGAGGGATAAGAATCCAAGAACTGTTTGATTGTCTAGAAGGTTGATTGGTACAATGTGAGTTTGACTTCCATTGTTTGCTGTCTTTAACTTTTAGAATTAAAGTTCTTTAATGCCCTCTGTTCACCTTGTGCCCCCCTCCTCACTAATTTCACTACCAGCATGGACCTTCCACAACTGGGAAAATCTTTTTAATATAGAACTCAGGGATACATTGTTATTTTACGAAGAAATCAAACTTAGACAAATAGTCAATCTACATTATCTTTGCCTGCACTCTGATCTCCAGAAGAAATATTGCACATAAGGAATGCTTAAGTTACCTCTGAGATCAAGAGAACAAGAATCCAGAAATGTTGGAGACAAGAATTTTGAAATGGATTAACAGCTTTTGCTGAGCAATCATGATAAAGCATACCAGATCACAGAAGACATTACACAATATATGCTATATTTAGATAACTTAAATGATGCTACAGGAAAACAGGAGTATGGATTATTGTGTACCCCATGAACATTTCTTTCCCATGTTATTAAGGTTATGGATTACCTCATAATTACTTATGAAGCAGACTATCAGAAAATCATTTCTGTTATAAAGTCAAAGGTGAGGTAGATCAAATGATTGCTTCATTACTGAAACTTCTACCAAACATAAAGGACTAAGAATGACTTTATTAGGGCTAGGTAGGTAGTTGAGGTCTACAGTATTTTCTGATTACATACAAGGATCCATGTTCAATCCTCAGAATGCAAAATAATTAATTAAAACATTTCATGATATTTACCGAATCATTTTTGTGGTCCTCAGTGAAAGAAGCTCTAGGAGACACCAAGTTAGAACTGGTATACTGACACTGTGGTCATTAGGAACTCTTGATTCTTCTATCTTATTAAGAGTCTTTAATCATTGGCTTCTATGTTATAATGCAACTTTAGTACTAGCAAGGGATGTGGAGGTCCAGAGTTAAGAATCTCCTTGCCATCTGAAAAGCTGAAGCAGCAAAGTAAGAAAAATGAATTTAAAAAGAGAGGAAGCAGTGGTGCAGGCTCAGCTGCTCTAATGCAGATCTAGACACATTGGCATCAAATAAGTAACATGACTACACCCAGGTGGCAAATGTCACAGAACCTATACAATACACAATTCATTCTCTAAAGCTTAGAAAAATAGTGTCGGTTACATTGAAAGTGATTATATAAATTTCAATCTGAAAATGAAAATATGTGCCTAGCTTTATTGCTGAGAACGACTCTAGAGAACCCCTGTGTTAATGCAAAGCCAGGGGTATCACAAAGATGTTAAATATATTAATACAGCATACATACAATCAATTCTGTTGTTTCAAATGCAAATCCAAAGGAATGTTTAAGGTAATAAAAAGAAAGGTCTGAGATATTCATAATTTCTTTGGTAAAACATTTATATGTTCAGGTACTGTGTTTTTTCAATTGTTTGTTTTAAGAAAAACGTAACCAAAAGCACCCAGGATACATGTCAAAAGGATGTGTATAAATTTAGATAGATTTTTTAACATGTTTTCAGGTCACTTAAGGGGAAAAAAGCATATGAAATTGTTTTACTGGAGGAAAAAATAGAAGCAAGAAAAGTCCAGAGAAGTTGACCAGAAATGATGTATTTTAACTAATTATCAGACCATTGTAGCATAATCTCTATTATATACAGCTAGATTCTGTCAAAACAATTTAATCTACTATTGAATAAAGTATTCATTTTAAAAATTTATTTAACTGTGCACTAATAAATAAAAACTTGCAGATATATTGATATTAAAAAGAGCAAGGTTCATGGCCAGTCTAAAAAAAAAAAAAAGTACTGGTACAAATATTTGAAGCAAAAAGGAAGAAAAAAACTATTTTTTTAGTAACTAAATTAAGAGTAATTTCTTTAACACACGGTC
This sequence comes from Microtus oregoni, assembly GCF_018167655.1. Classification (NCBI taxonomy): domain Eukaryota; kingdom Metazoa; phylum Chordata; class Mammalia; order Rodentia; family Cricetidae; genus Microtus; species Microtus oregoni. Next base: position 2,987,042 of record NW_024544709.1, on the reverse strand, counting down.
TCACTAGATAGCCTGGAGATCTGGGTAGCCTAGAGATGTACTCAGCTCAGAGAGATCCATATTAAAGGCCGGTACCATCATATTTGACTTCAAAGTCACTTTTAATAAATAGTGTTTATTTTCTGCTACCTGATGTGGAATTCTCCTCTGTATGCAATGAATATATTTGATTGCCATTAGTTAATAAAGAAGCTGCTTTCTGCCAATGGCTGAACAAAGTAAAGCCAGGCAAATAATCTGAACAAAGATGTAGAGAGGGTGTAGGCAGAGTCAAGAAGTTGTCTTGTAGCTGCTGAAGGAGATAAACACCCCGGAATATTACTGGTAAATGATGAGTCTCGTGGTAAAATATAAAATGATAGGAATGGGTTAATTTAAGGTATAAGAGTTAGTTAATAAGATGCCTGAACTAATAGTCCAAGCAGTGATGAAATTAATATAGTTTCTGTGCGATTATTTGCATGTGTGCGCCCGGGAACAGTCTCATTCTACAGTGACCTTTTACAAATCAACCCAGATATTTAGTGGGTTAGCAATGCTGTTGCAGTTTATTTTAAAATATCAAGAAAAAAATTACACAATGCAACAAGGCTCACATAGGAGATTTATTGGAAGAGGAGAGCGAAGGAGCAGAGAAGGGGACAGAGAGGGGCGTAAAGACCAGTCGCTGGGGACAAAGGTAGTAAAAAAAAAACGTTATAAGAGTCAGAGAGAAATGGAAAGACACAGAGAGTGGGGGGAGAGAGAGAGAGAACGAGAGAGAGAGAGAGAGAGAGAGAGAGAGAGAGAGAGGAAGTGGGCAAGGCCTGCCTTTTAAAAGGGAATGTAGCAAGTAAGCACAGCAAGTGCTCCTATTGGTTACAATTTAGGACATATCCTGTTAGGACCCCAAAGGCAGTCTAGTACAGATGCTGAAATAGTAACACATCTTTCTATATTTCAGCAAATATATTCATGAAGGGAAAAGGAAAGTATTGGTCAGGTTTAGATATAGAAGTGACGACAAATGAAGTATTTTGAAACCTTAAATATCAAGCTCAGGTTCTAGATATTTAAGAAGCTTTAGCTTAAATCTTAACTAACATGAATCCATCTCTGTGCCAGGGACAGCTAGAGTTAGCACAAAAAAAGAGAAACAAAGATCATTTCCTGTGACTTCCTATAAAAATCTGATGCCACTTCTTTTAGGAGTTTCTCAAACTACAGAAGCTAACAAACACTATGAAGCAGAGATTTGCTGTAGGAAATTCTACAGCCAGTAGCCTTTAAGTTACCTGCCTACTGGGCCATGGACGCATATATTATTTATGCCTATGTAAAGCATGTAACTGGCCTCTTTTTCAGCTGTGGAATTTGGTTGCTGTTCTCCATTCCAGCAGAGGATTCTGATTTGTGAGTCTACCCCTAAATAAATAACCATTTATTATTCTCAATTCTGAGCTAGTGTGGGATTTCTTGTAAGTGTCCTTCTTCAGGGATTGCTTTAAGTGCCTGTTTATTTATCTGATATGCTTTTTGTTGAGCAGTAACAAGAATATAACATAAGATATTTAAAGTCACTAGCAGAGAAACTTGGAGAATCAACTTTAGAAGTCTGTCATCACTCCCTTTCACACTGAGAATTTGTAAAAGAAATGTAAGTTTACAGATGTTATACAATTTAAAGTTTGATAAAAAATGTTTTTATTAGTGTTTAAAAATGAGTTTCGAGTTTTAATCTAATATTCTGTGTAGCATGGTTTCTAATTGGTCTTAATAATAAAAAACCCTGAGTCAGATATAGAGGTAAATGCTAAAAGATCGGAGAAGCAGAGTAGCAGCTACTAGATTTTTTTCCTTTAACACAATCTTCAGACCTATAACAACACAGGATAACAGAATGGCTACAAAAATAGCATCCATTCTGCTGCATAAAAGAAACACACCTTGACCTCAAAGACAGATATTACCTTAGAAGAAAGGGTTGGGAAAAGAGTTTCCAATCAAATGTAGATAAAAAACAAGCAGGTGTGGCTATCCCAATAACTAACAAAATAGACTTTGAAATGAAATTAATCAAAAGAGATGGAGAGGAACACTTCATACTTATTACAGAAAAAATCCAAGATGAATTTTCAATCCTGAACATCTATGCCCCAAATAAAGAGCACCCACATATTTAAAGGAAACATCACTAAAGCTTAAATCGCACATCAAACTACACACACTAATAGTCGGAGACTCCAAAACCCCACTCTCACCAATGGACAGGCTGGACAGACAGAAACTTACCAGAGAAATAAGAAAACTAACAGATGTCATGATTCTAATGCACTTAACAGACATCTATAGAACATTTAACCCAAATAGAAAAGAATATATATTCTTCCCAGTACCTTATGGAAATAACTCTAAAATTGAACACATACTCAGTAACAAAGCAATCCTCAACAAATAAAAAAAAAAATCCTGTATCTTATTGGGTCACCATGGCTTAAAGTTAGAATTCAACAACACTAACTGCAGAAAGTCTATAGACTCATGGAAATTGAACAGTGTTCAATTGAATCACCTCTGAATCAAGGAAGAAATAAAAAAAAAGAAACTAAAGACTTACTAGAATTCAGCAAAAATGAAAGCAAACATACCCAAAACTACGTGGCATTTGGAAAGACATGCTAAGCGGAAAGTTCATAGCACTAAGTGCCTACATAAAGGCAGTAGATAAATCTCACACTTCAACTAAACAGCACACCTAAAAGTTCTAGAACAAAAAGAAGCAGACTCACCCAGGATGAGTAGATGACAGTAGATTGTTTGGTTAGATTTTTTTTTTTTTGGCTAGACTGACAGCAGGGGAACTGGCCAAAGGCTAAATTTAGCCCCCTGAATGTGAGTGACAGTTGTAAGGCCAGGGCACTCTGTGGGATTACCTGCAGTGGGACCAGGACTTATGCCTACTGTTTGAACTGGTTCTTTGGAGCCCATTCTCTTAGGAGGGATGTCTTGCTCAGCCTGGAAATAGTGGGGAGGGCCTTGATCCTGGCTCAGAGATAGACTTTGTTGACTCTCCATAGGAAAACTTGTCCTCTCAGGGGAGTGGGTGGAGGATGGGGTGGGAGCCAAGGTGAAGTGAGTGGGAGGAAGGTAGAGAGTGGGAACTAGAATTGGCATATAACATGAGAAAAGCTTGTTTCTTTTTTAAAAAAATAAATATAAAAAATAATAGTTCCTTGGGCAGTTGAGAATAGGGAACCTGAAATGACCCTATCCTTGAGTAATACTGACGAATATCTTGCATATCATCATAGAACCTTCATCTGGTGATGGATGGAGATAGAGACAGAGACCCACACTGGAGCACTGGACTGAGCTCCCAAAGTCCCAATGAGGAGCAGAAGGAGGGAGAACATGAGCAAAGAAGTCGGGACCACGAGGGATGCACCCACCCACTGAGACAGTGGAGCTGATCTATTGAGAGCTCACCAAGACCAGCTGGACTGTGACTGAAAAAGCATGGGATAAAACTGGACTCTCTGAACATGGAGAACTATGAGGGCTGATGAGACGCAAAGGGCAATGGCACGGGGGTTTGATCCTACGTAATGTGATGGCTTTGTGGGAGCCCAGCCAGTTTGGATGTTCACCTTCCTAGATATGGACGGAGGTGGGAGGTCCTAGGTCTTACCACAGGGCAGAAAACCCTGACTGCTCTTTGGACTGGAGAGGGAGGGGGAAAGGAGTGGGGGGTGGGGGAGAAGGGTGGGAGGAGGGGGCGTAGGGGGGAGGAGGGGGAGGGAAACGGGAGGCTGGGAGGAGGTGGAAACTTGTTTTTTTTTCTCCTTTTCTCAATAAAAAAAAATAAGTTATAATTATGATAATGGATATTTTTGTCAAATATGCCTTAATGATTCATAGTTTGTGTTCATTTGATTGAATTCAGTGCTTCATTCAATGTCTTCACTATAAGTAAATGTCATACACTGAAATTTACAAGAGCAATCTATTCTATAAAATTCCATTTCACATTATATGTATCATCACATTACTTATTATAAATAACAAGTAAAAGTGCTAAAAAGAACTTGTAAATCTTCAGTCTAGTAATTTTCCTTATGAAATTAAAGTTCATATAGACAAAGACACCAGATATGAAACAATTTGCTTGAAATAATATTCTCACAAAAAGACACAATATATTTGAGTTTGTACTTTGCATCATGATCCAACTTCAAAATTTGTTTTTCTTAGAACATAAGCCAGAGAAGAAAACGTTATTGCCGTAGTTATTGTGTGCATTATATAATTGCACTGAAGAGATTCGGGAAAAGTACATTAAATTGCCATCGTCTCCTCTTCCCAAAGGCACAGCCTCTGACTATTGGAACCACAGTCTGTGATCAAAAGTAGTAATTACTGACATCAGAACTACATAAAGAGCTATTGGCTGAATTTATTCTCAAAGCTACTGCTTTAATTATTTCTTAGGTGAAGTATTACCCTGGAAATTAATATGTTTTAGTGGAACTACAATGAAAGTATTGCTGTCTTTTCAATTACATATAAGCATTTTATGTTTAAATAAGTCTATTTTATTTTTTTATTCTTCAAATGACAAGGACAGCTGTAACACAGATCTTCCAATCAATCTGCTTATTTATTTTACTCAACCTCACTCCTTGATTTAATATTGTTAATCGCCACCTCTTCTTCTTTAGCCCCTTCTCTTCTGCCAGCCCCACCCCCTGCTTGCCTCTTCTGCCTCTTGCTCTTTGTTCTCCATTTGTACTTCTGAGTCGCAAGTTTAGATCTGAACTAGGGTTCTCATCTGTCACACAAGAATGATATTCTTCTCTAGATTTTTAGGTAATGATCATAGAAAAAGGCTGTAGGTACAGCAAAAGCACCCCCTCAAATAGGCGAATCACCAAAACTTACTAAAACATTTTTGACGAACTCTCTGATGTGTCTAGAGACTGTTAGGCCATGTAAAATCTAACAAGATTACAAAGAGTTGACAGTGATGGAAATTCAATTGTCTTTTCAGTGTTATGTAAATCCTGCAGTTTTTCTGGCCTCTGGAATATACATACCAAAATGCACATGTTTGACAGAAAGGTAACAGTGCAGCCTAGGGTGTGGCTCCAGTGAATTTCTCTGGAAAGAATCTCATCTCATCGGGAAGTTTAACTCTTCCTAAGATGCTAATTCAGCTGAATTCTTGAACTAATTTGCAACTTCAATATCTTCGAATCACACCATAACCTAAATGCCTTCCCAATATCATATGGTCTATATGCTGCTAAACTAATAAAGAAATGGAAGCCCCTTTTTATCTGTGGGTATTAGCACTAATGAGTGACCCAATTGACTCTACAGGCAGTTAAAATGGTGATTTTGCCTTCACAGTCCTGTGTGTCCTCTGGAAAATTTAACTTGGAATCACCAGGCTGGTCTAGTGAACATTGAGAGTAAACCATCACAATCTGCAAACCCTCTAAAGTGCCCAAAACTGACACTGGAGACCAGATTACAGAGCAGCACCCCACAGATAGAGAAATAATTACCAGCTATCCATCCTGTTATCTGAGACTGCATAAGTAGGTGGTTCTTGCTAATATTGGGGAAAGGAATGCAGGCTAGCATTCTATTTCTTCTCAGACGAAGTTTCTGGATTTTCAGAGAAAAAGAATAAGACAGTAGTGTTTTGAAAGATAAATAATAAAAGCTTGGATAAAGAGAGTTCTATGAAAGAAAAACCTAACCCCTAATCTCTCCTCCAAAGCACAACACAATAGAATTGTTCAGAATGTGATAATGTCGCCCCTTTTCTTGCTTCTGATGATTCTCATTTTAAAGCTAAGATTCAGCAGAGTATAGCAATTTGTTTTATTAACTGAAGCAATTTATCCCCACAAGACAATCTGTCAGTGGTCAATCTTGTTTAATCTTTGATTGCTCTGAGTTCTTTGCAAGGACAAGCATGCCTACGTAGACCAGATTATTCCGTGGAATCATTCATTTACTATAGCAGAGCATCTAGCTTCTCTATTTCTTCCTTCCTACTTTTGTTTTTTTTCCCTTTCTGAAACAAATAAAAATAAAATGGAAAGTAAATGCTCCATTGCCCTCTTTCTTTATTGTTAAAAATGTCAAAAATTAAAATTTTCATCATCTTCAAACAACTTGTATAATGTGAGTTTTGTTGCTCATTTTGTTTGTGTGTTTGTGACAGTTTTGTGTAGCTTAGGCTAGCCTTGAATTTACTATGAAGCTAAATATGACTTTGAATCCCTAGCCCCCTTGCCTTTTTCTCCTATTTGATGGATTATAAGAATGGGATACTTCATCTGCCTTTATATAATAGTGTTCTTGCTGATGAGAGGTTCATACCTGTACACAATGTGTCTTGGTTATATCAACTCTCCACTGTCCCTTTCCTACTCCCTTCAGAATCCTCCTCTCTATGTCACATCTCCTTTGCCACTCCACGTTGCATACTTAGTGTTTCCCCTATGCACAGCCCCTCCCCTTCCTTCCCCTCCTCTCCCTTTTTTCTCTATGTTCTTTATTTGTACTTCTGAGTCAGTGGTTTAGATCTGCACATGATTTTTTTTTCTATGTTGGGTTACAGATGTCAACATTGAGTTTAAAAAGTTTCTTAGGTCATTCACACTCTTTTGTTTGATTTCTTCATGTGCCGACTTAATGAATTAATGAATTGATTGACTAATGGACTATTGATTGTTTTAGTCATTTAGAAATATATTTAATGCTGGCAAAATACTATGGAGTTTCCAAACATTGTTTCCATTTATCTTACAGGTCAATATACTATTTTGTATCTGTAGGCTGGTTTTATTGAGATGATAGAAATGTTTTGCATTACTCAGGCACATTGGGGCACTGTAGTTGTACTGACTGATATACATTTGTTGGTAATTTTCTAGATTTTAATAACTGGAATCTGGTCAATGTGTGCAGCCATTTCTTTAGAGTTTAAGGAGAGGCCAGCAACTTTTCACTTGCTCCGTCTGTTTAGGTACGTCTTTCCTCCAGGGCAGTTCTGCATTTCTCTAAAAGGTTTACTTGTTTCACTTAAATCACCACTATTCTTGATTTATATATATAATTTTGGTTTTTCGAGACAGGGTTTCTCTGTGGTTTTGGAGCCTATCCTGGAACTAGCTCTGTAGATCAGGCTGGTCTCGAACTCACAGAGATCCGCCTGCCTCTGCCTCCCGAGTGCTGGGATTAAAGGCATGCGCCACCACTGCCCGGCTGATTTTTAAATTTCTGAGTCATTGTTTAACTATGTAAAGATGTATTGCACTTGTTTATGCTGTAACATTTTTTAATGTGTAAACATGTGTTACTCTTTCTCTTTGACTGCCAAGCACACCTGATCGACCTAATAAAAAGTTGAGTAGCCAATAACTAAGCAGAGGAGGGATAGGCAAGGCTTTCAGATAGGAAAAAAAGGGTGCCAGCCAGTCATGTGCCGGCCAATCCACCAGGGGCAATCAGGGCCCCTGATTGGGGCCATCCAGCCTGTAACCAACCAGTCAGATATGGAAAAAAGCAGGAAAGCAGGATGGACTGTACACACATGAGGTAAATAAGCCTTGGGGAGGCACCCAGATCAGAAATAAGTTGATTTAAATTTTAAAAAAATGTTATCTAGAAACAAGTCTAAGCTAAGGTCAAGCATGTGTAATTAATAAGTCTCTGTTTCATGAGTTGGTGACTGGTAGCCCAAGAAAGCCAGTTTCATTTGGTGGCCAACATGGGGCATGTATTTCTGTGTGATTTTTCAGGTTTGGGTAACCAGGAAACAGATGAACAGCCACCAGCTACAGGTAAGGACTCACACTAGAAGTCAACTAAGTCTTTCCCATCACTTCCCCTGTGCCTAGGCTGAGCAAGGTATTGCTCCATTGAGAAGGAGCTCCACAAAATCGGTATATGCATTAGAATTAGATCCTTGTACCACCACTAGTGGCCCCATATACTGCCAAAACTAAGCCATTGTTACCTGAATTCAGGAGACCTAGTTCAGTCCTATGTAGGTTCCTTAGTCTTCAGTACAGAGTCAGTAATCTCGCACTAGGTTGGGTCAGCTGATTCTTTGGGCTTCTCCTTAATGGTCTTAACCCCTTTGTTCATATAATTGCTCCTCTCTCACTTTGATTGTACCCCAGGAGCCAGGGCCAGTGATTAACAATTTACAGAGATCTGTCTGTCTCTATCCCCCAAAGTGCTGTGGTCAAAGGCCTGTGCCACCACTGCCCAGCCTAATGTATGTTTCCAATGAGTACTTAATTGTGTTATGCTTTCTTGAGGCATGTAAAAACTCATCAATGGTTATAATCTATCAGTGGGAGAACACAGGAACAGGAAAAATAGTTACAAGAAAAAATGGTGATGACAATAATCATAACTATGTTAAAATGTTAGGGCTTTCTTATCACAGCACTCAGAACAATTGTTATACTGTTAGGGCACTTGTAAAGATGATGGTACAAATTCTCTTGCCTGGTAAGAGTAATCATCAATCTCCATTATATTCATATTCATTCATATTCATATATGTGTGTGTGTGTGCGTGTATGTATGTGTATGGAAAAAGAGGTACAGTTAATCTTAAAAAAGATCAACTGTATGATTGACAAAGACCAGGGAATGGATTCTTTCACCAAGTTTGAACAAAATTACTTCAAAACTTGACTGTATTTTTGGTAATATTACTCATGAATGTCCTCAAATTTATAATCCATGGTAAAAATATCACCTAAAAATGAAACAATGATTCCCTAGACTTAATACAAGTCATTTATTATTAGGGAAGACAAGAAAGCAGCTTAGACATAAGATGGACAAGAAAAGGTTTACATTGTGCTGCCTACATTGTGTATAGCATATATTCACTAATGAGTGATAACTTGGTTCTGTCTAATAAGATCCCTTATTACAGTAGAAGTAATATTAAATATATTTCATAAAATTCAAATGAATTTAAATTTTTTAATGAAAAAATTATAGTGGTCTCATGAAGAGGGCATCAAAATGACTCTTCTGGTAATCCTGTGCCTCAAGATCAGAACAAAACTATGTGGCTATATTGACTCTTGGAAAACTCTAATAGGCCTCCTCAACTCCTCCTCCTCTGAGAGAAACATAAACAGTTCCCACCTTGAGTAATGGTACTTATTCCAATTAAGATGCTCAAATACTATTAATTTTTAAATAGTTCTTGTATATTTTCCTTAGGCAACTGTTATGAGTGCATTTTCGTTGCATTTCTAGATGCAAATACTCAGTCTGGGCATAATGTTTAGCCAGATAATACCTAATAAATATGTGTAAAGGCCTAGATTTGTTCCTGAGCACCAACTGATCCTGACTAAAGAAGAGAAGTCAATAGATAATCTCTAACTATTTTCCATATATGATGAAATATTATAGAAGAGAAAATGTAAATATCATAGTAAGTATAATAATATGCATAGAGTATTTATAAATAAAAAACACTTTAATGATAGTGAAGTGATGTAACAGCAAGATATTCATATTTTGAAAGGGGGAATAATACACTAGCATACACCTGCGCTCACATAATTGCTTCTTAAGCAGAAATGCAGCCACGTGGAATTAGCCTGATATCATACCCAGAGTCACATTGAATAAAGTAGTTGCAGGTGGATTAGGGCCAAGCAGTGGAACTTGGCAGCTGGATAGGGAAACACCCATTTAATGGCATTCAAAGATGCAGGTCGTAAAGTTCTAGAAAGATCACACAACACAAGTATGTGACTTCTGAGTAATTAAGTACCCCCCCGTATGTTTGTGAGTGTATATGTATGTGCACACATGTGTGTGTGTGTGTGTGTGTGTGTGTGTGTGTGTTATAATTTGGATGGGGTGGGGACATCTGATCTGCTGACTGACACAGATCCAGGAAGGATGAATTCAAAATATAAGATTATCTTCCAATATACTGATAGATTATCCTGAGCTTTCTAGTAGATGATTTGGTTTGAAAGCCCCAGCTCCTCAAATGCTTTCACTCAAAGTGAATAAGCTTCAAGGAACAAATGTGTTTGTTGATGACCTAAGATGAAGGGGTTCACTGTACTCCAGGCAGCTGTACTCTGTTCTTCTGGAACAGAACAAAAATGAGCTGGTGAGTGTGAAAGACTGTACAGGAGATGGTGGTTTATAACAGAGAGTGAAAGGGAGAAAAAACTATCCAATGGCCTTTTCATAATCTCTTTGGATTTGCCAAATTTTATGACGTCAGCTTTGTTTCATGCCCTAACAAATCATCAAGAAAACAGGAAGAATAGGAAATTACCTGGAATATTTGGAGATCATCTCCTTTAGACGAAATACAAAAGAACAGAACTTTCTGTTCCAGTTCATCTGTTCCCCACATAAAGAACCTGGAAAGAAACTGTTTTTTCCCTTGGGTCTTAGTATTAAGAAGCCACTTGTTCATCCCGGCCACCCAGAACCAAAATAATGACCCAGAAATGATACTAATTAATATACTGCTTGGCCCATTAGTTCAAGCTTCTTATTGTATAGATCTTACATTATAATTTAACCCATTTCTATTAATCTGTTTATCACCACAAGGTCACGGCCTCCCAGCAAAGTTTCAGCACATCTATCTCCAGTGGCTCCATGGTGTCTCTCTGAACCCACCCTTTTTTCTGCCAGCATTCAGTCCAGGTCTCTCTGCCTACCTAAGTTCTGCCTTATCGACAGGCCAACGAAGTTTCTTTATTCATTAATGGTAATCACAGCTCACAGAGGAGACTCCCATATCTAGTCTTCAATTTCATTCCCTACCAAAAATACTCTCTTTCTCTTTGTGATTTGGTATTATGTCTCACCCTTCAGTAGGCATCTTAATTTACAATGGCCTATTACACTTCTTGGTGTGACACCCTAAAACCAAAATTTTGACCTCCAGACAGATCGGTTTTGGCTAATAAAGAAAAAGAAAAATCTTAAATATTTGGTTATTTTCTGAGTTTGCTAAACTACGAGGTGTCCAGTTTTCTGATGGGAAAAGAAAATGCATGCTATGGTAAAAAGTGAACTGAGAGGCCATTAAGATATGATGAGTGCTTAGGAGGGCTAATTGGAATTTCTAATGCTGACACAAGGATTCAAATGTGAGGAAAATGATCCATAAAGGGGTCTCTTTAGGCAAAGAGGATATCACATAAAGAACAGGACTTTATATTTGTTGTTTATATTTACATCAGAATAGCCAATGCTCTCCTGAGTGATTGAGGACTCTAACCAAAATTTGGCCTACCTTATCCATTGCCACCTTTTAGAAATCTTTTGTTGATACTTCTGTCAGCCATTGCTGCGTAATCATCATGGTGACAAATCTAATTTATATAATGCCCTTCCTTTACTCACGAGGAGTAGTTTTGTGTTCTTATTTGTGTAGTACTTAGTCACTGTGTCCCTAAGAGAAGATACAATAGACAATAGAGGTGTAGGAAAGCAGATGCCAGTTCACTCAGAGATGCCAACGAGGGTTACCGAACAAATTACAGAACAAATGCCAAGTTTGGGCAAGATTGTGGATAACATCAGCAAGCAAAAGCAGATGTTAGAAACCTGACTGGGAATTCTAAACAAAATGTAAGGGCAAAGTTAAGATAAAGCTTCAAGTGAGCTGCTTCATACTAAGCAAAGGCTCTGAAGAGTTTAAGGACAATGAATAAATGCTCCTGCTTTAGCTCTACAAGAGTAGACCTACAAATGGATACAAGGAGGCTGAGCTCAGGAATAGCTGACAGACTAAAGTAATATTACCAGGATAGGTCATCATAATGCTATCATTAAAATAAGAAGAGATGGTAGCTTAAACTACTATGACCATCAGGGCATGAAGGAGTAATATCCAAACTGTATTTTTGACAGAGCGAGTAAAAAGATTGGACTGGGAGGGAGAAAACAGGTGAATGGTAGCCACAAAATTTTAAGCTTGAGTAACTGGGCAAAGAAAGAAAATTCTAATTTTACTAAGAAAGTGAAAGTTGAGATAGGATCCATTTCTGGAGGCAAATAGGAAGGATTCCGATGACAAATATGATACTGAAAGTAAATCTAGGGACTAATGAGAACGTATCAGTAGATATGTATTGTTGTAGTTATATATTTATAACTCAAACTGGTTATCTTTTACAAAATTGTAATAAATATCTGAGAGAAATGAATAAAGGAAAGATTCATTCCAAGTCATGATTTCATAGATTTAGATGCACAACACAGGCCTCTTGTTCTGGGCCTGGGTTATGCATTACATCAGAAGAGGAAAGCACGGTAGGAATAAGTTGTCTCGCGGCACTTAGAAGGAGAGAGAGAGAAGCACAGGGAAGGCTAGGGCAAAATACCATCTCCAAGACATCTTTCCGTTTACCTACATTCTGTCAGTTTTTTCTACCTCCAAAAGACATCCTCATACTTGGTCCTATCTCCAAACGACATCCTCTCACTTAATCTTACCCCCAGTAGATGTCCTCTTACTTGGCCCTGCTTCCAAAAGACATTCTCTTACTTGGTTCTGCCTCTAAAAGACATCCCCTCACTTGATCCTACCTCCAATAGATATCCTCTGATTTGGTCCTACCTCTAAAAGACATCCTCTTACTTTGTTCCACCTCCATAAGTTTCCAGCATTTTTTTTTAGTGTTACTGTTTCTCTTGAAAGCTATAAAATGGGGAAAGAGCATCCTTGGTCAGCCACATGCTAAAGGAGTTGAGGACACAAAATACCTTTGCTGTGAACTATAGATGGGAAAAATAAATAATAATAGGAAAGTGAATATTCAATTGATTATATAATACTATAAGCTGTAATAAAATTACAAATAAAATGTAAATAGGCATACAACATTATATCAGTGAAGCAAAAAATGTTAATATCATTCGCACTACTCTGTAACAACTCCATTTATAGCACCATCATTGATATTTGCATGTCATGAAGTTATGATCAAACATATTGTCTACTTCCTTTGCAGTACTTTATATAATCAGCCAATGATTCACATGCATTTACTGCCACTTGTCAAGTACCACTTTATAATTCACCACAGCCATCCAAAATGGCATGCACCCATTGTTTTCTCTCTGCTTTTCACATTATCTCTTAATAACCTCACAAAGGGAGATTCCAAGTGCGTGGAATTATTGAAATCAGCCAAGTGCTCTGTTAACCATTTCTCACTTTACTGAGCCTTACTCACCAGCTTCATCTGCATCATGTTAACAGCTGTAGCTTCTCTTATTACTTTTCAAACTAATCATAACAAAGTCAACCATTTTAATACTCTTAGTCAAACTCCTGAATTTATAGTGATTGTCATGAAACCTTCTGAAACCTCTCTTTCATCACCCTACTGTAGTGCTTGAGGCAGCTGAGTCATCAGCGAGTCTTCAATGCATGAGTGAGCATCCTCAAGGGCAAAAAGGAAATAGATTCTTCCTTGTTCCACTGATACATTGACTGGATCACTGCCAAGCAATCTGCCACACTGCAGTGAAAATTTCCAAAGGAAAGCCATAGTAGGATCACTGCACTTTCTGTATTCATGGCACAAGTAATCCAGGGTAACCAAACAAATCTTAATTCTGCATCACTGGAATTTGACAAAGATTTCAATTAATGAGATACATTATTAAAAAGAAGTGAGCATTAGAGTAGAAGATGTTCAATAAAAGATGATTAATACGATTTACAGTCTAAGTACCTACCCAAAATTAAAGCAGACCATGCTCAGAAATTTTTGAATCAATAGATATTGTTATTAATCAGAATTCAGGAGAGTACCCTTGCCAACTACTATATGTTAGGAGATTGTACTAAAATTCAAATCACAAACTAATGACAACAGAAGCTATATCTTATTTAAGTGCAAATTAATTATGTTTTAGTGGTAAGAGTGCATTTAAAGGACGACATCATATCAATGTTCGGTGTCCAATCAGAACTATGATATTGATTAAGTTCTAGGAAACTTAAATTTGCTAATGGAGATGGTAATTATAATCAATGTCAAGACAACACAATCTCTATTCCCTAAAATGAGCTTGCATTGAGCTTTAGATATTACCTTCAGGTCACTCAGGTTGGGCTGTAAATGTAATCTTCGGTTCACTCAGATTTAAAGCAAGATATAAATGCTTTTTTAGTTTAGGGAGATTTTTAGTTGTTTTATCTACAGAGAATCTAACTTCTATAAGCCACTTAACTTTCACAAAATATTGTACTAATGAAAGGCTCTATGCAGGCTTCCAAAGGAGAGAGGCACCCAACAGTATCACCGAGCTATGATGCATATGAACCACATCAATTACCACATTGCACAATAACCATGAAGCTAAAGTAATGGCAAACACCTTTGCAGTGAAAACAGCTATCTAATTAAACTTAAGACCCACTCAGCATGAGGGATACCATGATTTGTTAGGAAAACTTAGATAACTACTTCGTGCTAACTAAATTATGGCTACTGGCGGAGAACCTATAACCACCACTTTACTAAACCAGCACAATCCCTAACTACATTCTAAACATTTGTGTTTATACCCACAGAAAACCGTAGTCTTAATTACTGGTCAAAAAAATTTCTCTGCAGCAAACAGAGATCATTATGAAAAAAAGAACACCAATCAAAATGCAGAGCTTTGCAGCTCAGGCTCAATGGATAGATGGTTAGATCTAAAATCATTTCCACACTTAAGGGAACATAGCAGAAAAGGGAACAGTATTGTTAGAGCCGGGGAATCAGAGGCCACAACTTTGAAAGAGAGGTGGGTGTATGTGAGGTTTGGGGTACAGAAAAGGGAAAAAATGTGATTACATTGTAATCTTAAAAGCTAAAACTTAAATAAAAGAAAAATGTATAGAAATATCAATATGTGAGCAAACTATCAGATTCATTTCTATGTTAGTTTCGATCTTCACTTTGTTTTTACTGTGTTAGTGTCCGTGTGTCATGAGTGTGTGTGTGTGCTCACGCACATGTAGGAGGGTATATTTATATGAGTGTGCATGTGCCCATATTCATATACTCTCATAGTAGGCTGGCTGGCCATCAAATTCCTAGCAGCTACCTGTGTCCACTCACCAACAGTAGGGTTTCAGTCACTGGCAACAATGCCATCTTTTATGTGGATGCTGGGGACTCAAACTTAGGTTCTCGTGTTTGCCTAGCTAACACGCTTACCCAGTAAGTCATTCTCTTATTATTGCATTTTTGTTTTAGGAAAAAGATGCCCGTTAGTAAGCTTTAAATCAGTTATGCATATTATATTTTATAAAACATGCCATTTTAGCTTTCTTTCTTGTTGCTAAACTCAGTTTTATACATCTTAAAATTTAAGACATTTTTTTTCAGACACTTTTGTCTGAAATCTCCTTGCAGGAAGATGGAAACCTGAATTTATCTCAATGCTTTAAGAGTAGGCTTTGAGAAATGCAAAATAAAAATAATGGATTTCAATATTTTCTCTCAGTTAAACACTTAATGGTTAAATCACAAAGTAACAGCATATATTATATATATTTGTGTGTGTGTGTGTGTGTGTCAGTGTGTGTGTATGTGTTTGTGTTGGTGTGTGTGTATAGTGTCTACAGTATTCATAGATATTTATAAGAAAAAGGAAGTTTCAAAGTTTCTAGCTCAGAGACTTATATCCTGACTTGTAAGAAAATTCTCAAAAGTGCTATGATTTTCTTTACTTAATTGTGATTGTCTTTAAAAATGTAAAATAGAAATAGACTGATTAGTATCTTATATAGAAATAATGAGGAAATGACATCATAGATGTCTACGAATATGCTTTGCAGAGCAACTATTTTGTAAGGACTTTTAAATTCCTCTTCATCAATGTCTTCCCATTTTAGTAGAGTAAATGAGCATGATACATTCTGGAATTTGTCTGAAATATCAGAAATATTTGCTAGTGTTAACACTGCATGAATTTAAACTGCTATATGGAAAAAAATCAAGTTACTTGTATATTTCCTCTTCTGTATGTTTTTGCATGTTGCAGATTAGAATCTGGTATCATACCTAATTATTCACTTTCTCTCTTACCTTAGAGAGATTGATTTCTCCTTAACAATGGCCACATGATTTGTGGTACCATATCAGGAAGAGAATACCTGTGGCAAAGGTGTTTAGTGGTTACAGAACTTGAATGAAAAGTCATCTCCGTGTTTTCTAACTTCATATGTTTAGATGTGAGCATAACCTGGGGTAACTAAAGAATTTAGGAGGGTAAAAAAATGCTGGCACTTGGATTGTAGTGAGGATGTGGTTATCGAGAGAAGGAATAGCAGTTTGCAGGTACTCGGAAGGGGAAAGTGAGGTGGTTTTGGGAAGGATGAGCAACACAAAAGGAGAGGGAAGCAGGATGTATATATAATATAATGTATGTTTGGAAAACTCAGAAAAAATCAGGATATTTTTTGTTTATCTGAAGGTTTTGGTGTGTATGTGTGTTTGAAATTTTATATCAAAGCAAGAAAAGAAAATAAACTTTCAGATGACTAAATATGATACACATATGTAATATACACTATAGTGGTAAACTTTTGTATACTGTCTACATTTATTGAAAAAAAACTGAGAACAAGAAAGCTCTCCTTTTCTCTTCCAAAACTTCTTGTCCTAGGGCAGGCTGGCCCTCTAACTGTCACAAGAAGAAATGGAACAGTGGGTATTAAAAACAACAATAAAAACAAAACCAGTCAACCAATAAAACAAACAAAAAACCCTAAACACTGTGTACTTAAGAATAGGTAGGTGGTAAAGTATTTCTTCCCACTAATTTTATTATCTAACTCCATAATGTAAAAAAAAAAATGCCTACAGTGGACAGTGGGAATCTGAAAGGTAATCCATACAGAGCAGAAGAGGACCATCTCCACAGGGACTCTCTCAATTGTGGAGTCTAGTTGACTCCCT
Source organism: Microtus oregoni (assembly GCF_018167655.1). Taxonomy (NCBI): domain Eukaryota; kingdom Metazoa; phylum Chordata; class Mammalia; order Rodentia; family Cricetidae; genus Microtus; species Microtus oregoni. The sequence goes on along the minus strand of NW_024544709.1, from coordinate 2,970,057 downwards.
ATGCATCTCCATCAGCATCTAGCCGATTAAAAGCACTGGATTTGATGATGTTATGTATCCAATTCCATTTCTGCTCTTATTTGGAAGGCCACCCCAGAGGACAATTCACTCAACCTGTGACTCCAGGTCTAGCTCTAGCAGTCTGTCAAATTTTTGCAAGATGTTTGATTTGATGAAATTACCTTGTTTGCTCTCTCAACTGGGCAACTCCAGGCTTCTCTGCCAGATGTTTTCCCCCTGGTTTGATGACAATTTGCTATATATTGGCATCTTCTATTTGCTACTTATTCACTTCTTTTCCTTGATGCTCTTAAATAAACTCACTCAACCAAAACTAAAAACACAGTGTTTGTAGATTGTTCTCAGAATCATACAGTATAGCATTCTACTTGAGATGATTGTACTAAAAGATAGCCCATGTACATGGGTAAAGGGTTTATTATTATTGTTGTTGTTATTGTTATTATTATTATTATTACTGGTGTCATAATATGTAGTACTGTAATCTAAACTCAGCTGGTCAGACATGTTAGGCAAGTGCTGTGACATTGAGTTAACATCTGCAACAAAAAATGAATATTAAAATAATATTTTAAAATATTAAAAAGTAAATATTAAAAGTATGTTACAAAACATGTTTCATCTTCTAGAATTATGGAGTATTAGAAGTTTGAATCACCTTTCTCCCTCTGACATAATAAAAAAAGAAACAAATCTCATGCTGAAGAGAAGGCTCAATTATTAGAAGCACTGGATACTCTTGCATAGGGCCGGAGCTCCATTCCCAACACCCATATGACAGTTGAAAATTGTCTGTACCTTCACTTCCACAGGATCTGGACACTGTCTTCCGGTATACACAGGCATGAGGCATGCACACGGTGCACACAACTAAAAGTAAGCAAATCATCCATGAACTTAAAGATAAATTAACTTTTTGAAAAAGTAAATTATTTGAAATAATAGTATTAGTACACCAACTCTTAGGTGATGAAAGTCAGTGTATCGTATGGGAACAACCAAGGGAGCTTTAATCCGTGGTTGCTCCAGAACTGCCTCAATGTTAGTCACCTCACAGAATGTGTGGAAATATTCAAGAACAGTGGACAAGAGTTGAGGAGAGAGGCTGGGAGTCTGGAGTGAAAAAGGCAGCTAGCATTTAGAGGTCAGAAGTACAGCCAGAGGGGAGGAGATCAGACCGGAAGTCTGTAGGTGAGCCATTTATGTTCACTTAACCAGTGGAAGAAAGGCATGCACAGATGGAAGACTGGGTAGGATGCTCGCCAGACACACCTGACTGAAAAGTGCTGATTCCTAGCAACCAAAAAGTCTTAAGACTCAGTGTCATTTAAGAATACACAGATGTGTCTTCTCTAGCAGACATTAAGCTAAACAACTTTCAAAATCTTATTAGACAGTTTCTAAGTAAGTTAACTCCATCGAAAAGTCAATGATATGCATTAAAACTCAGAAACAAAACTAATACTCAGAGTGTATCATGATTGCTGGAAACTAATTAAAAGCAAACAAAACAGAAAGAAAAAAAAACATATCATCAGAAGAAAAATCAATAGGACATGAACTAAAATTGACCCAACTTGCTCAAATTAGCTGGAAGAAAACACAGTAAAATGATTGTGAACTGCATCCCATATGTTTTCAAGTTTATGAAGAGGCAAGGAAAATATAAAGAAAAAACATCTAATTAAATATTTATGGTTCAAAATAACATAATCTGAGAAAAATTTAGAGCATGTAATTGATGCCAATTTGATATTAAGAAAAAATAAATAGTTTAATGAGAGATCACTAGGAAAAAAAAACAAAATAAAATATATAGAGGAAAGATGTTTGCCAGATTAAGCAAGTTAGGAAGAAAGACAAAATTTGTTACTAGGAACATGTTTTAAATATAAAGACAGAACTGACAAAAGATTATAGAAAAGCAAATGGCATGAATAACTAAATGTCCCCAGAGAGACAAAAGATGGTTATATTAATGTCATGCAAAGTAGAATAAAAAGAAAATACTACCAGGTATACAGAGGACGTGCTAGGCTAATAATAACATAATAAGTTCATGGTCAACTTGACATTGAGACCCTGTCTAGTACAAAGAAATTCTCCACAAAAAGGTCATTTCTTAAGGTTACAGGAGTAAATTAATCTAGAAATATTACGACTCTTAAGAATTACATGACCAATCATAGAGTGTTAAGATAAGTAACACATAAATGTAATAACAAAAACACATCCTATAATTGTAATAAAAAATATCAAACATCATTATAAAAGATTAACAGTGGGGGAAGAAATTCTTTATTGTTATTACCAGATTAAAACCGGCTGTCAACCAACACACTTCATCTCACTTACAATGTCTCTACCAGCTGAATACTTTTGCTGCAAAAACGAAAGACTACAAACCTCACTTTTTATCTCAAGACTCAAGGAAATGAAGCTAGTAAAACTGAGAACTTACAAGAAGTTACTTCATGAAGATGAATATGGAAGTTCACCAAACAGGAAGTAAAACAATATATACAGAAAAGTATGAAAGCATGGCTCACTAAGGGGAAAAAGAAACTCATAACTGGGCCAGATTTTTGAGAGAGAAAAAGAAGAAAATACACATTATCAATGCTAAGAATTAGTAATGTTATATCATTACTATTTCCACATATTATAACTGAAATATAAATGATAATACAAAACAACCTCAGAACAATAAATTTAAAACTTGAGACAGATATGGATAAAGTAAATTTAATTTAGGGCAGAATTAGTAAATTAAAGTTACTGTGGAAGAAAAAAATTAATAGCCATATATACATACACACACACACACACACACACACACACGCACACACACACACACACGGATTTTGGGAGTCTATTCCTTATACTAAGTTGCTTTGCCCTGCCTAACTTGGTATGGCATGCTTGTGGATACCCCTGGGAGGGTGTCCCTTTTCTGAACATAAACAGAGGAGGAGTTGATGTAGGAGTTGAAGGAGAGGTGGTGGGAGGAGGGAATTGAAGGAGATAAGCAAGGGAAACTTGAAGTAGGAATGAAAAATAAATGAATAAATTTAATTAAAAAATATATCACACATAATGTCAAAAGTTGTTTTAAGATAAATGATTTTATGAGAAAAATCAGAAAAATGACTTCACTGATGAATTTATTAAACATTGAAGAAAATGAATTCTACATAAATATCTTCAAAAATTAAAAGAATGAATAACTGTTCCTCAGTTTATTAAATATGGTCAATATTGTCAATAACATTAACATGATACTGGCACTATCATAAAAGAAGAATATTGGCAAACAACTTCCATAAACACTAAACATACAAACTTCTTCTGACCCTGGAGGCCCAAAGCCATTCAGACATTTGCCTTTCCTTTTGGTTGTCCACCAAAACTAGTTGTTAAGACCCTATTACTCAAGACACCATACCTGCATTGCAAAATGTGGTGAAATTATGCCAAAACTGTGCTAGCTATCCCACTAATGGCTATCCTTCATAATGCAGAAAAGTGTTATTTAGACTGTTTGGGTAGAAGCAGGGCTCTTACAAATATCTTAACCTATGAACTAAAATGTTAATCTTCAAAGCAAGATACATGCATTGATGTGAGAGTGGTACATCTGTTATGGGGATAACCATTGCTTACTGTCTCGTTCTGTGGCCTACCTATCCCATGACCTAAAACAGGCCTAACAACCTTAAAACTGAGAACTCAAATTTGAGGGCTAATACTTATTATTTTATCATTATAATATATTATAATCATAATTATTTTATCATTATAATAAATTATTAATAAATTATTTTATCATTATAATATATTATTTAATATATTATAGTATAGTATATATTATATACATTATATTGTGTATATATGTAAATAATGTATGTGTACATATATGCGTACACACACACTCATGATGTTATCCTATAACACAGGAACAGTTCCTCCACAAGGCAACCAAAGTTTACATATAAAAAAATTCTCAGTCAGAAATGAAGTTCTTCTTTGGGAGTTAATGACAAGTGATGTCTCACAAACTGCAAACGTTTCAAATTATTGCCCATACTATTGGATACCCTTCAGAAATTGTTGGTATGACCCTATTTCTAAAACTGTGACATATGTAAACATTGATCATTCAGAAATTAAGTTCGTATTGAGCTAGAAGCTTCATCACTTCTAGCTCTATTCATAATGCTGGGCTGCAACTGTGTTATTGAAAGAGAAGAAATCATCGAATCAGATGTGAATCCTGCTGACTACAGTAATAGCTGGCCTGACAAGACATGTCCACAGGTACAGTAGTGGCATTACCATATAGAAATAACTAACCATTTTAAAACCAGATTCAAGTCCCTCTCCAAAAGGTGCCTCCCATACCTAGCACTGTTATCAGGCCAAGAACCACTGCTTATGCAGGTTATAGGCCAGAGGCAAGAATCTCCTACTGTTATCCTCCTAAATGGCATATATTAAATCACTTTCTAATAAATTATACCCATTGCCCAATGTGTTTTCCAACCCTCCCCTGAGAAACTTCTATATGCAGCAGATTATGGCTAACATAGAGAACCACAACTGAGAACAGGAGAATGAAGAATGCTAAGACATTAATGAAAAAGATAAACTACACATCTTCCTCCCATGGCTCAGGGATTATGAGGAACAAAAGACAGAAAGAGTCTAAGAGCCAATGATGATGGAAGACAACAAGGAAACAAAAGACCTGCACAAGCCCAAGTCACTCCAACTTCCAGCATAGAGAGGGGAATTGGGAAAGAAACCCAGTTACAGGAAGGAAAGAGTAAATTTTCTCTAAAAATGGCTTCCCTGGTGAGTTGATTACCCTAAAGTGATCTTTATAGACTTTTTAAAAAAACAAACAAACAAACAAAAAGCAAATATAAAAACCTTCTTTAAAGAGCATAAGTTGGGTAGAGAAGAGATTAGACCTGGGAAGAGTTTTACGAGGAGAGAAAATATGGTTAGAATGGGTAGTAGACTCTCAAAATGCTGGAAAAAATATTAAAAGGAATAAACTAACTGTGTATGGTAGTGCACACCCATCATATCAGCACTCAAATGTCAGAGAATGGAAGGTTTATATAAACTTGAGGCCAGACAGGTCTACCTAGAAAATTCCAGTACAGCTAAGGAAAAATAGTGTTACCTTATCTCAAAAGACTTCTAAAAATTAATTAGCTAAAAATTCATCAAAATTATACATAAAGTTGATGAAATTATCATTAAAATATTGTTTTAAATTTCATAATATCACATATATATACTAACCAATGAAATATTGCTCAATAATAAACATTATACATGATCAGTACACACAACTTCATGAATTAGTCTTAAAATATTCAGGATAAGTGGAAAGAATCAGACATTATACCTTGGAGTGTATTATTTCTGATATGTAGATATAGAAAAACAAAATGTAACCCAAAATCTCACAATAGAATACACGTTTCAGCCAGAAGCTAGAAACTGCCAGGCTTTAGATGAAACACCTTCTGAGGACCTGGTAGAGAAAGCAAATTGCAGGTTTTCTCCAATTTCTTGATTCTTCTTTTCCTCCTAGAATGAAGTTGGTTTCTGTACAAGACAATGGGTTTGAGTGATGAAAAACCATGCAATCTCTAAAATGCACAAAATATCAGAAAAGATTATTAGATCTATTTCAATGTATTCTTTTAAATGAGAAAATATACTTCAGCAATATACCATTAACCACTGTTATTTCAAATAAAATGTTTCTGGTTTCTAATCTTTTTTGATCAGATTTAAAAATAAATTTGTTTCTTGCGGCAATTTCTTGAGATTAAAAACACAAATCTGAATAACAGTAGTTTTTAAAGTGCTGCAAAATAATTTCACTATTTGGATATAGAATCGCTTTACTTATAATACTAGTCAATAATTTGGGAAGCAGGGACATTGCACCAAGACTTTAAAAATATGTTTTCCAAACCGTTGATGAATTTTTAATAGCTGATATAAAATATCCAAAGGCTTTTTCCATTAATATACACCTACCTATAAGAGACTTTGTCTTTCTAAATATGAGGAAAATCTTCAGCTGTAACTTCAGGACAGAAGTGGTCTGTCATGTGTGGCTAAATAAAAATTTAATCAAAGTAGAAATTTTATTCAACAAAAGTTGCTGTTAGGCTCATAGTCCTGTAGAAATGCCTTGCTAACAATTGCCTGAAAACATTCTAGAATTTAGTTATTTTTCATCTCAATTGAACATATTATTGACTTTTTTCTTTATACCAGATGCCTCTAGTCTTCCCATCAAACATCTTGTCTTTTTCATTTCTGTTCATATTTAGTTTTTGGCAACCACTGTTTGTGTAATTATAATATGTTGGTGCAGGGCCAAAATAGGAAAAATTACAAAATAAAAAATTTTCCTTTGGCTCACCTCCCAGCCCTGGTGTTTCAGAGGGTGATAGCATTTGTTTTCATCAAAGACTTTCCTAGAGTGCTTCAGTATTATTCTGGGGTTTTCCTTAGCTCAGATTCTGCTAAACTGATCGCTTCTAAGCATCTTCTCTGGGACTTTCACTTTACCAATAGTAAGCACCACTGTTAGGACAGCAGATTCGTGTTGCTCAGAATCGCAACCAGTTTCCACCACACTGAACTCTGTTTCTGAAGACAAGAGATAGCGCCTTCCAGTATTGCCCTTCTCATCATGAATGAAACCAGTGCTCGTGTATGATGTCAGCACAGTAATAGCATGCATGCATACTATAAAACGTGTCGTTTACAATTTGAAATATCCTGTAGATTCTAACCCTCACAAATAATAACAAGTTATTTTCTCTTTATAACATTCAATGTTAGAGAATAAAGAAGAAATCGTAACAGAGGCACTCATGTGGTCCAACACTTGGTTTCTTGGGAGAAAGGGTAGCTTCCAGATAGAGGTTGAATATTAGATTTGTCATCTCACCTGAAGCATGCTGGCCATTCCAGTCCAACACACGCAGTTCCCTTTGAACCTACGCTGGATGGACCCACAAGGTCTCATGTGGTAAAAGGCTAGGACACTTGCTCTTTCTGACCAGGCAGTGCTGTGGCTGATTAATATCCACCCAAAGCCACAATCACCTTCTGATCTGAGGAGCAGGTGACGTAGGGTTTCTGGAGGCTCTTGACAAAGTATGCAAGCATAGCGAACAACACGGGATACAAAAGAAAAAAAGAAATCAGTCGCTGAATTGTTTTTTTTTTCCTTTTAAGAATTAAAGTTAAATGACTCATCATCACTTTTGGTGACAATGTTGAATAATCAATTATCACAAGGGCTTTGCATAAAAACTTATATTATTTCACAGCGAAAAGTTTACGAAAGGAAAGAGCAAGAGATGAAAACATGAGCAAACGCCTATTACAGACAGAATTTAATTTTCTCTCCTATTTCTTCAGCTATAGCAAACTGATTTATTTATAACAATCAATGATTTTGTGACATTATAGTTGACTCAGATCCTCCATTCCTCCTTGCCACTAGAGAACACACTAACTTCCAAGCACTTGTTTTAGGCTGAAAGTTGATTGATCCACAACTTTCCAGTTTTCTAGCAAAAATATTTTTGTTTGATTTCCTTGGTTTTTATATATTCTAACTCAATGTACAATAAAGACACTAGCCCAGTTACCAAAATCAGCTAAAATGCATTATTTTCACCTTACTCTTTATATTTATCTCACAACCATCATTATTCAAGAAGTGAATGAAACCACAAGCATTTTTGCCTTCCACATATTAAGATCAACAGACAGGTGAAATTTAAGAAATTATTTTAAAAATTAACAAAATTACACATTAATTCATATTACAGAAAATAAGTTAATACAAGAAAAGTAGTAAACATATAATCTTAATTTACTTAAGTTTCTCTATTTCTTACCAAGAAAAGAAAGAGCCAAAAATATAAAAGTATACATACAAATTTGGATACTATTACAATAAGTTAGTAAGTAAACATTTTAATTCATTTCAAATGTAGATACAATAAATTTAGTACTTTTTACTTTTTGTTTAAAAAACAGGAAAGTATTTTCCCTTATCCTTGCATATTCTTCCTACATATAATTGTGGCAAAAGTAAAATATCTTAAACCTACACAGGTATCTATGCTAGCAAATGAAACAAACAAAAATTTGTTAATTTTTGTTACTTTCTGACATTTTCATTATTTCAGGAATACATACAAGGATTGTATTTGTTTATCATTTTTATTTATTTTGTAATATATTTTTATTCAAATAGACTACATCACTTCTCTCCTCCCTTTCCTTTTTGCAGCCGCTCCCAGCAAATTGTCCCTTGAGACCCTCTCATACCCATTACTTTTAAGACAAAAGCCTCTTCTATTAGTATTACTGATGAATATGTGTGTGCGTTATTATTTGATACCCCACGTTGTGTGTCTAATTGCAGGTGGAGGCCACTAGATCATTCCAGGCCACCTAGACTCGAAATAACCACACAGCAACTGTATTAATTAAATTACTGCTCGATCTATTGCTTAAGTGTTTTTCTAGATAGTTCTTGTATCTTAAACTAACCCATTTCTATTAATCTATGTATCACCACATGCTGTGGCTACAGGCAAGTTTACAGCACGTCTGTCTTTTGTCAAGGTTACATGGTCTCTCACTGCCTCCACCTACTTTCTCCTACTATTCAGTTTTGTTTTCCAGCCTAGCTCCATTCTGCTAAGTCACTAGCCAAAGCAGCTTCTTTATTAACCAATTGCAATAAAACATATTCAGAACATACAGAGGGGAATCCCACGTCAAATAAGTATGTTTTCTAAAGTATCACATTTCCCTCTCAGGTTGGAGAATAGATTATAGTCATTTGATTCACCTTATAAACATCACTGACTTGGAGGCCCGCTTTTTGCCTCTCATATCTAGGCATTCATACCAACCATGAAGTGGCATTTCTAACACAGACAAACTGAAGCCAAGTCCCAGAAGTTATCAGAAATACTGAAAGGAAGCATATGGTGAGACTGCAGCTGTATTATTGCAAAAATCCACAGAGGCAAGAATCTTAGGAATTTTTCCCAGAAATGTACTCCCCCTTGGTTTTCATGATCGTGAAGGCGGTGTGTGCCTTGGAACAAAATGGTCACGTCATGTTCCAAGCAGCCGTGTGATAGTTTTTTTTTGCCAGCATGTAATTCACTTGATAGAATTTGAAGGCTTTCATTTTTGTGACTTACACTCTTGGTGATTTGATATTAGGTTACAATAGGAACAGGCCCAACTTTTCACCAAGGGCCTCCCTGAATTTTTCAAGAGTTTGCAGGTGATAGCAAATAGCACTCTGTTCTAGTTGCTGACAATTCAATTACTGTCTGAAGTACGTAATTTCTCCAGCATTTCTACTTGAAGTGTTTATACTTCTGACCAGCACTTTTAAAAGATGAACTGAAATAAAACATATTGTAAAATGTAGAAAGTAAGATTAAAGATGAGGCCTCTCATGAAAATATAGCTTTAATTCTAAAATGTTAAGAATTGAACAATATTTTCACTGAATATTGCTCTTAGATCATGACTTATCGACATGGACTTTTACTTGTTTTGAATTTGCATATGCCATTTCTCTTACTTGATTTCAAATATCCAAGTTTGATACACAAATCTTTACAAAAACTTTCCATGTTATCAATATTTTCAAATTTTTGTTTGATCCCTTTCAATAATTTTCCTTTTGTACTGACATTTTGCTTTTTGTGGCCTATCTCTGTGTTTCTTCTATAATATATGGAAATGAAAATACAAGGGAAAGTTATACTGCATTTGCATTTTTCTGAAAAATTTCGGAGCGTATGTATACATGTATGTCATGGGAAGGGATGGGCCTTTCTATTCCAACATGTGGTAATAAGTTGTGTGAATCTCAGAGAAAAACATAGTTGCCTGTTGTAGTAAATAGTTACATATCAAGTCGTACCCGTTGTCTGTGATATCTCATCCTTCAACTGATAAGACTTAAGAGATCACAATCAATAGTCATTGACTGAAAAGTAGCTCTCCATTTACCTTTCTCCGTACTTAGAAACCTTACCATAAGAACAAGTTTCATGTGTATAATGGCAATCGCTACTAAAATGCATGATCCCCAAGAAGAACCTGAGCCATTTTCAATTCTTAACAAGTAGCCCATTATTGCTAACCAGCTCATTTTCAAGAAAGTACCAGCTAGCAAAGACTCAGTCCAAGAAAATACTCAAGCAGACTGTGTAGAGAAAGCAGGCGTCATGGGGTGTAGGAAGCCTGGCAGCTGGAAGTCATCAGAGAACTAAGGAAGGAGAGCCAAGGAGGCTGGGGAGCATGTGCACTGCTCAGCAGCTGAGAGTAATCTAATCTGGCAGCCTGGATCTTTGCAAGTAGATTTCATACTTAAGCAGCAGCAACTTTTGTTTAAAACCAGTGCCCCCATAAATTAATTAGACATATATCCTTTGTGTTGGATGGAGGATGGAGGGTGACTGAACCTGATCACAAACACAAACTTTAATTCAGAATCTCCTGCCGTATTGAAATGCAAGGATGGGATAAAAGATTTGTCAGTTGCTTTATATAGCCTTTGCACCTTCTCAATGTGTGGTTTCACTGGACAAGAGTCACCTTTGGTCCAGTCAGTTCTGTAATAATGCAATAACCATAGCCTTTTTTGAGGGTGGAGACAAAGAGTCACTACAGTTTCTTGAGCTTGGTCTTGCAACAATGTATTTACACATAGCCTGTGCTCAGATGATATGGTCCTCAATTTGTCCTAGTACACTGCTGATTCTCTCTTGAATTTTCTAACAATTTGATATTTAAATGTGCTATTTCTTTTGAAATCAAGGAGACAATGGTCATTTTCATGGACATATGAGTTATACCTATTACCGAAAGATTCAAACAAATCTGTAAGGTAATTTTGGCAGCAAGTCCATATGACATCTAAATATAGAGTAAGAGTATGTTTTCATTAACAACTGAAATTTGTCTACAGTGAGGAAAACTTGTTTATGAGAACAATAAATGATAAAATAATCCAATGAATGTCCACTGACACATTTTCCTTATGTTAACAAGTCATACTTAAAATGATGACGTAGACATGGAGAGCTATGAAAACCCATGATTCCCTTTTGTGACAGTTTGTTCTTTATTCGTGAAAAGAAGTTTGTTAGTAGAATGTACATATATTATCAATTGAAACAGAAAGTGTAGAACGAGATTTGTGCAACAATTTTGCTGTTCTGGTAACTCTGAAACACACATGTATATAGAGACTATACATATTTAATTATATATATATATATATATATCAATGATTTCTGCTTAGCAGTTAAATGCTCATATAAATTAATTTGAATTTGGCATTATGATATATAAAGATGAGTAGCAATATTTATAAAATGATTTAAAATATTAAATTTTTTTTGGCATGGAGTAATTTTAAATACCAAATCAAAATAGCTTGATTAGTTCAGAGAGTACCTTCTGAAAGAAAGGAAAGTGTGGTTGTTTAGGAGCATTGATTTTGAACCAGGGTGTTTTCGCTTTCATTTTTCAGTGGAATTTACAAATTTTGTTCTTTGTACTTGTAGACTGTGCTCCTAAAATTCTCAGGTCATGTGTGATGTTCAGAAAGACTATCAATATATCATCACATGTATGGTGAGGTCTAGAAGATCATTTAAATAAATCTTATGTTTGAAGCAAGGCTGTGGAAACTTGTCATTTTTTCTGGTGATAACTTCCCTCTGACATGACTCCTCCCACTTCCGCCATTGCAGGTTTGTATTTTGCAGACTGTTGACTTTTTACAGTGTTATGCTCATATATCTTTATGTGGCTATGACTCCAATGGGAAAAATATAGAACATAGTGTCCATGAATATTTTTTAATGAACAAATTATATTAGAAGTCTAGCCAAATAGAAACAATCTTAAAATTATATAAAGAAATGAGGCTAAGTAATAGTACTTTTGTTCTCACAGAACAAAAGTAAGGTCTATGATGATAGCATCTTTCATTTATATAAAAGTAGTAAGTATCCACAGTGAAAAACATTTCTTGAACATTCTTTCCATTTTGCTCTTAGCATAACGTGACTATTAAGGAAAGCCTGTAATCAGAAGAACTGGCATGGCGATTTCATTAGTTTCTATTGGCCTTTCCTCTCTTTATTACCAACAAGAGCAAAAAGGAATCTGTGTTCCCAGCCAACATCTCTGCTGCAGGATGCAGGAGCCCATCATCAGAGACACCAGACTCAGGGAAGGATGTTTCCACCATGCAAAGCCATAGAGCTCTTGCTCCCTCCATCTGCTCTAGCAGACTCATTACAAGGCTGACTCTGAACTCTTACTATCATTTCACGCCAGAAGGAGATAATGAGAAAGGCTGTTCATTGAACTCAGAAAGATCATATTCTTTATTGAGATAATTGAGGAGCTAAGATTTGGGGTCATCACTGGTATGTTCATCTCACACATTTAAAATATCAGAAATACCAACTTGCCCGTGTTTGCCCTGCCAGGGTCTGATGTGTAGGATTGCCACTGTGTGCCTCCCTTCTTCCAACAGAGCTATCCCTGCAGATAGCCTTGCTGCCTAGCCATAGTGATATGATCCTCATAGGTAATCTAACTAGTGAAATCTCTATTTTTAACACTAAGTCAGTGACTGAGTCACCCAAGAATAAGAAAACATTAGCACTGATCCTCTTAGCAAACACCAGGTCTTTCATGCTTTAAAGTGTCTGAGCAGATAAATCAACTACCCTGATGAAAGATTTTTCTCTACTGGGTGAAGTCTTCTGCAGGTGAAGTGTTCCTGATGATGCAAGCTTAAGAACCTGTTCTAGGAGGGGAATGACAACCCTCCTGGATAAGGCTAAGTAGATAGAGTTACCCACATGATTCACAGACTTATTAATACATACAGAAATACGCTAATGAAGTCATCAGGTAAATGGTATTTTTGATGAGTAAAGACGCATTTCTTTTGATCAACATGACCATTTTGCTCTTCTTAAGATAACACTCTGCCCAGTACAAAGTATTTCCTAAGATATTTAAGAAGTTACAAATTTTCAGTAGAAAGCCTATGATAAGAACACGGGCTTCTATTTGTCGTCTCCTATTTGTATCAACAAAATCCTTACAGTGAAAATGGTTTACTATTTCAACACATTCTTGTAGTAATGTGTTAAATGGAAATCAAGAACGAAAATGCATTTGTATCCTAGGAGGAAGATGTAAAGAGTTTCTTACCCTTTCCTTATTACCCCAACCAACTACAACTTCTTTTGTCATCTCTTTATTTTAACCTAGTTTCGTCACATAGGAAATCTTCTTCCTCACAGCCTTAACCTAAGTATCTTAGTGAAAATTGTGAGACTACTAAATAGGGATATAAATCCATAGCTGAACATCCTATTTAACACTACATATGTCATATAAAGATGCAGGGATATGATTTTCGTATGCAGAATACTCAGTCATATATGATCAAACATGTACTCATGTGAGTATTATCATGAAGCCCACCATCTTCCATCTTAAAACCATCTTAAAATTACTTAATGAAAATTAACTTCTGCCCATCTCACCTGAAACTAGAGTCTTGGCTACTTGCGTTGATAAATGAATGAACTACAAAAAAAATGATGTTACTTAGTTGTAGAATTTACACAAAAGTCACAAAATAGCAAAAACTAGAGACATGAACAATGAATGAAATTCTACCACATTAAAAAGAAAATTTCTCCAATCCTAGACTCTAATCAAATGAGTTGAAGCAGTTTATTTTCTTTTGTAGTACAATACTTATTTCCCAGTGAGAAGAAAAGTCTCAAAGATATATTCAAGACAATGGGAAACAAATTATGGAAATTGCTTGTAGATTATGCTTTGTTCTTCACCATAATACATAGCTCAAAATATAGTTTTTGCATTTACATTATAGAACTAGAAATTTTAATTTATATTTACTATTCTGTTTACAACTTTACCAACGTAAAACATGGAGATGTATTAACAAATGCCATAAATCTTAGTGATAGACAGAGAATACATACAGTTTCCCACTCAGGTTTCTTTTGCAAGGTATAGATGTCCAGTTCTCCTATATTCAATCTGAAAGCCTGTTTGTCTCTTTTACATTTATCATAGCCCTTATTTGGGTGATAGGAAGATTCTATCCTTCCCTAGTATATGAAAATCTGCTCCCTGCCTTCCTTCCCTAAGCTGGAACTGTAGTTCACATATTTTTTTTCACCTAAGATTTTTGTGAGACTTCTACCTGTTATCTTTCTTAGAAATTCTTCCTTTATTTTTTATATTAGTTAAGAAATAAATATCATCATAGGATTTAAATGGAAAAAGTGTTTAATATTTTCTGCTGCCTTAAAGTTTATTTATTCTCCTTGGCATTTGTATTCATTATACTTGTCATTTTTTACAAATGATTATTGATTTCCCTCCCTCACTTTTCCCAATTTACATTCCTTAGTCCTACTCAGCCACTTATTTCCTTCTTTTGAACTTTTCACACATATAATACATCCCAACCACCTGACGTTTCCCCTCGGTCCACTCCTGCCAGTCCTCCCCCACCCCAACTTCCAGGCTTCCACAGACTCACTGCTCCTCCATTTCCTTTCAGAAAAGAAGAGTCCTTCCAGATATATCACCTGAATGGCATAACAGAATAAAAGTCCCAAACTCTCATGTCAAGCCTGGACTGGGCAAACAATCAGGAAGAAAAGAGTCCCAACAGGGTAAAAGTGTCAGAGATGCCCCCACTCCCACTATTAGGAATACCACAATAAAACCAAGCTACACAACCATACTATATATACAAAGGACCTAAGTCAGACTCTTATAAGGTTTGTAATTGTTCCTTCATTTTCTGTGAGCCCCTACTAGCCCTCCTTTGCTGATTCTTGGGTTGTCCTAGATCCCTCTGTCTCCTACAATCCCTCCTTCTCCTCTTTGGTTTGGCTCTACATTCCCGGTTAACACTGCTCTGACTCTGAACAAGCTTTTCACTTAATAATGGTCCTAGTGACTGACATTTTCTTCTACACGTGTTGCTGCTTCCTCAAACGTTCCCTGCCCCATCCCTTTGTAATGATACTCAAAACTTCATTGATTTAATTTTTTTTCTTTCTCTGTGATCAGGAAAAAGGAGCACAACAAACTTTGAGGAGGTTCCGGATTTGTAGATGCGGATACCAAGGTGAGTTAACTCTGGCTACCTGAAGGATGCGGCAGATCTGTTTGTCCTTTGAATGCACACAGCGGCATCTTTCCTTTCGTATACTCTTACTTATTTTGGGACCCACTGGATAATGATGTTCAGAAGGTGTTCCTCAGAAATGACTTCTGCGGCATGGAGCCGTGGTCTTGCCCTTTTACGTGCACTTGGTGATGAAGCTAATTGAAGGAATCCTCTGGTGAAACACTTGTAAAAGGAGAATTCTTTGGCAAAGCAAATATTAACTGTTAATTTATATTAAAATATGCCAATGGAGGTGGTGCTTACCACCAAGAAGTTCTTAAGGGACTACTCAGTGTAAAGTGCTTCTCCAAGCACCTAACTCAAAAAAAAAAAAATGCTCTTTCTGGAGGAAAATGCATTGCGGATGATTTGAGATGTTAATTTTGATTTTTTTTTATAGAAGAATGTTAATAAAATTCTATTTGCTTTCTGACTTAAACTTTGCAGCATAAAGTTAGGAAAAAAATTTCCACAGGTAGCATACTAATATTAAATTCCCTCTGTTTAAGGCAAAATGCAATAAAATATCCCTATGATTAAAATAAAGGATGTGTGTTGCTATTTCTGTCTCTTTAAATTTGGAGCATCATTTTGGCACTTTCTCTTCTGCCTGAGTAACGATATTTTTTTTTTTTAAAAAAAAGACTGTAGTTAACTGTATTATTGGTTTTAAAATAATTACTTTCTCTGGTATAAATGAGATGAATTTTTCCTATAGATTAAGAGTTAAAGTTGTTATTTCTCTTTGGTTAATTTAGTATCAACTCTCAGAATTCAATAACAAACATTATTATTATTTTGATATTCTAATTGTAAGGAAGAAAAGGCATACTCAGTCTAATCTTATTGGTTCCTATTCTTCTAAAAACATAATACACCAGCTTCAGAATTTCCATATGTACTACACTTTAAGGTTGCAAACTCCCTGGCATACTGAAGACTATTCTGTGTGAAGAGAGATGATGAGATCCAGGAATAGAGCAGAGGAAGGATGCTCCTAGCTGCTGCCTGCATGTCAGCTGGTACCCCTGCTTCCCTGGTAAACTGTCTGAATCCTGTGCTTCTTCTGTTTGCTCTACTGTCCATACTGTTCTGACAAGACTCATTAATCTTTATTTAAACCATCATCACAGCTTTAATACATGTCAACTAAATCCTCGGCAAAATAATTTTCACCATGACCATTTACTTATTCAATTTACTTACCAAGCAGTGAACTTTCTATAGCTTTCACTTTTATATTGCTACTATACTAAATGAGTAGAATAAGAATTAATGAAGAGACTAAATCAGGCGGCTGACTGCCTTTTACAAAATTATTTAATTTACATCTGAATATTGTTTTACATAGACCAACTCAAGTCTTTCAGAAGGTATTGGCAATGAGCACAGTGTGAAGCTATAGAAGCTATAATGTTTGTAATCTGCTACACAAATATCATTTCATAAGGAACCTCAAGGCTCCACAGTTTTACTGTCTGAAATATAATAATATAACACCTCATCTACTGCTTTTCCAAGATATTCACAAGTAATTCTAGTGCTGTCTATAAATGTAAGTATTTTTGTTATAAAATGTATGCTATTAATATCTAGAGTGGCTGAAGAAATACACTATTTAATTGGAATTACACACTGGTAATAGAATCAGCCTCTTTCATGAAAATGAAAAGTAGGCCTCGGGGAAAGAAGTCTCTTCATCCCTGATTAGCAGAGTACAATTTAGAGATGTGCAAAGCATTTTTTATAAAACACAATGTGCACATAACTGCCTCTTAGACCCCAGTATAACCAGAAGGCACTGAATATCCTTACATTTCAACCAAATGTCCTTGCTTTTCTTGAAGCAAGATGAAGTAGAGAAAATTATAAATTACTTTATGCAGCTAATGAGCTGGTTTCAATCTTCTAGGATAGGGACTTGTTATCTCAGTTACTTTAAAAAATCTCTCTGCCTCTTAGCATGCCGGCCTGACCATAGTAGAACATGAAAAACATAAAATAAAATTTGTTTTTTTATATTTCTCTTTGGAGCCTACCCTTTAATATCTGAGCCATCTCTCCTGTCTAAAATTTGTCTCTTACAACTACTAAAATTTGCAGGGATGAAGTGTACTGGTCTTGGGAATCAGATTCAGTGAAAACATCATTTTTTACTTGAATAGCTGTCTTTAAATACTTGATCAATTAGATGAATTAGGAATGGTTTCAGAGAGCAGGTATATTCCTGACCTAGGTTACTGTCTGTCAAAGATAGGCTAACTTTTTTAGGAACTGTTTTAATATAGTACCTAAATAATGGGGCAAGGATATGACCTAAGGTAAGATGCTTGCTCGTGGCAGACTTGTCAAGTCTGGTTCAGGACTTAAGGACCAGCATTGCTTTCCTGTGAGACTGAGATAAAAATCCTAATAACCCTTAAAGGCTGTTCTACCTTCCTTACAATGGCTGTGCATTTAACACTGGGGGCCCAAGGGCTCAGGCCATAGCCTAGGGGGAATTCAGTCTCCCCAGACAATGATTCTGTTGCTGCTTTTAAAAGCAGTTTAACTAAATCTCTATCATTTTAATAAAACTCAAGATTCAAAGGTTAGGGTGAAAACCTACAAACTCAGAGAGGTGGAGTAGCAACTGGCTAACTTCTCTCCTCACTGGATTCCTGGAAGCCTCTCTCTTTATCCATGCCCTACAAAACAATACAAAACAAAACAAAACCATATGCTCTGCTCCTCCTTGCTACTTCCTATCAACTAGCTGCTACCCCACCTCTTTGAGCTCAGGTTAATTTTATTTAATTAACACAAATGCAATACATCTTAACATCGTTAAAGAAATGCAGCCTGAACAAATGTAGCACAGTTTAGCCAAGTTAAGCAAATATTCTACAACACATAAGACTATTTTTTAAATGTTATGAGATAAAAATGTCATAAATGGACAAATATTGGAGGCATATACAAATTTAACCTCATTATTTTAATAAAGAATAACTATTTTGTCCCATATTTCATAGTTGTCATCATATTGAGCTGTTGAATGCATCTAAGATATTCTATATGTTATAAATTTCACGACTGATCTTAAATGACCTCAGGATGCATAACTATCCCTAAAAAGTGACTTTCTGGAATTCCGATAGATTCAAAAGAAATACAAGTGTTCCTCGATCAAGAGGAGTGGTTTCTCAGGGGTCAATTTAGATAAGCTCACGGGTGAATTAAACTAATGTCAGAACAGAAATTCTACCTTTAGTCTAGGCTAGAGCTCAGCCCTTGGCCAGGTAAGATGAGATGAGGTGGGTTCTAACTGTTATTCTGTGAGTGACCTTCAGCTACCATGGCTTGGCCTGCATTAATTCACATATTCTTTAAAGGACACTGCTTTAGCATTAACAACACTAGGTGTGATACATACTTAATTAGGAAAAAGAAACTCAGAATGGAACTCATATTTTAGAACAGTGACATTTACAAATTCTATTGCTATCATTTTTTTCTTCTTCCTGGCTCCTGAATCTACTAGAAATCTATAACTCAATTAAAAATAAAGACTGCGTAATTGCCTATGGTGTTATCAAAGTCATAAAGGTTAGCGACAAATAGGGAAAAAAATAATTAT
Organism: Microtus oregoni; assembly: GCF_018167655.1. Lineage (NCBI taxonomy): Eukaryota > Metazoa > Chordata > Mammalia > Rodentia > Cricetidae > Microtus > Microtus oregoni. Next base: position 2,951,071 of record NW_024544709.1, on the reverse strand, counting down.
TAATGCCATATGTGAGAAAGCACCGTGTCTACATATATTCTCTAACATAGAATTGTTTGAGAACTCAGCTGTCTATGGAAGTCTAGCTCCATTTCCTTATGGAAATGATCCTATGCAATGTGATCCTTCAGTTCTCCCTGGAAGGAGTTCATTTATTTCAACATCTTTATGCTGAAATTGTTCTTATTACAGCCACTCTGCCTGTCCTACTGCACTGCTTAATTAGACATAATGACTTACTGGGAACTTTCGAAAAGTCAATTGTCCCAAGCCTCTGTGTTCAATGGGACTTGGCATATCATTCTTCCATGGACTCTCATAGAAACACCTCTCTGTAGACTAATTGCAATTTTATAAAGAAAAATGTTTACAAATAAAATTGCTTGAATAGGCTTTTTACAAAGCAACACAAATTACTTATCAACTTTGACTAAATGGATCACAGTGAGGAAAGAAAATAGAGGCATAATTTTTCTTGTGTTTTAGTTAGATTTCTCTCTTGGTATGTGTTGCTTTTATTGGTTAGTGAATAAAGTTGCTTTAAGCCAATGGCTAACAGAGTAAAGCCATGTGGGAAATCCAAACAGAGATGTAGAGAGAGAGTAGGCAGTCAGGGAAAAGCCATGTAGCCGTCGCAGGAGACTGACACCTCCACCAGAGCCCACCAAAACTTTGCTGGTAGGCCACTACCTTGTGTTGATGCACAGATTTATGGAGATGGGTTAGTTTAGGATATCAGAGATACCTGTAAAATATGCTTAAGCTATTGGCCAAACAATATTGCAAATAATACATTTTCTGTGTGATTATTTCTGGTCTGAGCAGCCGGGAATGAATAAACAGCCCCCGAATACTGACATCATATCCAGGCTGAATTGGTAAACTGCCTCAGTGACAACAGTGGGGACCACTTGCACATCTCTCATGCAAGATTTCCAATGAATGTATACAAGACTCGTTCATTGAAAACGGAATTAAAAGTTTTATATTTCTCCCCTATAAGATAGAATCTCAAAATGACACACCGATATCTGACTTTTATATTTCATTTCTATTTCTCATTAACAGTTATCAGCAGCCTATTTATTACTGTGAAACAAATTTCAGATGTAACTAAATCCCCAAAGCAATTGATTTGGGGAATATGATGTTACACGGGTTGAACCTGACCTACTTAAGTGAACCAGTCTTCAAAGCAGTATAGCTCTACTAGGAAAAATCCAAAGCACAAGAAATTATCTCAGTTTTTCATTGCTGCTATAAACTAAGATTGGATAAGTTTAGCAACAACAACAACAACAATGAAATCATTTTTCCTCAACTTATTTCTATCAGTCCTGGAGATTGTGCTATTTAAATTCAAGTTTTAGTTTAAGGGTTTGCTAAGGGCCTAATCATCTGTCAAAGTTTAGAGAAGAAACATATTTCATTCCCTAGAATTTTCTAGTTTCTGGTTATGACAAACACAGCTCCTATGAACATAGTTGAGCACATGTCCTTGTGGCAGAAGGACCCTAAGAGAGACATACATGATCTAATCTACATGGGAAGTAGAAAAGACAAGACTCCTGAGTAAATTGGGAGCATGGGTACGTTGGGAGAGGGTTGAAGGGGAGGGGAGAGACAGGGAGGGGAATAGAGAAAAATATAGAGCTCAATAAAAGTAATAATAATAATAATAATAAATTAATTAATTAAAAAAGAAATAGGAGATGGAAATTCTTTTGTAAGTTGAATAAGGCAAGAATGGAGTTTAGTCCCAGGAAACTGGAAACAAGTTGCCACTGAAAGCAGGCAGCGAGAAGACTTTACAGATCATAAGTAAGTTCTGCTACACGTATATAATTTCAGAAGAGAACTCCACAGTCCAAATTAAGAATGCATCCTATCAATACTTCAGGTTTGATGACATAAGAGCCTAAAATGAGAGGCCATTTCAAATCTGGTTTTTGATCTATATACTGAATTGATAATGGCTGTTAATTTAAAACGTTGTGTATGCTGTGCTTTTCTTATAAGGTAACCCAGGAAAACACAGGACAAAAAGACACAAAATGCAGCGTAGTAGCTACAGAAAGGTAGATTACAGGGTTATATTACAACAGAACATTGCGTGACATTAAAAGAGTAAAGGAATGTAACCACCATAAAGCAGGACTGACTAGCATGGCGCAGCTGACCTGGCTTCATTACCTTCTCTGTGTGATTAGCCTTACAAACTGGAAGACTGAAAGCACATACTGGGTGTAATGTCACATCTGAATAACCCATATAAGGGCTACAAAACGGAATAATCCTACTCCAGGAAAATTCTGATACATCCCTGGAATCCCTTATGCTGTCTGTGAGTTAAATGATAATTAATTCTTTCCTCAATTCGAGTTTACACAGTAAGCAAACTTTGCAAAAGTCAGTGATATTTCTATCCTGAGAGGGTCTGCAAGCAACACTTAGTGGGTGCTCTGGCTTGGTATAAACTCCTCTCTGATCCTTACTGATTCTTACCTCTGTATTGTTTCTTTGGCAGTGACAATAGCCTGGAAACACTGGGTAGAGGTTTTATTCTGCTCACCCTATTTTTTTTTTTACCTCCCACCATTATAAACAATAGAAAGCCATACATGAATAATGTGGCTCACCTGAGAACTAGCCTTTTAGGTTGATGAAATTTGTGGCCCTATAATGAAACACTAACAATGTATGCAACATTAACAAATGTATATTGTGATATAAAAAGCCTAAAAAGTTTATGCCAGCTTACTGTATGATTGTAGTTAGGAGTCAAAAAATAAAATGTCACATATTAATATAGCCAATAAAACTCTATAGTTTCTTCATTTAGGAAATGAGGAGTTAGGGCCAGTTATCTCCAGAATTTATTTCAAGTCAGGGGTCCAAAATTTAAATAACTGGAAAGTCACTGTAAGTGCCATGATATAGAGAAAAAGAATAGTAATCTAAAAAAGAGGAAATACGTTGGATTAAGTTCTAGCTTTAGAATAAACAAGAAGCACAGTCTTGAGAGAACTATTTTATATTGGGACACTCATTCTATTCTTTGGAAAATAAAACAACATTATTCTAGCCTAAAGCTCTTTGCAAAGATCAAAAGGGTTCTTCTGGGAGTTGACATTCAGAAGGGCAGAATGATAAATTCTCCCATTCTCCCAATAATAGCAATGTAGTACAACTAATGCATACAAACCTCTTCAGATCTCTTGGAATCAACAAGAGTGAAGAGTGTCCATGTCCTCTCAACCCTGGAATTCTTAGAATTCTTAAAGCAAGTAAACATTTAGATGCTATATTTTCCAGGATAATAGAAAATTAATAGGACAGACTAATCAGTAGTTAAAGAAGTAAATACATGACAGTGATGTGAAAATGATGAAAATAGGAATTTATAATCCAAGGGATGCAGGAAAAGTTTGAATAAGTTTTAAGAAAGAAGATATAAATAATCTCCAAGTACCTAACTTAACCTTCCTGTTCTGAAACAAGGAAAAGTTTAATACTCTGAACTAATTAGAAGCAAATCAAGTTAAATATTGCAAGATCATAAAGATTTTGTCTTCACACACACATATGCACAGGCACACACATGAACACACGCAAACACACACACACACAGCTATTTTTATGCATTAGCAATGGATACTTTATAAAAATAGTGAAAGTATACCTTTAATAATAAAAGTAATACAATACACAAAATAAGTTTAGCACAGAAGTTCTAAACTGAAAAGGGTGTCACACTTAATGAAAATCAGTAAATATCCTCTGACATTACTGTGAGATACTGTAAATTAAAAGACAAAATATTCATTTAAGTATGATGCATATTAAGGTATCATATCTTAAAGCTGATGTTCATAGTTAGATAATAACTTTTAATATCCCATAATCTATTTTAACAGTTTGCCAGAAATTTATAAACATCAAAATAGACAATTTTTCTTTAAAATTCTTCCAACTCTCAGTTTTAAACCCAAGTATAAATTGCAGCAAACAGCACAATTTGGTACTGGCATTAAGATGCACACGCATGTCAATGGAATAGAATTAGAAAGCATTTCTGCACCATTATAAATTGATGCATTGCTTAAGAAAAAAACAATGAAGTGAATTATAATTCTAGCAACTTGCCATGATTCTAGTGATTCAAAGTCTCTTTCTGTTGGCATTACACTTGTGAAGTTTCGTTCCTTCTTTGACCATGAATTTGGGAGCTTTTCCTGATACAGAACTGAGACAGAACACCTTTTCTCAACATCTGCAGGACAGTGGTTCTCAATCTTCCTAAGGCTATAACTCTTTAATACAGTTCTTCTGGTGGTGGTGGCCCCCAACTCTAAAATCATTTTGTTGCTATTTCAGTACCATAATTTTACTACTGTTATAAATTGTAATGTTAATATCAGATATGTGGGATATCTGGTATGTGATTCCTGTGAAAGGATCTTGTGACCCACAAAGGGGTCATGACCCATAGGTTGAGAGTTACTACTCCAGGAGAACAAGCAGAAGAGCAGTCTGCCTTCCAAATGATTGGCTTCTGTGCTTCATGCACTAAGTAGACAAGCTGTAATCTAAGTGCACACTGTTCTTCACTGGAGCAACTAAAATACCCTCACAAAGCAGGGGCAGGGGCAGGGGCAGGTTTTTACATCCTAGTTGAAGCAGAGCAGTTGCTTCTACTCCTCTTTTTCTTCATTGTTAACCTCAATTCTAAATAGATACTTAGTATCGATTAGTATAAAGTTTTCTAAAATATTCTCATTTTAAGAGCCTGCTGTATTTTAGATAAATGCTACCTATAACTTCCCTAGAGTTAGCAGATATATTTGCTGTGTTAAATCATAATAAGGAATGCCAACAGAGGAAGAAGGGGGTGATTTGGGAATCAAGGGAGATTTGCATGTTTTATTAACCAGATGAGGGTTGTGAGCAGCACAGTGGATCTGATACAGTTTGCATTTGATCCATTGGGAGTGAGGAGAGATGACCTCTATGCAATATCAAAGTTGAATGTTAATGTCTTCCCCATTGGTGTGATAATGTAAAGGATGTTGCTGAATGAAGAAACACATTGATATGGAATCAGATCTGTGCCAGGATCAATAGAAGGAGCAGAGCAAATGAAATCATTAAGTGGAATGATTTCCATATTGTTTGGGACTAGAAAAGAAACCCTAAAACTAAATAAAGAATCTCAAAAGCTATGCCCCACCAATAATGCAGTTTACAGAAAACATTAGCAATAAAAAAGAGGAGGGAGGTTTCTGCTTCAACAAAAAGAAAAAGAGGTTCAAAGAGCAACTGACCTGGGTGCACTGCTAAGGAAGGTCAAGCAACTCCAGCACTGTGAACTACACATTTTCTTACATAGAGGAGATTAGGTGTTGTGTTGCTAATGTTTGTAATTAGGAAAAGAAGCTAATTCATGGCTAAAAGAAATTTCATCTTGTAAAAATAGAGAGATAAAATGAATTGGTCATGTAAATCTTGCTCATATATATAGCAATATATATAACTAGATTAATTATATAAATTATATATAATCAATAAATAATATATAATTATATGTAAATATAATATATTATTAATTAATAATGTAATTAATATATTAATTATATATACATATATAATTAGTATACATGACTAGATATAAATAATAGATTAATTATTTAATACTTTAAAGAGAGCAGAGGAAGATGCCCTAGAACTAAGGCCAATGTGAGTTGCTTTAAGTGGACACTGGGAGATAACTCTGGTCCTCTGAAAGAGTAGAAAGTGTTCTTTTACACTGACATTCACAAAAAGCCTTCAGTTGCCTCTCATAAAGTGTTGGTTTACATTACATAACAGAGTACACACCAGACATTGGCTAACGCACGTGATGGTAAGTCTGAGCATTTGCTATTATATAGTACTTACCTCTAAAATCCTTTATCATGAGAAAACAAGAAATATTCCAAAACACTGTGAACATATTTGTTGATACTAATTCTAATAATAAAAGCTTTCTCTTATATGGCTCTGTGAGACAGTTTTGTCACCCAGCTGCAATGAAGAACTTGGAGAAGGGGTTATTCCATTTACAGTTTTAGGAAGTTCTAGTTCACAGTTTTGGGCTTCTGATGAGACAATGTACCATAGCATATACATATGGCTAGTCAGATTGGTCATCTGAGAGTTGATGGTGGAAGGTACCAGAGACATGAACTCTCTTTCACAGGCATACATACCTCAATGATCTAAGCACCTCTCATAAGGCTAGGCCTTCTAAAGGTCCACAGCACATAATAGCATTGATTGGAGAATTGTTTTCAGGTGTGTTACTTTTGTTTATGCTGCATTGGATTAACTGTGAAGCTATGATTCTTTACTACTCTAAAACACCTGATGGTCCTAATAAAGAGATGAATGGCCAATAGTGAGACAGTAGCAAGGATTGGTGGGGGTGGCAGATAGAAATATAAAAGGAGAAATGGGGAGGAGAACAAGTAAGGAAAGGAGGACATCAGGGGCCAGACATCCAGCTACACAGCAAGCTACGCAGAAAGAAGTAGCAAAAGCTATACAGAAATAGAGAAAGATAAAAGCCCAGAGGCAAAAGATAGTTGGGATAATATAAATTAAGAAAAGTTAGCAAGAAACAAGCCAAGCGAAGGCCAGGAATTCATAACTAAAAATAAGCCTCTGTGTGTGATTTATTTGGGAGCTGAGTGGCAGACCCCTCAAAAAGCCAAAAGAATAAAACAATACATAACAGATTTGAGAACCAAATCTTTGTGGGTCATCAAACATTAAAACTACAACAGCATCATTGATTTATAATAATTATCGATGACACAGTGTCCCATTCATCCTATTTTGTTTACAAGCAGATTAGCTACTCTTTTCTTTTCCCTATATTTTTGATTTACAGTGACACTCCTCCATTCAATATACCCTGTCACTGGTTATATTCTCAAGACAATAGACTCTGAGGAAGTACTGATATAAAAGAATATTTATTGGACTTGCCCCAAGGAAAGAAGGGAGTGGAAGAAAACAAATGTGGGTAGACAAAAGTACAGCCGAGATGTAGAACTTTGACAGTCTCAAACAAGAACAAGAATTCCATATTCATCAAGTCTCATTAGAGTCTTTCTACACTGGCCTAGTGGCTGGGACTCTATATCATAATCACTGTCTGTCACTGGATAAGAGGTCTTGAGTAAACTGGCTTTCTCTGTTGGAGGCAACACCTGGCACCTGATATTTGATAATTATCTTACCTTATATGAAGGTGTTGTAGTAATTCCTTATAAGGACATTTGAATATACCACTGGATCAATTTTTTTTATGTATTTAAATACATAAAATGCATTGTGCTATTCTTTTGTTGTTCTGTCAACTTCCAACGTATCTCTACCAGATTTATCTTTATTGATAGTAGCACATCATTTTCTTCTTACCCAGCATATATTAGAATATCAACTAAATAATTGAACTGAACTCTTATGGAGCCAACCATTTGTTTTATCATCCTTAAATTTCATATGGGAAGTTTAGCAAAAACTAATTACTCTTGATCATTAGACAGACTGATTTGAAAGACCAAGGCAAGAGATAATTTGCAGCATCAGGTTGAATAAACAATCAGGGTGTTTTGCTAAGAGTCTGATTAATTCTAAATATAAATGTCTTGTTTTGTATGCACCATACTGTGTGCAGGCAATGTGCATGTTTCCTTAAGTGCCACGTGCTCTTTTAGCTAGTCATGTGTAGTAATATGGGGCGGCAGGGCTGCGTCCCCCACACCCGGCCGCCCACATGGCTAGCTTATGCTCCGAAATAACAACACAAAACTGTATTCATTTAAGCACTGCTTGGCCCTTCTGCCCTAGCCCTTACTGGCTAATTCTGATATCCCGATCAACCCATCTCTAATAATCGGTGAGCACCGGTCTTACCGGGAAGATTCTAGCCTAGTGCATCCTGGGTCGAGCTTCATCCCAGGAGCGGGGCATGGCGTCTCTCTCAGGCGTCTGCTGCTGAGAGAAGAGCTTTCGAGACTCTGACCTCACTTCCTCTTCCTCCCAGCATTTTGTTCTGTTTACTCCTCCCACCTATCCTCTAACCAATAAAATGGGCCAGGGCAGTTCCTTTATTAGCCAATGACCTTCCTCCATCAGTCATGTTCTTCACACATAGGCTGAGTGTACTGTCAAACATACATAGACATCAAGTTTAGGAGTAATGGTCACCTAATAAACTTATAAATCTGTAATCCAAAATTACTCCAAGACAAATAAACTACTTCTTTCAACAATATACTGGAAATCAGTATGATTTTCAGTCTTTTGTGATTTATTTTTCTTGATAGGAGAATGGTAAAACTAATACAATGGGTATCAACTTTTGCTAGACATTTTGCCTATATTATATTTTAGTTTATTTTAAAGAAAACCAGAACTCCAAGTAGAAACGAAGTTTTGTTCATGGTATTTAAAGGTCAATTTTCAGGAAAAAAAATTGACAATCTCCAAGTATATCACAAAAAGTATAAAACCCTGAAACTCCCTTAGGTGGTAAAATATGATTAGATAGTTAGGATCACTGTAAATGTCATCATTTTTGGTATCTATTTTTTTCATTTATTTTATGTTACAAATGATCTTCACAGTCCATCTAATAGTAAATGAGAAAATGCCAAGCTTGATTCTTCAATACTCTGCCTCTTCAGTGTCCTTGCTCTGCAATATTTAACACGCAACACAGCCATCTCCAGATGGGCTTCCCTTCACCTCTGACATCTACATGACCTTTGCTTTTCTACAAAGTCAGAGAATTTCCCATCCTCAGTCTTGACTTCTCCCTTCTCTCAGGAAATCTCTATTTGCATTGTTTATATGCATTAAAATATCACCTTTAGTGGAAATCTTTACCCATATTCAGTACTTGAATTTACATATCAAATGGATTGTATTTCTAACATAGATTTCCACAGCGGCAACCTACCTTAATGTTTTCCCTCGGTAACACATAATGCTCTCTACTTATTATGTCCATGTATTTATTTGTTCCATGGAGAAAGATGATAAATTTGTTCAGCCCCATATTTTTGGAAACAGCATAGTGCTTGATTTACAGACAAATAAATTAATGACCACCTGGTTGCAGTTCAAGCACTTTGTCATCTACCTATAGACTATGCATATATGCTGACACTATTTATAATTTCAGGGTTCTTTGTCTTGATTTCTGAATGTGCCACAAATTCCATTTTACAAAACATAAAATTGACTGGATCAGGCCTTTTTTTGATTGAAAAAAATGTCCAAACAAGAGAAAGGGTCTTCTCAATATATGTTCACTTCTGACATTTTTTATACAACTATCACAAAAAAATTAAAGGTCCTTATCTTGGATCTGATGCGGCCTTGCTTTCTCACCTGAAACCCTCAGGCAGGAGGAAATTTAGTCATAATATTCCACAGCAGGGCTTGTCACATCAAAAAAGCCTATTAAATACAGGACTGATTTAATATACAGTATTAAGAAAGCCAAGCAAATGCTATGGTTATCTTGTTTGTTTTAATTAGTACTTTTTAAAGAAATAGTTGCAGACTATTATGAATAATGCTGCTATGAACATAGTTGAGCAATTGTCCTTGAGGTATGATTGAGTATCCTTTGGGTATATACCCAAGAGTGGTATTGCTGCATCTTGAGATAGATTGATACCTAATTATCTGAGAAACCTCTTTATTGATTTCCAAAGTGACTGTACAAGTTTGCACTCCCACCAACAGTGGAGGAGTGTTTCCCTTACTCCATATCCTGTTCAATACAAGCTATCAAGGACTTCTTGAATTTTGCATACAAATGGATGGAAATATAAAACACTATCCTGAGTGAGGTAAGCCAGACCCCAAGAGAGGAACATGGGATGTACTCACTCATATTTGGTTTCTAGCCATAAATAAAGGACACTGAGCCTATAATTCACAATCTTAGAGAAGCTAAATAAGAAGGTGAATCCAAAGACAAACACATAGGCATCCTCCTGAATATTAACCTTCATCAGGCGATCAAAGGAGACAGAGACAGAGACCCACATTGGAGCACCGGACAGAAATCTCAAGGTCCAAATCAGGAGCAGAAGGAGAGAGAGCACGAGCACGGAACTCAGGACCGCGAGGGGTGCACCCACACACGAAGACAATAGGGATGTTCTATCGGGAACCCACTAAGGCCAGCTGGCCTGGGTCTGAAAAAGCATGGGATAAAACCGGACTTGCTAAACATAGCGGACAATGAGGACTGCTGAGAACTCAAGAACAATGGCAATGGGTTTTTGATCCTACTGCACGTACTGGCTTTGTGGGAGCCTAGGCAGTTTGGATGCTCATCTTACTAGACCTGGATGGAGGTGGGTGGTCCTTGGACTTCCCACAGGTCAGGGAACCCTGATTGCTCTTCGAGCTGATGAGGGATGGGGACTTGATCGGGGGAGGGGGAGGGAAATGGGAGGCGGTGGCGGAGAAGAGGCAGAAATCTTTAATAAATAAATAAATAAATAAAAAACAAAATAAGCTATCATTGGTGTTTTTGATCTAAGCCATTCTGACAGGTGTAAGATCATATCTCAGAGTTGTTTTGACTTGCATTTCCTTGATGAAAAAGGATGTTGAGCAATTCCTTATATGTCTTTCAGCCATTTAAAATTCTTCTGTTGAGAATTCTCTGTTTAGATATGTACTTCATTTTAAAAATTGTATTATTTGGTATTTTAATGTCTAGTTTTTTTATTTCTTTAAATATTTTGGAGATCAGCCCTCTGTTATATGTTGAGTTGGTTCAGATCTTTTCCCATTCTGTAGGCTGTTATTTTGTCTTATTGACAGTGTCCTTTGCCTTATAGAAGCTTCTCAGTTTTAGGAATTTCCATTAATTGCTGCTCTGAGTATATGTTCTACTGGTGTCATATTTAGAAATTGTATCCTGTGTCATTGCATTCAAGGCTATTTCCTAGTTTTTTGTCTATCTAATTCAATATAACTCATTTTATGTTGAGGTCTTTGATCCACTTGAACTTATGCTTATGTAGGGCAATAGATATAGAGCTATTTTCAATCTTATTCACAAGAGCCAGAAATGAAAACAACCTAGATGCCTCTCCTCAAACAATGGATAAAGAAAATGTGCTATATGTATACAATGGCATATTACTCAGTGGTAAAAACAAAACAAAACAAAACAATGACATCATGAGATTTTCAGACAAATAAATGGAACCTGAAAATCATCATCCTGAGTAAGGTAACCCAGACCCAGAAAGACAAACACGGTATGTACCCACTCATAAGTGGATATTAGATGTAAACCAAAGGACAACCAGGCTGCAATCCACAGCCCCAAAGAAGCTAGGTAATAAGAAGTGACTCACAGAAGCCCCTGGGAAGGGGAAATCCATGAGATCTCCTGGGTAAATTGGGAGGGTGCAGAGGGTAGAGTGGAGGGAATGAGAATTGGAGCATGAGTTATCTGGATGGTCCAGTTGACAGAAGAACAGAGAGGGAGAGCAAAGAAAGAGATACCTTGATAGAGGGAGTGGTATTGGGGTACAGAAAAACCTGGTATCAGGAAAATTCCCAGAAAACCACAAGAATGACCCCAGGTAGGAGTTCTAGCAATAGTGGAGAGGGTGTCTGAACTGGTCTTCTCCTGTAATCAGATTGGTGACTACCATAATAGTCATCATAGAACCTTCATCCAGTAACTGATGGAAGCAGGCATTGGAAATCTAAGCACTGGGCTGAACTCCTGGAGTCCATTTGAAGAGAGCGGGGGGGGGGGGGGGTATCAAGGTCATGATGGTGAAATTCACAGGGAGAGCTGATTAGAGCTCTTGGGAGTTCATGAACTCCAGACTGACAGATAGGATCCTGCATGGGACTGGCCTAGTCTCTCTGATTGTGCAATTGTGCATGACAGATGTGTAGCTTGGTCTGTTTGTGGAGCTACTCCCAGTGGTACCAGGATCTGTCCCTGGTTCATGAGCTGACATTTTTTGGCACCCATTCCCTATGGTGGAATGCCTTGCTCAGTCTTGATGCAGTAGGAGGGGTTTGGACTTCCTCAATTTGTTATGCCAGGTTTTGCAGTTGACTATCCATGGGAGACCTTACACTTTCTGAGGAGTGGGTTGCTGTGGGGAAGGAGTGTAGAAAGGAGTTGGGGGAAGGAAACAGGAGGAGAGGAGGCTGGAGAAACTGTGGTTGGTATATACAAAAAATTAAAATGAAATTAAAATAAAAAAGAGACAGTCGCAGGATATTTTATTGCTGTGTTTCTAGAACAGTGTAGCTCATTACACTGATATCAGGCAGTGTGTGGAAGAAGAGTTCAATTTACTGAACTTTATTCGAGTCTTATTTTCTGTCTATGTGAATACAGCAGAAACAAAATGGCTCTGCACTTATCTCTGTGGTAGGTCAGAGGGTCTTTTAGAAATATGCCCAGGAATGGTATAATTAGACCATACACAAGCTCAATTTTTAATAATTCTAAAACCCTGTCTACTGATTCCCACAGTGGCTATTGCAGTTTATACCGTCACCAGCAACTAAGAAGGGCACCTCTATTCATCTATAGACTCACTCTTTAGCTTTTGCTCTTCTTTATTCTCCTTTACAACTGCTGTGAGTTGGAATCACAAAATGGTTTAAACTTTTACTTCCCTGGTGACTAAAGATGCTGAATGCTTAAAGAAAAAAACAAATATATATTTATTGCCCATGTCTTTCTTTTAGAACTACCGGCTTATTTCATTAGCCCACTTGTTGAAAGGCAGGAGGTTGTGTTGTTTGGATGTTTTCTTTTTTTCTTCTTCTTCTTGTTTTTTTTGTGTGTAATATTTTCTTATATGGAGGTCCTAGCTTTTAAAAATAATTTACTATTGAAAAATTCAATACATATATGCATTGTATTCCAGATCTTGATTCCAATATTTATATATGTACGTATAGCAATGGGAAGGGAATACAGTAGGAGATTAAGAAGAGGGAACAAGAGGAGCAGGGGTGGGAAGAAGGGGAAAAAGGATGATTGTGACAGTTGAGGAAGTGGGAGTGTTCAAAGGAGAAGGGCATAGAGAAGAACGGAAAGAACAAAACTAAAACAAATTTAATTGGGAACAAGTAAGAATAAAACCTAATAGATGTATGCTTAAATAATAACTTTTAAAAACTATGAGAAATGTTAATTTTTTTCTTTCCTACTAAGTGTTAAAATTACTTTACTCATATTTTGGTAGCTTAACTTTATATACACATAAATAAAACTATGAATACCAACAAAATTAGCAAAAACATTATTCACACATACTATTACAATCTATATGTATTCGAATTTCAGCATATTGATTTTAAATTCACCTCCTTACAAGCAAACTTACATTTTTTATATTATTTTTAACTTGTTTTAAATTCCTTCTGTTTACATTACCTTCTCTGAAAACATAATATTTTTACTGTGAATAACTGCACCTTTTTGAAATGGAACTTTAGTATTGAACATTTTTTTAATTTTTTTCTATAATTCTTTTACAACTAGGAATTTCCCATCTCTTAAGACATACTTGTTGGGGCCTTATGTGTACTAAGTATTGTTTATATTAACCAAAGTCAACAACAAGAAAGTCAAATTTTTTGCCCTCATAGGACTTAGGTCATACTTTAAAAGTGAAAAAATATACATGATAATGTAATATTTGATACATTAGAGCGGGATTCTAAAAAGGGTGGCGGGAAAGGGAATGTCTGTAATGGTCAAAGACTAGATTGAGATGCTCAGAGATCTCCCTACTAATAGTATTTAAGCAAAACCCACCCACATTGTGGGTAGGAGTTACTGATAAACAGAAAGGATTTTTAAGGAAAAGCATAATCACATCTAGAGAATCCCTGTCTTGTTCAAGAAACAGAAAGAAAACACACACACACACACACACACACACACACACACTTTTCTGAATAGGAATCATTATTAAGAAGAGCATGATGGTTTGGTCTACATCAAGGAATCTTTTTCATTCCCAAACTGTCATAGTCACTGTTTGCAGTGCACTTAGGAGACAAATGGTTAGCTCCCATGCGCATGGAAATAGATTCAAAGACCTCTGACCTCTAGTTCAGTTGCTTTCTTTTATGCGTGAGATAAAGAAGACAGCGAAGAAAGAGATTAAAGTCTGAGTTGTCTCAGGGTGGATATGCAGGAGTTTCAGGCTGTTAATTCTCTTTGATCCCTACTTTCAAGGAGCTGGGAAATCTCTATTGTGTGAGAAGACCTGAACCAAAATGAAACTAATGTTTTAAGCTGATGCTTCTGGCTTTCATGGTAAAGTAGTCTATAGTGTTAAATCAAGAGAAGATGGTGATGGAGAAGCTACACAAGAAGAGAATAGGAGGGTAACTAGGACCAGAGTACTTCAGTGACTGGAGAGAGACACGGTTAATTCTGAATTTATTGCCATATCAAATATATGTTAAAAGTAGATAATGAGGGCCCTGGTGAGATGATTCAGCAGGTTAGTAATCTTGCCTCTAAGCCTGGCAACATGAGTTTAATCCCCCAGAATCCACAAGCCCCATGAATTGTCTTCTGACCTCATATATGCACTATGACATGCCCACCCCACATATAGATGAAGAAAGGGAAGGAGGGAGAGAGGGAGGGGGAAAGGGATGGAGGGAAGAAAAAGAGAATAGTAGAATCTAGTACGATGCCAGCTTTTGCATTTGAGAAGCTTGAGACAGCATGCTCTACTTATGAGATGGTCGGGTTTTGAGACAAGCAGGTTATCCAGGACATTACCAATCTTCTAGCTCTTTCCATTTGATATCCAAGTATTGATGCTAACTAGGCAATGAAATGAACTTATCTGGAATTCAAAGAAGTTCTAAATAGAGGTACAATTCTTTATCACACGGATTAAATTTTAAATCAATGTATTTACTCACATATATCTCTATAGTTTCATCTTTTTCTTTCAATAATAACTATTCATAAGGTATTGAGTTTGGAAATTCTGACATGATCATTCAAAATGTCTTCCCAAACACTGTGCCTATTTCAATTTTCTGTATAGATAATCACCTTACATATTTTCATATGTTAATTTAAATACAAATTACATACATATAAATACAGTTTTCACTTGTATTTTAAAATTCTTTGCATAACTGCTGAACATATGTTTGGTTAGAAATCAAATGGAAATGATTCCATCAAAACCAGTAAAATCTACTAAAATATACAGATATAGGTATAAATTTGCACATATGCATAAACATACAGACAATCCTGTTGCAAACCTAAAGAGCTTTGGTAGAGTGCATGAAAGGTATAGATAGATCAACAGTTTGGCCTAGATAGAAAATAGAGTTCTAGCCAGGCAGTGGTGGTACGCACCTTTAATCCCAGCACTCAGGAGGCATAGGCAGGTGTATCTCTGTGAGTTTGAGGCCAGTCTCGTCTACAAGAGCTAGTTGCAGGACAGGCTCCAAAGCTACAGAGAAACCCTGTCTTGAAAAACCAAGAAAAAATAGAGTTCTAAATATTTTAGCAATGCTTAAAAAAATAAAATACTGAAAAACTGTCAGGCATTTTATTGTAAAAATGCAGGGATTTTTATAACCTTTCAAAAGCAACTAACAACAGTATTTTTCTATTTGGAAACTGATTTTGAGTCTGTTTAAAATAGATTTTAATAAGGATGCATAATAAAGGAATGCTAACTCACTTTAACATATAATTATATTTAAAAACTAAAACAAAAAGTAGTATACTAACTGGAAACTATATAACTTTACTGACAAGTCCTATCCCTTATTTAAATTCATATATAGTAAAGCAAATATCACCAACTAGATAAAATGAGAGAAATAAGCAAAAAATGTAATGTACTTATTTTATACTATTTAAATAATATAACATTTTACATTCTAATAAACACAAGATATGTAATTAGTTTACTATGTCAAAGTGTAATCAAATTTTTTAGTTGGAAAATCTTGGGCACCAGTTCCTCTAGAACTGTGCAGTACCAGATAGAGTCTCTTATTTGTCTTCCTCAAAAGTATAGTAGTACAATTAAGCATAATTATACGTACATAAAATCTTACTTAGGCCGGGCGGTGGTGGCGCACGCCTTTAATCCCAGCATTCGGGAGGCAGAGGCAGGCGGATCTCTGTGAGTTCGAGACCAGCCTGGTCTACAGAGCTAGTTCCAGGACAGGCTCCAAAGCCACAGAGAAACCCTGTCTCGAAAAACCAAAAAAAAAAAAAAAAAAAAAAATCTTACTTAGGTGGGGAAGGATAATGATTTGAGGCCAGTCTGGGGTACATAGTTTGACTCTGTGTGTGTGTGTGTGTGTGTGTGTGTGTGTGTGTGTGTGTATGTGTGTGTGTGCATGTGTGTATAAATAACTTAAGGAGTGAACTAAATAATCATACAAATTACAGTATTTTACCATGTAAATTTATTTTTAACATATCATTATGGCTATGGTTTACAATATTATTTAAAATAGCAAGGCACCTTATTACAAAACCTTTCTCCTGATAAAAATTGGTATTCATTTCAGACAATCATCTAATGCATTCAAAATATTACTTAGCACATTTGTCGACTTTCAAGCTGTGCACAAATTAGTGTGCCTTTTTTGATTTCCCCAAACTCTTTCCTCCATTCCAATAATTTTCCTTAGAATGTTTATAATCAGTACAATTTTGAGATCTATTGTTCATTCTTCTGCTTCAATTTAAATCACTTAATTCATTTCTACCTCTGATTCAAAGGAAAAATGTCAACATTACAAAATATTCTCATAATATCAATATGTGCTATACATAGCAAGAAACTATATTTGATTTACACCCTATCAGCTTTCTTTCTCCAAACTCAGCTTTATTTAGAAAATACTAGCAATAAATGGAAGATTGATAAAAAAAATCCCAGAGAAAGGATGCCATTTTAATGTGATGTTTCAAAAATTGTATTTAAATATATAGTTATCCTCTTGGCTATCGGAAGTAGACAAAGTTGCCGGGGAGAAAATTGAGATCTTGGGGGTGGGGTGGGATGGGGGTAAGGGGAGCTGGGGAGAGAAACGGGAGAAGGGGAGGAAGGGGGGAACTTGGGGAAAAAGGAGGATTGGGATAAAGGAAGGTTGGATAGGGGAGCACGGAAGCACAATTCTTAGTTAAGGGAGCCACCTTAGGGTTGGCAAGAGACTTGAACCTAGAGTGCCTCCCAGGAGCCCAAGCCGAGGTCCCCAGTTAATTCCTTGGGCAGCTGGGGATAGGGAACCTGAAATGACCCTATCCTAGAGCAATACTGATGAATATCTTGCATATCATCATAGAACCTTCATCTGGTGATGGATGGAGATAGAGACAGAGACCCACACTGGAGCACTGGACTGAGCTCCCAAGGTCCCAATGAGGAGCAGAAGGAGGGAGAACATGAGCAAAGAAGTTGAGACCACGAGGGGTGCACCCACCCACTGAGACAGTGGAGCTGATCTATTGGGAGCTCACCATGGCCAGCTAGACTGTGACTGAAAAAGCATGGGATAAAACTGGACTCTCTGAACATGGCGAACAATGAGAGCTGATGAGACGCCAAGGACAATGGCAAGGGGTTTTGATCCTACTTAATGTGCTGGCTTTGTGGGAGCCTAGCCAGTTTGGATGTTCACCTTCCTAGAAATGGACGGAGGGGGGAGGACCTAGGACTTACCACAGGGCAGGGAACCCTGACTGCTCTTTGGACTGGAGAGGGAGAGGAAAAGGAATGGGGAGAGGGGGAGAAGGGTGGAAGGAGGGGGAGAAGGGTGGGAGGAGGGGGAGAAGGGTGGGAGGAGGGGGAGGGAAATGGGAGGCTGGGAGGAGGTGGAAACTTGTGTTTTTTCTCATTTTCTCAATAAAAAAAAGATTAAAAAATTGTATTTAATAATATACTCTTAATTTTAATGTTACAAAGGAAATTAGAAAATCCTGAGAGAGGTTAGAAAGTTCCTGGAACCTGTTTTATATTATTAGCTTTCTGTGTTGACAATAATCATATGCAAAAATCAACAACGGGGAGATGTAAAGAATAACAGTTGGGGTTAGAGATTAAACTTGTCTTCTAAGTGCTCATCTGCAAAGCAATGAGAATAAGGTCACCAAAATCCATAAACATGAGGTGAGCACGAACTCAGAAAAACAGGAATGTTTCAAAGATATATGTTGATTCACAACATTAATATAATCCTTTCAAAGAAGTTTGTATTTCCAGTCAGAATTTATTACATTTTTTATTTCTTAGTGTTTTTTGATATCCAAACAATTTTTAGACACTTGAGGGAGAGTGTATCCTTCTTTTTTCTGAGACTTCTCCATTATGTGATATATTTTCAAACAGGACTTTGGTGTCCAGTTAATGTGTTATACTATGTTTAGACAGCTGCTGAATTTGAGGACACCATAGTAGATGGAACCTTATTTTTTTACTGAAGACTCTGTCATCCAATTGTATGATAAAATATGTAAATTAAAGAGATTGGATCTTCCTTCAATGAAATTTAAAAAATAAGTTAATTTTTTTGTTAGTTTAATTCTATAAAACATAATTGTAAGATATGGGTAGTGTGAAGGAGACAGAGAATATGCCTCATTAAAAATGAACAATATAGAAATATTAAAAATTGCAAAGAATCTACAGCACCTTCCTTTTTTTGGGTAAAGTCAACATACTGCTTTCTTACAAAATCAAAGTTAAATGTTTATTTGATTAGTTCATTATCCTAATGAATTATTCATTATCCTAATGAGGTTCACATTGCTTAATCTTACATGTTAACTGAAAAAGAAGAATTGTACTATATAAAAAAAATTAAGTTAGTTCCACATAGATTTATATTCGAACTTAGGAAAATATTTGGAGCATAATATTTTAGTACTTTTATGATGAATTTGGAATTTTACTATTAAGTCATTAAATTATGTGGATCCTTTCCATGTCTTGTGAATCACATTGTCTTCTTTTTTGGAAAAATCATGAGGCAGATGGCCTATCCGGCCACTTACAAGCATAGTATTATGTAATCTTAAAATCTTGATGTTACTCAGTGGTAATTTCAGTTTTTACAACCCAAGGAAAAATCCTAGTCCATTTTTTATTATAATGAAGTAATTGTTCTTGTGGTCAGTTTAATGACAGAAATTCCCAGTTGAGCTCTGTGAATATGCTGCTTGCTTGATAAATAACTATGAAAATGGGGTTGAGGTGATTCATGGTATTTTCCTAGATTATCCAAGTCGGTATGGATTATTCACATAAACCCTTAAAACTGGAAAAGAAACTTTAAGGTCAGAGAAAAAAAGTAATGTGAGGGCTTTGATCAAAGCTATAGCTGGCTTTAAAGATGGAGGATGTTTTTAAATATGGAAAACTGTGGGAAGCTTGACTCATCAGTAGATTAAAATAATAAAGTTTAGGAATGGAAGAATTCATTTTGGCCTATTGTCCAGATTTTACAGCCATGCATAGTCCAGATTGTACAACACATTGTATAGTCATGACAGTGAAAATACCAGGGTAGCAATGCAGTAACTGCCCCAATTTCTTTGTTCTATACAGTCCTGGATCTCAACCCATAGAATGATGCCACTGTTGACATTCAGGCATTATGCTGGCCTGCCCTTAGGGTCCTCAACTGCAATGAGAGCACTCCTTGTGCGCATGTGCATGTTAGGATTCAGGGTCTTGGCGAGGTCTGTTATCAGCCACAGCCACTCACCGTGAGCTTGTACTATAGCTATGTCCCTTCATGAAAGGCAAAACTTTCTCACCCCTCTCCCTTTCTCTCGTCCTGTCCAGCTCCAGGAACTTGTCTCTCTATCTCTTATCCCTCCAAATCTGTGTCTCCCCGCAACCCCCGACTCCAGCAACTGGCCAACAACAGCCTCAATCATTCAGGGCAGCTCTTCCTATGTCACTTAACATTAACTAGAGAATCCTTCACAGCCTCATAGATGATTCTAGAGCCCATCAAACTGGCAGTGTTAACTGTCACAGCTACTGTCTATGGAGTGCAGAAAGGTTTCTTTTAGTCCCATATCAGTTGCATTTGGCCTAGTGAGATCTCTGTCATGCTTCTGACCAAGAAGGATAGGGAAATGATCCCACGTGGTTTCAAATCACTACACTTGGGCCAAATTTTTACAACAGCAATAGAAAACGATGGAACCTTTTTTTAAAAAAAGTCTTTTTTATGTTTTAGAAGAAATTGTATTATATTTTATCAGTATTTATACTAAACTGTGAAGAATTGGTAACTTCCATCTGATCACATAACTTTGTTGCATACATTTATAAATATTATTATCACCTGTCAAGGATCTGATTGTGAGTGGCGCATAAGCAATACTAAGGACCATGCTGTGACAAATCTGTGTTCAAACGATGATAATTATAATCGTGCAACTACAAATATCACAAAAATCTTTAAAACATGATAAGTAAAGTACTTCCCCGTTTTTTGCTAACGCAGAGAAATAAAACAAGACCTTGGTAATCATTTATTCACAAGACTGTGGTATTTTCGTATGGTGTAAAACTCGAAAGTCATAGTGAGTGATTTTCTCTTCAGTTGCTTTCATTCTTCTATCACATGGCTCTCCCCCTTTTGCTTTTAAGCATTTTGCCAGGCCCTGCACTGTAAAGCCTTATCACGAGTATCTGATGAGAAGGAACTTGTAGCTGGGTTGAAGGACTCAAGTCACTCCACAGAAAATAAGGAAAATGTTAAACACATGTAGATTCATAAAGCTTCCATGCATACTATGCTTCTGAGTTCTAAGACTCAAAAAAATCAAGTATAAAACATTCATTGAACACAAGAGATATGAAACTGCCCCATCTTAGCCAGCCTCTGTCTATAAAATAATATATTAATGTTCGAATAAAGAAATACTGTCAGAAATCTTCCTAAGCTTCTACAGTTAAAGATATGGATGACTGTCCTAGATCCTGCCTTGGGTGTCTTTAAATAACATGCTTCAAAAATACACCCATTCATTATTAGAATGTAAATGGTACAAGCTTAAGGGAAGAGCTTGTCTCTACTTTTCCACTTTTTAATAAAAATTAAAAGAGCCGGGGCAGGTTAGCTCATTCCTTTAATCCCAGCTCATGGGAGGCAGGCAGAGGCAGTTGAGTCTGGCTAAGTTCAAGGCCAGACTAGTATACAAAGCTAGTTCGTGAAAAGCCAGGACTTTTACATGGAAAATCTCCCCCTCCCGCCACAAAAAAAAAAAAATAGAAAGAAAAATTAAAAGAATAACAAGTTTCCCCTGGGTTTCAGTTCCAACGAGATATGTACAGGATCCCTCCGGCTTGTTCCCAACAAGTCCTTGCTGCTTTCCTGAGCTTAAGTGCACCCTTGCTTGAGATGAGTTCGAGCCTGTCATACTGGTAGCACAGCCAGCTGAAACAGTCCTAGGAAAAATTATTAGAATCATTGAGTGATGCTTTATAGCTCCAGATGTGCCTAAGTTAGTAATTTAGATGTGTTGTCTTTTGTAGAATACTCCAGGGAAAAATTTCATTATCCTTTTGTTAAAAAAATTATTGACATGAATGAATAATATTCTTTACTCTTACAACAAAATGTGTTACACAAAATTAAAACAATTATTTCTCAGTTTTAATTTTTATGAACTCAAAGGCTAAGAATGAAGTAGTACTATATTTTAAAAATATAGTCCAGAAAACTTGAAACATGAAAAACAAGTGAATGCTAAATCCAAATACAATTTGGTATTTTTCATATATAATGCTTGAATTTGATTATCAATAGTAATAAAAAACAATGACCATATTCAATTCATTAGTGTCATAATTATTATATTGTAGATAGCATTATTATTTGGATTTTAGTAAAAATTGTGAAATAGAATTTGAAATAACCTTCAATTACTATAAAATGAAAGCATTATTAATCAATAAAATTATACATTATGCTGTAGCTATTACTGATATTATTAACAGGATTTATTTCATACTAGTTTATTTTATCTGGTGTGGCAATGACAGTCAATGATAGGAAGTCCAGTGTACTGAACCAAGAGGTCAGGTGAAGTAAAAACACTACATAGGTACCAGGGATAAATTGCTTAACTAATGACTCTCAGTTTATTCATCAAAATATGGGTAAATTTAATATTTTGGTGGAGTAAAAAAGCTAAATCGATCAATTAGAACATGTTCTAATATAATTAGTAATGTGGGGAATACAGGATATTCTAATTCTCTTTGAAAACATATCAACTCTTTCACCAGTGCAATAAAAATTATCAAATGGGAAATGATTTTAATGTTTTATTTTTAGAACATTAATAACAAAAATTTATTCCCCAAAGTCCATACTGTATATGGAAGTATCAAGATGTTGGGAAGACAAATCCAGTGCTCTGTTATGTACTAAAGAAAATACGAAGGACAATGCTGGTAGCAAAATACTAGAAATAATCATTAACCTCTACATAAATGGTAGTTTTTTTTTTTTTTTTTTTTTTTTTTTTTTTTGGTTTTTCGAGACAGGGTTTCTCTGTGGCTTTGGAGCCTGTCCTGGAACTAGCTCTTGTAGACCAGGCTGGTCTCGAACTCACAGAGATCCACCTGCCTCTGCTTCCCGAGTGCTGGGATTAAAGGCGTGTGCCACCACCACCCGGCAGTAGTTTGTGCAAGAAACTTTGCCATGCACTTTTCAAACCCATTATAGTAAGTTTCAAATGGAGTTTAAACTTGCAGCAGCAGGTGACAAGTGTTCTCAACCATGGTTATATATCTTCTGATATTTAAAAGTGTTTATGTGAGTAAAAGTCACTTCCTGTTTCACTTGAATCTGTTTTTTTTTAATGTATACATGTATGAGTCACATAAGGGTAAGAGTCACATGAAGTAAGATTTACATTAGGTAAGAGTCACATGTGGGTAACTTGTTTCCACAGATAAATCTACTTGTTGAAGGAGTTAATGGGAAGGACAGTCCATTTTCTTAATTGAACATCTATTTTTGGCTTTATGCTAGGTGGTGATATCAAAGTAGATTAAAGTAGTGAGAATTCATTCTTTGTACAGAAATTTTTATCATTTGGTGTGATGTTAATATAGATTTGGATTCACCTAAGACACAAGCTTCTACCCTTGTCTGTGAGGAATTATCTACATTAAGATAATTATGGTAGGAATACCTATGAAAATATGAACAGGACTATTCTATGGGATGGAAACCTATGCTGAATACAAAAGGAAAAAGCAAACTGATCACTGGAAGTCCTTGTTCTGGTCCCTTACAGGAGACATAGTGTTCTCCCTGTAACAGCTGCTTTCAAGACTTGTGTACCATGATAGATTGTACCCTGGACAATGAGCCAAAATAAACTCTTCTTTCCTTAAATTGCTTTGGTCAAGTACTTTTTCCCAACAAAGAACAAGCGCAGGTAGGAGGACCCAATTGTGCTTATTTATTTATGTTTTGTTCATGCTGCAGATTCTTTTTCACTCATCCATGAATGAGGGTTTTACAAAACAGACTAATTTCCTTATGTGTGCCAAGTTGAAGAACTATGATTTATACTTTATATCTTTATTTATATAGAGATATAAAGTGTCTATATCTCTAATCATGCAACAGTTGGTAGACAATAATGATATGGCACTGTCTGGTATAGGATTGGGTGTGAATACCAAATATATAGATATCATGTAGAGTAAACACGGAGAATTTTTTCAATCTCTCTATGTTTTTAAAAACAGGAAAAAAAGGAGAATAATGGGGGCAATAGCATTATTTTGACAGGGCTACTGAAAAAAAAGAAATGAGATATTCATTCCTTCTTAGACACAGTGCCCAACTATGAATCCCAGCTATCCTCAAATATCCTACTTCCTCAGAGTTGTGAAGGGTAGGATTACAATTGTGTGTTACCACAATCATGTTATGTAAATATTTTAAGGTAAAGTCTCTTTCTAAGTAAATAAATTATGGTTAACAACTTACTAATGAAAAAATATATGTGATATTCTTCTGGATGTTTTTGTTTAAAATATGTAATGAGTAAAACTACAGTCTAGGGAATATAAATAGATGCATTATTCTATCCAGATTCAACCTATAGCTTTATTTCCCTGGTGTACCCCTTATACTTTACATAACATCCTGCAGAGCAACACACTGCAACTTGGGATGGTGCCTTCTTTTTGTTTTAACAGAATTAACCTTTCTTCAGTGTGTGTACATTGAAGAAGTTGCCAAATTTTCTCCATAGTTTATTCCATTTTATAGGTCTAACTAGATTCTATTGCCATTTGTGTTTCTCATCATTTATAAGTCACCATTCCTAGATGATGATAAACTTTTGGGTCTTCTTAAGAGATGAAGAAGATTCCACTGAACATTGTACTGCTGAATAACAGAGAAATAGTTCCAGGCATTAAAATATATTTGCTTGTTTGTCTATATCTCTTATCTATATCTGATTGATTCACAAGTATGTCTTTTCAGTCTCTTTCTATTAATTTCACATTATACTTGAAAAATGGATATATTTGAGTATGTCCTTCTGGACACTATAGTGGCCACAATGAGGTAAAGTAGTTTTTGAGGGTAAGTATTCTCCTTCTTCGAGAGGCATACAAAGTGCTGATAAAGAAAGATGTAGGATCATACTGAAGAGAAAAACCAAAAACAAACATGGTTCATATTTGTAAACTGAATCTTCTGGTTAGGCACACCGAAGAAGCAAATTTTGAGCTGAGTTTAAATGAAGGGGTGGAGGAATCCAAAGAGCAATAGGAAGAAGTATTTCTGTACTGAGAACAGACTGGGCCACGAGGAAGCAATATGCAGGGACAGCTGAGAATGCATCTGATTATCAGGAAGCAAGCAATGTGGGTTATCAAGGAAGATTTGGCATGCCACTGCTAAACAATTGGCACTATTCAGAGCACTGAGAAACAATTGATATGATTAGGTTATGGTCTTAAAATATTCTCTTGGTTTCAGCATGAAGAATAAATTGAAATTGCAAAAATAATGTAAAACACTGCAGTTGGATTCGTGTGACAGAAATAGACATGAAACAATTTCAGAATATGTATGAGTTAGAATCAAAAAGATTGTTAAATGGATTACATAGGAGATGTGAGGGAGAGTCAAATTTAAGAATTATTCCCTAGCATGTGGTGTAATATCATGAGAAGAAATATCAGTGCTAGCTGGGGACTAGCTTATCATATGCATAATAATGATTTAGTATTTGGAAATGACAGTGAAGTTAAATGTAAGAAAAATATTCATGATATTTGTAGGTAGTGACATAATAGATATGGAAGTGAAAGATGAAATTCATTCTAGGGAAACAAATGTGGTATATCTTTAACTCACAGTAATTACCTCCATTGTAATGAGGAAAATGTAATATATGGAGAAAAATATGCCAAACTGGCCAGGTAAATTTGAATGGGAGGGGTATTTTTCAGCAACATTTCTGTTATTCTAAGAAGAAGGAGCTATTTTCTTTATAAAGGAATTATAATTGCATTCCTAAAGTCACTTACTTGTGTCATAGAACAGAGAAAAATAAAAAAAAAATAGTGCTCATGTGACATCTTCATCCACACTGCCTAGAATTCATGCACTGGAAGATGCTGTGTGTGCTACTGGAAGATGTCAACTCTGAGAATTACAGTAATGGTCAACCTGTCAAGACATGCAAACTGGTACAATAGTGGCATGAATGTTCAGGTAGTAACCAACCGTTTTCTGATTGGACTTCAGTCTTGATTTACAAGTTGGAATACGCAGTTTGAACCTTTTTAGGCCAAAAAAATCGGTGGTAGATAAGTCATGGGCCCTAGAGGAAAGCCTAAATCTATCACTCTGCTGAAAGGGTAGATTAAAGGGACTTCTAAAGTTTTTTGATCATATGTATAGATTATTACACCTTTCAAACCTCACCAGAGAAGCTTCTTTTTGGTGAAGATGAAAAATAATTGGACAAACTACAAGTGTTTACGGCACACACACACACACACACACACACACACACACACACACACAATTTTTTTTTAAAAAAAGAAGTAAAAAGAAATGAGAGATTACAGAGACAATTACCATGGATGACTACAAGGAAACTCTTTGGGGGGGGGCACAGCAGGGCAGATGGCCATATGAGTTTGCAGTACCTATTCTATCATGCACAAATCCCTTGCATAATCAACCTAAACAAAATCTTAGTTTGGCAACATGAGGTAAAAAAATGAAGGCTTAAACTTATCTAAGTAAGTACTAACAACTGAAAGTTGCTATGAGATAAATATTTAATTACTTTTAAAGATATAATCCTTGGTGGATTGACCATGCAATAGCTGAATCCACACATCCAAAACTATATGGGCAGCACCAATCATACTTGCTGGGTTTAAAGGTAACAAGAACACAACATTGAGAGGATTGTGAAGGATAGTGGCCATCAGAGATTAGTCAAAGGATTTATTAATATGATTGAAATGCTTTGCACAGAGTATAAATAAAAAAAACTGAAGAGAAAGAATCCTTTTTAATACAGACTTTTATAAAGTAAAATTATATATTAGGAGAAGTTGTGAGATAAAATGTTTTGTAATTCTTACAACAACTTACTAACACAGCTTATATTTTCTGTTCTCTTTTTTCTATAGCCTGTTACCCAATCTGCCAGTTCCCTTTCTCTCTTCCTTTCTCAGTCCATCCAATATTCATATAGCAACTAGGACATTGTTAAGATACATAAGATGAATAAAGGTTTTCTGACCATAAGGTTGCATAGGCCAATTAAAACAGTTTTGCTCACCACAACACAAGAGCAAAATAGACAAGTTAAAGATAGCTCTAAGCTCTACAAAACTGCTTCACTCGATTTCCACAATAAAAAAAAAATAATCCTCTGGATATAGCCTCTTTCACATTCTATAGCATGCCTGGCTCCAGCCAAGCTTCTGTGGTTTCCATCTTCTCCTTCATCCTGGAGTGATACGTGATCCAGAACACAGATTCTGTTAACTGATAAAATTGTGTTATTTTAACTTGGAATATATATTTGAAAAAGATTTGTAGTAGAGTCACTTCAGGGAAGATGGAATAGAAGAAAAGAGGAAGAAGGAAGGAAGGGATGAAAGAAAAAGTGATGAGAGGAAGGAAGGAACAAAAGATCCAGCAGAGAAAGGAGATGAGACAAGACATGTTGAAAGTATTTAAATATAATATCAAATTAAATAGATAAAGTTTCTCTTGCCAATGGCCTGAGTTTCTCCTGTGAAAAACTATGATATGGTACATTGTCCACATTTTCTGAAAGACCATACAATGAGCCATATTATTCTACAGTTACTACTTAGAAGACATACTTTATTTCTTCCTTTTTAAATATTAAAGCCATACTCCACATTTATTCAAGACAAAATTGATATTTTGTGATATTCAATTATCAGCCAATAAATACACCAGCTAACACAAAGAATTTTGATTCCAAAACAACCTGAATCATATCTTAATTGAATGCCTTGATTGTACCTATTAACTCATACGTATTAGTCAACTTATTTATAAGTGTGGAAATAGCTGAAGGCCATTCATCTCAGAGTTAATATTAAATTCATTTTCTATTTAGAAAAATGAACCTCACCTTTAAATTTGCTTTTACATAATTTACTTCTACATAGGAATGGTATATAAAAGATATGTTATTACTGAAGTCAGATAAAAACAAAAATACAAGTTAAATTGACTTAATAGTTATAGCCAGTTAATTGTGGTTTCTCCCCATTGGATCACATATTTGAATGCTTAGCCCCCATTTAGTAAAACTAGTTGGGAAGGATTAGGAGGTGTAGTCTTATTGGAGGAGGTCCATTACCTGACATGGCCTTTGAGATTTTAAAAGCATCTACTGTTCCATGTAGTTACCTCTCCCTAGTACTTATGGATCAATGTAAGCTCTCAGGTATTGCTCCAGTGCCATGGCCCCAGCCTGCCTGAAGATGTGACCCCAGTCATGGACTTACTCTCTGAATCTCTGAGTCCTAGCAATCCCTTCTTTAAATAATTCCCTTTCATCACTGTGTTTTGTCACAGCAGTAGAAAATCATGAATAGCATTGGATATTTTCCAAATTTTTAAAGGAGAGATAAAATTTGGGATCTTCTCTTTAAAAGACACTTTCCACAATGGTACATTAGAAGAATGATAAAAACGAACTTTTACTTTTTATTTGTATGATTTTATTCTGAATGAAAACTTTGGCGATCAGTATTATTTTTCTCTAGAAAATATTATCAAAATATCTCCCAGTACCAGGTTTGAAATACAATTTGCCAATACCATGGTTGTCATTATAAGAAATTTCTCAAAGAAGCTTTTGATTATTCGTACTCAAAATCTTGGCACAGTTTGAGCATACCTATAAGTTCAGGTGAATGTGTGGACTGTGAAATCTGGGAATCAATTTGCAATTATAGCTAGGAGAAACTTCTATCGTATAGCTAATAAACTTTAAATGTAGGAAACAAACACACAAAAAAAAAAAACTGAACTAAAAAAGTCCCCCAGTGATGACTCACTGGTGATGACAACTTTGTGAGGAGCTGAATGAGCAGAAATAATCTGACCATTATTCAAAGCTGAATCTTTCAAACAAGACTGATGAGTCACCACACTCAAGGTCATTGGTTATTTAGGACCTGAGAGAATTTCCCGTGACGATAAGAAGACAGGGCACAAGCAGAATACAATGTAGGAATATAAAAATTTCCTTTTGAAAATAGGGCATTGAGAGTTGCCACTAACAGTGTTCCTGCTTTAAAATTCAAATACCGTTAGTCAGAAATGTACTTTAAGGATAATGTAAATGCAGATTGCCAATGCAGATCATGTGAAGATGTCGTCAAGCTTTGCAAACAATGTGCCAGACACACACACATAGTGTGCTCAGAAGATCGTGCATATTAAACAAATGATACACTTTTAGTTTACTCATGTGAACGAGATGGAGCCCTAGAACCATACATGAGAAGAAAGTCTCTATAATCAGTGAAAATAAAACCAAATCAAGCACAGAATGTTAATTGTTCTTTACATGTAATAGCAAGAATAAATACTGCTCTTCAAATTTCAGGAGGAATCAAAGGCAGTCATGAATTGGTATAGCCTAACTTTAATAATAATATTGACAAAGGTACTTTATTTCAAAATTGTTTGCTCAGTAAGTGGCTAAGAATACATTTGATTGACTGATGACCTACTTCATTTTGTATGTCTGGCAGGACATGACAAAAGATTTACAAAACCCAGACTTGGCATTTTCATTCTGGACAGCTTATATCCAAGCCAATGGCCCACCTCCATCTCTGCCCTTCTTTCACCCAATGTCTGTTTTCTCATTTTTTTTTTTACTGGTTTACCTAATCTTCTGTATTAGCCTCTTTTTATTTTAATTTGTTTTTAAAAGAATATTTTATTTCTGTTGCTTGCACTAACTTTAAACAAAAATAGTTCAGGCTGTCCTCAAACTTGCAATCCTCCTCAGTCTTATTATTACACATGTGTAGCTGTTTTTAATTTCGACTCCCATGGCTGGATTTTTTTTTTCTGAGTGAAGACTTCCTTTTAGCATTTTCAGGCTCTTTTATACCAGGGCAGACTGTAGGGTTGCACCAACATGCCCTGCTAGAGAAATTTTAATGAACTGTAACTTTTAAAAGCCTGACAAGACAACAAACAGAAATTGTAAGTGAGGTATTATGGTGCCTGTTGAGAAGTGTTTCAATTATTTAACTATTTGCACTATTTACTGAAGAATAAGAAAGTAAATAAAAGAATACAAAGATGAAAATTAGAAGATATGAGCCACTAAAATCATTAAAAATTAGATAAGTTTCAACTAGTTATATCAAAGAAAGATATTGTCTGAGGAAACAGAATTTGGAAAATTTATACCTATGCAAGTCAGCTTAATATGGCTATAGAAAATGATTAAGATAAATCAGGGTATGGTGAAGAAAGGCAGAAGAGTTCATTCTCTTCTGGTGTTGGCAGGTCTTT
Organism: Microtus oregoni; assembly: GCF_018167655.1. Classification (NCBI taxonomy): domain Eukaryota; kingdom Metazoa; phylum Chordata; class Mammalia; order Rodentia; family Cricetidae; genus Microtus; species Microtus oregoni. Next base: position 2,920,885 of record NW_024544709.1, on the reverse strand, counting down.
GGGCCTGGGACTTTTGGACCTGTTCATAGGCAACTCATCATCATGGAGACTGCAAGAAAAAGCCAAACTGTCCACCTCAGGTTAGGATGAAGAGAAAAAGAGGAACAGTTTCACACCAATCCTCCAAGAGTGCCAAACCAGGCTCTGAGACTTTAACGCAGTGCCCTTAAGTTCCCATTCTAAGTCGAAAGTCTATTCATAACCTTAGTTATTAATTACTGTGCAATTGGGAGTCAGCTTATGGTTAGTAGGTGAACTCCATACTAGATAAGGAGATGACCTAGAAATGATAGGAAGTACACATTATAGGATGTAGGCAAAAGACAAAATATTTAAATATAAGCAATACACAGAAATTTTAAAAAGATATACCAAACACAAGTTTCTCCTTTTTCCATTGGTTAGAAAAATTTTAAACCAGGAATTTTTAAACTGTTCAATAGTAATATATGGTGAAATGACTTTTTGGTATCTAGAATAATAATATCAACAACAAAATCCCAAAGTTAACATTATTAATATTTAAAATAGTCAAAGATGTCTTCAATCATTGCACCTTAATAATTTTGTGCATATACTTATCATTAAAGACATTAAAGACACATGAAAAAGAAAACTATATAGTTTAAACTGTTGCTCTTTTTTCCCCTGAAATAGAAACTGCTGATATTATAAAATAATTCATTTTTTCATAAAGACTTGTGTGTAATCATGTATGTATATACATGTATGTGCATGTGGAAGGGAAAAGACCTTGCAGGGATTGCTTCTCTCTACATTATATCAGGTCTGAAGAATGGAACTCCATTTTTCAAGAACCTTCCCTGCTATATCATCTCAAGGAACCAAGAAAAGGTTTCTTAAAACTCTCACCCCAAATCACAAAATTTATGAAGAAAAAAAAATAAAATTCTACTTATTCCAAATTAAATTCTTTTTATCTATCAAAAACTTGATAGCCAAATTTTAGTATAAATGAGTTTTCTTACAGTAGTATATCAGGTATTTAGTTTTGCAAAGTAATCAAAACATGACCTCTACTCATGGAGCTATCTTGCTTACCCAAGAGTGAAATTTAAAGCTTAAAATTTCTCATATAAACAAAAAACACACAAAAAAAGCATCCTCATGCACATGTGCACACCTTCATATGAATATTTACATTGGAAGCACATTCTTCAATAAGATACTGTGTCTGCCTAAGAAGAATGAGGGGGACATGGTTCGAGTATAAAAATACAAATTTTAAAAAGCAAAGAAATGGTTTTCAAATATGCCTGTTTCTGTATATCATTCCCTAAGTTTAATTAAAATCTGCAATTCCTTGTCATAATAATAAAGAAAATAAAAGACTAATTATATATTAAAGAGATTAGTTCTAAATTCCTTTGTATAAGACCTATAATTTCTAGCAATATGTTTTAAAATGTCCCCTATGACTTTATATAACAAATGAATTGTGCAAGTCAGAAAAATAATTATAAATACATAATGAAATTCCAACATAGAAAATGAATAGTTTATAAATAATACTTATCAAATATTGTTAAAATAGATAACTTTTAAACGAATAGGTACAAACTTTACAAAAAAAGAAAATTTCTGAAAAACAGATTTGTATTTACCCATTGATTAAAGTCAAGTTATGTTGAATACTGAATTCTGTGCAGGCATACATCCGTTTCATCTGCTTCATTGTTTTCAAATGAGGAAAATTCACATTGTTTAACATAATGTTTAATATAAAAATAATTTCATGGCCTATAAATGGTTTTAATTTCATTATGATAAAAACCTCAAATACTTGAACTAAAACTAAAATGTCTCTTCGGTCTTCAATACTAAGAATACATAACTTGGAATGATGATTGGGGCACAGACACACACAGGCTACTACTCAGAGACAAACAGGAAGCCTCTGGAATATGTGCAATGTTTTTTTCTAGTCATAGACAATGGTCCTTCGCCTACCTTGGTTAATACTGAAAAGACATCACCTTCTATGTATCCACATGACAGGAGAATCACCACAACACTAAATCAGAGAACACTGTCACTATGGACTGAGACTCTTTTCAATACATTCATTGCAGAAAAAAAATTTATATTTCTGCCACTCAGAGGATTTATAGTAATTCAATAACCTTAAATTATGTCTAGCTCATAAACAACTCAAAATGCTCCCATAAAATTTTCATTCACTTTTTCTTTTCCTAAGGAGTATGATGTTAGCTTTATACGTGTCAGTGACTCATTGAAATATAAATCATCTGTCTATAAAATCACAATAATTTTTTTTATGGAGACACCTTCATAATACAATGCTCATTATTTTCCAATGTATCTCCTTGGTATATAAATTTAAATATTTATAAGTATCGTTTCAATTTGACTATGACCTTCATATAAGCCATCAGTAAACACTCTCTCCATAGCTTTTGTCTTTAATAAGAATAAAAACCTTGGTGCCCCATTGGGAAATTGTTTCCCTCTCTCTGTGCTGGGATCTAACTCAACCTTATGTTGGCCAATAGGTGAATATCAGGATGATAGAGAGTATTAGTTATTTAAAATCAGTAAAAATGAAGAAAGTTTCAGTCATATAGGGACAGTCTTCTACCATATCAGGGCATTATCATAAGACACCGAATTTAGAAAGATGCATGCCTGTGCTAATCCACTTGTTATGATTATAACAAATTCCTGAATGGAGTCAGAAACTATCTTTTCGGGCAAGGGGCTGGAGGTTAAAATACACAGACACACACAGACAGAGAGACAGCGACACGGGTCATCCTTGAATTCCCCAAGAATGCCCCCTTTATTGTGTTCAGGGGCAGATTATATAGAGATAGCCATGCCCCAGCCAAATCCACCAGATACCACTCTCCTGCCATCAGGAACTCCTGAAGGTCTCGTGCTCAGAGCAGCTGTAGGCACTCAGATCAGGGGTTACAAGAAATTCAGGATCTGGGGTCTCACTGCTCCCAACACCTCCCCACCACTTAACCCTCTCACCTTGAGAGTCCCTCCTTCTCTTAAAAACAAAACCAATAAAGTTAAATTAAAAATAAAAACTTGGTGTCCAGTTTGTTATAGTTGACTACTTCTGATCATGATAATTTCTTTGGAGTATGATTAATAAATCCAATAGTTCTCATTTTTAAGAGTTATGTTTCTTTGTTTTGCAATTCATTGCCTTACAAAGTAATTGATAATATTTTAATATAATACCTTTTTATTTATCAATTGGAATCTGTCTGAAAATATACTTACGTTTTTCAACTTCTAATGATACATTCTAAATTTTCCTATGTGTGACTTAATTACATTCAACAGTATTTTCATGAAACTTTATTTATAATTTTTTTATGTTAGTGTGACTTAATTATTGATATTTTAATATTTCACACAAATAAGTCTAAGAAATTATTTACTAAAAACATGTTCAAATTTTAGTTTAGACATACATATGACAGATTTTATCATAGGACAAGGTATTACACAATTAAACCAAATGAAATTAGTAATACTGTCCCCTCCTCTGGATATTTTTTGTCCATCTAATGCTTTGCCATTTGTAAACCACTAAGACTTCATGTATTCTCAGACAAAGTAGATCTACAGTGGCCTCACATTTTAGGCTATGCACTCTAGTATCAGCAAAAGCTGTACTTTGCTTATTAGTAACCACTCTACCATTAATTCACGGTCTTCTGACATTCAATTCACCTCTACAATTTTAAAACATAAACTTCACTTGAAGTTCTCTGAGGTTTACTAATTGACTGTTGTATCTAAAAATAGTAATTTAAAATTCACTTTACTATTTTAATATTTTACTTTAAGCTATATTATTTCAAAGAAAAAACTATTGGCCACTATTCATTCTTTTTCAAACTTCCATCACCTTCAAAATCAAAGTGTATTCTTCTATATACTCATTTTAATTATTGATAAATGTTGGTAAAGATAAACTCCCAATATGATATTACAGTATCTCTCTATCTTACAATGATGTTTGCCGCAAACACATAATAATATATTTTTCCTCTCTGTGAGTTCGAGGCCAGCCTGGTCTACAAGAGGTAGTTCCAGAACAGGCTCCAAAACCACAGAGAAACCCTGTCTCGAAAAACCAAAAAAAAAAAAAAAAGAAAGAAGAATATATTTTTCCTGCTTATTAAAAGCATTACAAGGGAAATATTAACATTTCGTACTAAAATTTTCAAAACTATGCCTCAAAATATGTAAAGTTTTCCTCTGGAAATTTTAATATAGGTTTCTAGTCCCTCTTTTGTGAGAATTTAATATTTTATGAATGATACCAGCCATTTCAAAGATAGGTTGATAACCTGGGTTGTTGGTTCCTTACAGAACTTGATTAATATTGATTCTAATTTATATTTTATTTGTTTGTCACTATTGTGGAAATGATAATGGTGGCATCTGAAGAATCAGGGAGTTTCATTTATGCTGTAACTTCACTGCTTTCATTTAAAGATGAGAGCATTTTTAGGAAGTGAAAAATAAACTATGTCAAGTCTGTCTCAGCAATAGTTAATATTGATTTCCCTTGATAGAATCCAGAACCAACAGAAACAGCCCTCTGAGCATGCCTATGATGGGTTAGTGAGATTTTATTATATTCAGTGGTAAGACATACTTTAATGATGGGTGCTATATTTCAACAGACTGGAGAACTGGGTTGAATATAAAGGTAAAAGCAATCTGACTACAAATATTCATCTCTCTCTCTCTCTCTCTCTCTCTCTCTCTCTCTCTCTTTCTCTCCTGTCTGTCTGTAATGCAATGTCAGCAGCTGCTTCTAGTGCCTGCCAAGATGAAATCACAATGGCGGACTGTATCCTGCAACCATGAGCCAGAGTAAAGGTTTCTTTCCTTAGGGTGCTTTTGTCAGGAATTTGAATACAGTCTGTGTTTGAGCCACAAATTTAAAGAACATATGTCAAAAATATCCAGTAATAGATCGTCAATGGCTGATGCAGAGACTTATCACTGGTGATAGCACTGAGAACAAGTAGCTTGCATTCCAAATTCTGAGTGGGACATTTATAGTAAGGGCTTCACAGCAAAGGTTGTAAGGAAAACAGAAAGGAATTAAGGAGCCAATATATACCTATACATACATACGTGTGTGTGTGTGTGTGTCTGTTTGTGTGTGTTGGTGTACAGAGAGAAAGCAGGAGAAAGATATAAGGACGTGAAGTTGTAACAGGTAAGTGTTGGGCATGGCCCGTGTGTAGGTGGGAAAATTGGTGGTTGAAAATGATCCAAGTATATCGTGTACACGCTTGAAATTCTCAAAAAGTAAATAAAATATCATATGTGCAGCAACACTGAATGGACTCAAGAGGTTGATAGTTTTATGACTATTTCTTTATATATTAAAATAACAATGGTGAGGAAAAGACTGCCATGCTTTTTTTAGGGTAGAGGCATGAAAGGGGTAAGAGTAGGGAAGGGCAGTAGAAATGATGTAATTATATTTTGACTTAAAATTTAAAAATAACTGGCAATATATAGTAGGAAAATTATTTTAAATTTTGTAAGAATGAAACTACTATCTTGTGAGTAGTAAATTGGTCTTACTTTCATTGTAATAATACAAGTTTAATGGGTTCTTCTACATGTATGATTTGTGTTTTGACTAAGTGATGGGATAGAAGTACTTATCCTGTCTTCATTAGACATGACATATTCTGACTCTTCGACACATATCAAGTTCAGTTTCATGCTTTCATAGGGTTGGCAGTTCCTATAAAAACTGCTGTAACTGAAACTGCCAAGAATCATCATCATAGAAGGTAGCTCTGCCCTTTCTAGGACCCAATGCTCTCATTTCTTCCCTACCAAATCTCCACAAAGATCAATGCTTGTAGGCTGAGCTACTGATCCCCATATTTCTACAGAGTATGGTGGAAAAAATTAGAAGGAAACCCGGCTCATAGAGAAATCTATTGAACAAAGAGAAACTTCAAAGTTAAACAAACATTTGGTCAGACCGATAATCCTAGCAGCTGGCATTGAACAACTACTCCTCTGTTAATTTATGTATCTTACAGTTTTTTAATCTTCTTTTACACAAATTGATTTATTTAATTTTATTTCTTTATTTATTCTATGTGTGTTTCATATCAAGCACCTTTGCCTGCTGAACTATCTTGACCCATTGAAGACATTTTTTATACAAACAAAATTTCAGAAGTGATGGGTAATGTCGCTTCCAGCTGAATATTTAGGCATTATTTAAATAACATCTGGCTGTGGAACTACTTCATTAAATAATGAAGTCATTTGCTATAATTTCAAGATAGTGTATGTTGAAATAAACACAGCACCATGAGATATTTATATTAATATTAAAATATTTTAAATGTATATATGCTATTTTAAATTTATTTTAAGTCTACCTCCTTCATTTATTTTCATTTATATTTTAAAATGCTTACTATGACAAGAAACTATTATAAACTCTATGTGGAAGCCTAAATAAGAATTAGCATGAAGTAATCTTTTATCTTCATGTTATATTCTAAAAGGTTTCTGCACATATCAAAGAATTATATTTGCACTTGCCCAATAAAATGGTGTTTAATCTATTCTCATTTTTCTATCCCGGTATCCAAGTGAAAGAACACCTATATAGATTATAATAGAAGATTAAGTTTATTTTTAGTTCTAATTACTGAAATTTGATATCAAAACAATGACATTAATAAAATACTGGTTTAAGCTACAAACAGATTATATGGAAACTAGAGATGCATCAAGTAACTTGTTCATCTGGAGGTCCTTCTTGGCGTGTACACAAATGGAGGATATTCTGCCTTGCTTGTCTTGTTTGACACAATGAATTAAGAGGGAACATGTATTTGTCCTTGTTCTGCACATGAATCCTACCAGATGAACCTCATTCCAGCATGAAGAGGCTTCCAAAAGGAATTGGCCCATAAATTGTCCATTTGGAAGAAAAAAAGTTATCTTTCTTCAGGATACAAATATTTAAATTTTATTTGTCAATACATGCTTATTACTATGCAAATTTTAGATTTTAATACATCATTTCACGTTTCGACAAACAACATTTTGCACATTTCAAACAAAGAAGACATAAGAAGGAATTTAACACTGATGTTTCCAAATTGTCAGGGTGACTTGCTTATCAAATTGTATTTCTAACTCATGTGCCATGTCTGTCAAGACAGAACAGTGTAGAGATACGCTGGAAGTCAGCCCTCACCTGAGAAAGACTAAAGAAAAATGTCACAAAGATGGCACACTGATAGAGCTTGGTAGAGGTTTGGCATATCACTCTTTGTCAGAATCTAGAACTTCCAAAAAGTGATGAAAAATGAAAGTTGCCTCGAATATGATTTCAACAGCAAATGAAACTTATCCTTCTATCTCTTAGAGGACCACCTGCAATGTTTCTTATTGCATTAGATTTGTTTCTAAATCTTCCATGAGCTCCATTAAAAAAATAGCTAATGCCCAACACTGGAAGAGTAAATCAAATAGTTATTTCCACATTCTTGCCTTGGTTATAGTGGAACACTACTCTATTTTCTGAAGATATTATGAAAAATTTAAATAATTAATGTGCTTTTAAATAGATGTGGTCACTGTAACGGATTGGATAGAAAAGCAGATGACTGAAAGTGAGTATGTATTGGCAAATATCGCCATGAACCATATTTAGTTTAATTAATAATAGGGAAAATAGTTTCCAAATATTTCAAGGCATTCTTTAATAGGCAAGGTTTCTAAACTAAATAGCTAGGGATGAGGTACAGGAGGAGTTGTAGGAAGGAAAAGGAAGAGAAGGGAATGATATAATTCTATTTTTTGCTTAGAGATATTTGTATGAATCTAAAATGAAAATATAATTATTTAATTAATGTAGAAATTATATGGGAATCAAGTGTACAAGTGTACACTCAGTCTTCAAATCTGAATTATTTAATGCAGTGCTTTCTATATTTCTTTCTGAAAACCACATGGTCTTTTTTTGAATAACTCTAAATATATGGTAACTACTTTCTTAATGTTTCATTTTTATCTTTGTATACTATTAACAGCAAAGGTAAACATGACAGTAACATTGATATTAACATATCTTATAATTGTTTTAATAGAAGCATTTATCATACAGGCTTAAACATGCTTTATGAGAACATGCTACACAATAGTTTGACACAAGTCTGGAACAGGTGGGGAGCATAGAAAGTCTCTCTTGCTGCTACATGCTGAATTATAGTTGATCCAATTTTTCTATAACGTTAAATAAAATACCATTTTCTTTGTGCATAAGTTTAACAGAGAGTAAATCTGTAAAATTCTGAATTTTAAAAAAAAATTAAAAAACGCCAAATAATTTCAAATTAGAAATCTAATTTAATGGCACCAGGCAGGAATAGCAGCAAGCATTTCTTTTTCTAAGTGACTTGAAAATCAATACAGATTCTCTGTCAATCAGAGTGATAAAAGTGAAGTCTCCTTGGTTCAGAGCCATCCCCGGGAATTCTGATTTACAAAAGTGTCAAAAGACTAGCACAACCAAGTTTTCAGAAAAACATAAAAAAATAATTTCTACATGAGGATGTCCTTGCTAATTCTCATTTTTAAGCCAAACATTACATTGATTTGTGCGTGCATGCACATATGCGGTTGACTGTGGCTGTGCAACTGCCACAACATGCCTGTTTAAATCAGAGAACAACCTCTAGAAGTCTCTTCCCTCCCTCCATCATACTGATATTGGGCTTCAGAGTCAAGTCATTAGGTTTGGTGGAAAATACCTTTATGTACTGAGCCATCTCACTGGCTGAGTGCCAATGTATTTTTTTAATATTTAAAAATTATTTATTCATTTTACATACAAACCAAAGTTCCCCCTCCTTTCCCTCCTGCTCCGCCCCTGCCCCCTCCCCAATCCCCCCACTATTCACACTTCCAAAAGGGAAAATAGAAAGAAAAATGGCCAGAGGAATTTAGCTCTTTAAAAAGGCAGCCACCACTCTGAGAAACTAGGTTTGATGCCCAGAACACACAAGGCTCTTCCAAACTGTTCCAGGTCATCCTTTGCCCTCTTCTGGCCGCTAGAGAATCTGCATGTATGTAGTACACAGACATTCATGCAAGCAAAATATCCATACACACAAAATATTGAAACTATTAGAAAAAATAGAAAAGGATAAAGGAAAGATCACTGCTACGGTCTTTTAAAAAGAAACTAAAGATTGATCATAGCTTTATTATTTTGTATCTGAAAACTGAAGCCATGGCCTCACATATGCAAGGCAAGCACTCTAACACCGAGCTACATCTTACTTCTGAGACAATGTTTCCTAATAGGCAAACCTGTTCTGAGAATTAAGCTAACTACAGTAATTTTCATATTGAATGTTTGCATTTATATGGTACACTTGGTATATAATGGGAATTAACTGAATTTATGAACAAAAGTAAAATAATAAAATAGCAGCAGGTGTATCTTTGAGTCCTCTTCAAGGTCCTCTCGACATCCTTCACAATGGATAGTGTGTTTTCTTCCCATCAGGCTGTGGTGTGTCTATGCTCCTGGTGACATCTGCATGGTCTCATGTTGGGAGAAATTTCACTATGGACTAGAACAACATGGCTAAATAATGAAGGCTATTTGTCAAGCATTGCTTGGAAGCGGGTAAAACACTGAGTAGGGCTACAGTGATGTATATTGAGTTATTTTAGTTACAATACCTCCTACTAGGATGGTAATTTGAAATCTAAACAAGAAAATTCTTCAATAACTAGCACACATAGAACAATTATAAAATACGCATTCAAATATATTCCAACAGTCTTATCAAATGAATAAATGAAACTAGGGGAAGTTGGATTTCCCCAGAATCATTAATTATGTCTCTATACAATTTCAGAAGACAAATTTCTCTCTGTGCATACTTGGGAGCTCTTTAGGCAACTATGATACCTGCACTTCAGACACATCACATTCTAGAAGAATCTGCTTCGTGGTTGGGCATTAGCCCAACAGTCTCTCTGTGATGTTCCAAGGTTTGTCACGCCGGCCTTTGCAAAGACAAGACTGGTGGAAAGGCAGCAATATTCAAACTAAGCATGATGCGTGTTAGCTGCCTCCCCTGTGTTTCTTGCTCCAGTTACAGCAGTTCTTTCTAAGCCTGGGAAAATGCTTTGCACAAATCCTACTGCTTTCCCTACCTCCTTATCCTAAAAGCTTAGAGACATACCAAGTATGATTAGCTAGCATAGTTTTATAAGTTCCATGTGTCTTACATAAAAAGCACAATACAAGGATATCTGAAGGTGAAGCACCAGGCTTCCTATGAAAATTATAATCTACTTGAACATGTGTATCAGTTATTGAGGTAAATTAACTTGAGAGTCTGAGTACTCTTAAAAAATAAAAGCTTCAATCTCAGAATCTTAATAAACTCTAGATAATTTGTTTTGTAGCAAATTGGAAAAGAAGTTATTTTTAAAAGGTGCAACTATATTTTGCATTTAAATTACAAAGTTAAAACATTATATGTTGATATACTTAAAAACATATACAGATCAAAAATATATTTGCATATTAGACAGCTTTCAGAAATTTGCAAAAACATGGAGACACTGGTATATAAATAATTGATCAAATATTTACAATCTTTGCTATTCTGACTAATACTTTAGAATGATGAAATATGTATAAACAGAAATATGAAAAATCCATTTAAGCATAACTTACAGATCCCCAAAAGACAATATTTACCATTGCTCCATTTATAAAGGTTTGCTTACACTGTATACTGTGTAGAAAATCTACCAGAATATAATTTATTTGAAGAATGGAGAGAGATTCACCAAATTAATTATATTCTGGTAGTGCTTAAAATTTGGAAAAGTCATTGAATTTTTTTCTCATATTTACCAGTGACTTCACCACGTGAGCAAATCATATCTGCCGTCAGAAACTATTCAGTTTTAAAAGCCTGTTTCCCACATGAATTTATGTCTCAACAGCTCTTCTTTAAAACAAAACAAAACAAAATAAAACTTGAGGATAAAAGCATATTCTATGAGATGGTATCACGCTTAAAAACATTTTAGCTGGGCAGTGGTGGCACATGTCTTTAATCCCAGCACTTGTGAGGCAAAGACAGCCATATCTCTGTGAGTTCCCGGCCAGCCTGAAAAGATTATTTGATGTGCCCATTATTCCTATTATTGTACAGAGTAGAGAAGTCCTGCACACATATGTAACATAGACCTATTCTTATGAGTACATGTATTCATCTGAGACATATTGAAGAATCATGAATAATTTCTAAAGAACAATTTATAGGTCTCAGAGGGCAGGGTTGGACATTGAGTTTCTCAGGAATCTACAGCTATATTTGTGTATAAAAGCGTGATTCAATGTCAGAGGGGAAAAGTCACATTCAAAATCTGACTCTCCACTTAGCAATAAAATTTGTGAGTAGTCATCACTACTTAAATAGATGGCTTGGCTATATCAAGCTCATTAGAGAAAAGGTGCCCTGGTGTAGGTAGTTGGTATAGCTCTTAGCTAAACAGCACACACATTGCCAAACAAATCCCTCACTGCCTGATTCATCAGTCATAATTTATCAGCTTTGTAAGAGCAAGTGGGCTCACTGCCACGTGATGACTGTGACCAATTTTACATAATTCTCTGCTGGCAATAATAATAAAACATGAAAAAAAAATGAAGATTCTGAAACCAAAGAGGTAGCCCATTTAAGAATGCAAGTCTTACATGCTGCCATGTGATTATTTCTCTGCTCTTATAACTTTAGCCAATTAGAAGGAAAATCTACTGATGGAATCCTGACTGTAAAATGCATTCCTACATCCAAGTTTGTTTGTTTTCTTATATTACAAAGTTTAATCAATAACAGCACTGGGTCAGAGAAACTGTTCAAATAAACTGTATTATATAATACTGTAATCAGGTTCTTTATTTTAGTTTTTAACTAAGTGAGATGTCTTTCAAGAGACATATTCTGATTATCTATTAATTCCCAGGAAAGGCCTTTTGTTGAAAATAGCCAGCACAATGCAAATTTGTGTCAGCTCAAAATAATTTGTGGATAGATCACTTACATTTCACCTTATTTCCATATATAAGAACTCCCAAAATCTCAGTAGGGCTAAAAAGAAAGAAGTAAAAGAAAGGTCATGCATTCTTATCTGTGCATTTGTCTGATGCATACACATTCTGACTGCATTTGAAAAGAACAAAAACATTAATTTATTTTTCTTTCTACTTGGTGTCATCTGTACCTTTATTACACATTAAATTAATTAGGAAGTGAATATAACATCATAAATAAAAATGAATAATGAAGTAACAGTATAACATTTGCTTGAATATTGGCATTTTAGGGAACTATCAGTTCTATCAGCTCACATTACACTTCCTTGTCAAGAAAGTAAGGCAATTATAATGATACTTGCTATTATTTCATTTAAGCATGATAAATATATTCATTAAATGGACCTCAAAAACTGTTCTCTTGGAAACCCAAATGCATACTAGAGCCAGAGTTTTTTATTAACATGATTGCTTAGCTTTGTACTTCAGATTCAGAAAAAATGCAATGAGTTCTCAGGAGGCATTTGAGGTGAAGAGTCTATGTCCTTTCTTCCCCGTTTCCTGTGTTGATTCCTGTAAGGAAAACTGTAGTTGATTGCAATGCCTCTATGCCCTGCAACAGCAGCAGAAATCAGGATCACCATGGTAACATCTGTTGACTTTGTCCTGCCAGTTCAGGGAATAAGGCCCACAATTCCAGGTGGTGTAAGTTAAGCACAGCTTTCTCTCTAGATACAGAGCATAGCTTACATGTATCCCTTTAAATATCGAGAGTCTCTCACAGCACCATTTAAAAAGCAACATCATTTAGTTTTCTCACAAATGCTAAGAGGTATCATTACATTCATTAGAAATGGGGAGTCTTCATTTGAAGCTTGGGGATATTTGATTATAAAGAAAATAAATAATAGTGACCATTCAATAAAATGAAGCAATTTAATAGATCATTTTGAAAAATCAACTATTTATTTATACAGTTTCACCATACACATGTTTTATTCTAATTTTCAGCCAATAATTGTGGTTCTTAATATATTTGGAGAAATCTTCATTGTTGTTCTGGAAGGCACAGAAGCCTCAACACCACCTTTGGAATTCTGGCTACATCTGGGGCTGTAGTTGTGTGGGGTCATAAATAGAGGCCATAACACTGAAAGAAAAAAAGCAATGAGGGGTATATGGAAAGTTTTTGAGGGAGAAAATAGAAACAGGGAATGATGTGATTACAGTATAGTCTTAAAATATAAAAGAATAAAAAAAATAGGTAGAGCTGTCTTCAGCAAATCACATCAGGCGTTCTCTGTTTAAGAGCAGCATGGAATGCATGCTTGGTGCCAAAAGACAGCTAGGCAAATTTTATTAAGACGTTTTGACAACTGTGACTTCACACACAACTGTGATTAATCAACATGGAAGCAGCATATGCTTTGGTTAGCAGCATAGACCTCAAAGGAAGACTGGGCATTCCAAACCTTTCCTGCTGTTCTATCTCTGAGACATCCAGTGTTATTTGATCTTTTTTATGTGGCATTGAGAATAATTGTGAATCGTGTCCGTATAAAGTTGTTGTCATTATTCAAGGAATTCTTATTTTAAAGTACTTAGAACAGAGCATTTATCCTTAGTAATACTTAAATTTTCTAAATAAAATATCGCAGATGACAACATGGTGTGTCTTGTTTCCATCCTGGAAAAAAAAACATAAATAAAAGTAAAACAGTGCCATGAATCTTATTGCTTTTGCTAGACTATTTACGCTTTCAAAAGTAAATGAATTAAGCAATGACTTTGATTGTATTGTAGCCTATGAGAGTTGGAACAGCTTTTCCTCTCTGTTGGATAGCTTGTCAGTTACTTAGAGTAGAGCCTCAGAACATCACCGTAACCCAAAGCAAAGTGGCACTATAGACACAAAAATGCAGCTGATGATTCATGGGCCACCTGCCAGCAAAGCAGTTACATCACACATCCACTGTCAGGGAGGAAAAAAGAAATCTGGGCAACCTTGCTCAAAGGGCTGCTATTATGGTAAGTTCTGAACTGAATGCAAACCTGAATATAAAGGAAAGAAACAGTCTATTGAAGTGGTGGTGTGAAAAGCATAGAGAGCAGATGAACATCCTTCCAATTGTTTAAATAGTAACTCATAGAATGGGAATGCAAAGAGAATTTATGAATCTAGGACAAGAAATATTATGGAGAAAGCTATCAAAATCTTTGAATAGAGTCCCAGGGAAGGCTGATAAGCAAAAAGGTATCAACACAGAATTAATGGACGCTCCCTTAACACAGAAAACAAGGTGAACAGAATCCAAGTCGCACCGTAAAACAATTTAACTTTGATAAGGTTTGATAATTAGAATATTTACATTACACCTAACAGGCTTCATTAATTCTACATACTTGATAATTTATTTTCCAAAAGGATCTTAGTGATGGGTTCTAAAAGACTCATGGCTGTGATATTGGCCTTAACTAAAGAAAGAGACTCAGCAATTAGATTGGTAGACTATAAGCAATTGCCTCTTGTGTCAGAATAACCCACTTCCAACTACTTATGACTATCTGGAAACAGTCATATTCATGTATTGTAACTTCTAACATGCCTAAAGGCCATGAGGGTCTCAAGCACCCAGTGAAAGGGCTTAGGGTTCCTCCCAATTGAGCTTTTAATTTTCTTCTAGGAAGGTCCCCTATGAGCATGCCCAGACACAGACCATAATCCCTACCAGAAGGGGTCTAACTTCAGACCCCAGATAATCTATGATGTGGTAGAGGATTTCCTGAATAGTAAACACGTTCAGTTCAGATGAAAAATTAGACACCGGATTATGTCCTCATGATCCAGTGATCTTAGAAAATTTTTTCATTGCATATGGAGAAAGAAGTGATGGTTACCTAAAGAGTAATTTTGAGGATTAAATTGTATAATGCTGGTACGTGGTATTTAGAAAAAAAAAAACAGTGATGTGCTCTCTTATTCTCTCAATCCACTTGTGTTATAGACAAATATCTCCAATAAGCATCTCATTCTCAGACCAACACCTTGAATCATCTAGTCACACCAGCAAAGTGCAAACAAAGCAGCCAGGATTTGTTTTCAAATGAGTTACACTTGTCTCTGACATTATTTTCTGTACAAACGGTCAGAACCAGTTAGAGCATTCCAGTATCCTTTGTTCAACTCCAAATAATCCTTTAAAAATTAGGAGACAGAATGATCAAATGAAATAGTCAATTAGACTATTATTTTGAACATGGGGGCCAGAGAGATGGCACAGCAGTTAAGAGTACTTGCTTCCCCTGCAGAATCCTGGGGCATGGTGGCTCATAACAGTCTGTAACTCTAGTTCCAGCAAATCTAATGACTTCTACTAGCCTAGAAGTCATGAATGTGCAAGTGGGACATAGACATACATGCAGCAAAGCACCCACACACAAAAATAAATAAAACGAAATTAAAACGTCACACTATCTGTAAGCTTTTCCTATTCTAAGCATTATCAATCCATGAAAATATATTTTATGCGAAACTAAGCAATTATAAAATTTTTGATGACTTAGAAACATTCAACTCACAATTTCTTCATTTCACTGTTGTTGAATCTATTTTCCATAGTAACATCATGTTGATGAAACTTGGCGTGAAGCCAAGTGCTACTTAATCCCTGCTGTGACTCATGTATTTCAAATACCCCTTAGTCAGCCTGAGACCTTGGTGGACCAGATGTGTCATACATAACAGCTTGAAAAATGAAAAGGATGCAAAGAGACTCATTACAAATGTTGTTTGTGGTAAACTTATAACTGGGGTATACCATTTGGCTCTTGCTCACTACATTTCAGAACATATACTTCATACGGCTGGATTAAATACAGTTAGTCAGAAATTCTGCCCACTTATTTAAAACAGCACCTATCCCATTAAATATATTTGTCTTCTGAACAAAAACTATATGTACTGAGTCAATATAATTTGAAGACACAGCAAATGAAGTGAATATAGGCTTTTTAACCTTCAAGAGTTCCCAAACAAGTTAATTAGAACTTTTCTTTCATAATTTAAAAGTATAAAATTTTAAACCATAGGTTCACTAGGGCTATTCCCTAGAACCTTGCATGATACTAATATAGGCAATGTATGATTTTCATCTAAATTATAAAATAATATATCCTCATGATAAGATAACTAAAAAGTAACAAAAATGTACTAAATATGGAGAACAAGAAGGGAGAAAGCACCCTGAAAAGAAGTCAATTGAGGACGCAGTTGCCCAATTCAAAATAGAGCAACACAGTTTCTGGGAGGGGGTGATTTCTTACTCATGATTATGAAGGATGAATAAAATATTTCCTCACTTTCCTACACAGGTTATATTAGCTGTCATCATGAACTGAGCTTCTACACATGTCCCTTATCTTGGTTCTGTGACTGCGTTTGGGTCTTTTTCCTAACTGTATGTTTGAAAGGACATTTTCTAATATGAGAAAGAACTATGAGAGTAAGTAAAATTGTCTAGTTACTTTAGAATTCAGGTTTGGTTAACTCTCATTTTTCTTAAAACTACAAAATCATGTTAGTGTCTAGAAAATTTGGTGACTGAACAGCCTCTCATTCATCCTTGACTTGACAGAATTTATTCTGTTGCCCATTATGTTGTTTCTATTACAAAAAAGTAGATTTTACTCAAATGCACATATTTGGTTCCCTTAATAAATACAGAATTTTTTTTTTTAAAAAGACAAATTTGTCTGGATGCATTCCTCAGATCACAAAGGCAGCAGAGGCTGGCTTCAGGGAGATGTCATATAAATGTGATAGCAATACTGTTTTAGCTTTACCCATCATTCTCCAATAGTTTCAAAAAGGCACATTATATAGCAAGCCAAAGTTATTTCTTTTGTGATCCTGAACAAAAGTCTCAGTAGGCTTATATTAAATTTGTCCCTTTCTATTCAATGTATTTAAATAAATTTTTTGAGGGTTCTCCTTCTCCTCAGGGGTCATTGATCACCGGCGCCTTTGCACGAGGGCAAAGGGAGCAGAAGTGGCCGGTTGGGTTTGGAGGGCCACGAGTATGATGGAAAAGTGACAGATCATTTTATTATTTCAAGAGTACAGTATAAAAGAGCTCCTAGGGAGTTATGGGCCGGAAGAGATGATTGGTCATGACACAGCACTTAATTATCATACAGGCGGGAAAGAGCAGGAGTCATATGCTGAGTCACGTAGCATTTGCAGGGATCACTGCAAACAAAAGCTTGCCTGGTAAATTATGTCAAAGATGAACAACAGCCCTGCCTACTGAGAAGTTAAGATGTTGACATGCTTACAAGTTTTATTTAAGTTTTCTAAGTTTTGTTGTGTGTTCATTTGGGCAGAACATCTTACTATGAACACAGTTAAAATCAATATTTTTCGCACAGAACCCTCAGATTCCTAGAAATGGTATCAAGACTTTAATATGAAGAAGGTTGAGGTTCAATAGACACTAGAGGAAAACTTCTCAGTTCCAAGCCTGGTCAAGTCAGCAGGGCCACAGACATCTACCTCACTGATCAATATTACATTTTTAAAATGTATTTTTATTTTAAATAGTTTTTCATGCAATACATTCTTATTATGGCTTCTTCTCCCCCAACACTTCCAAAATCCTTCCCACCTCCCACAAACCCAAATTATTATCCTTTCTTTCTCTCTCATTAGAAAATATATAGGCATTAAAAAAGAAGAAAAATACAATATGATGAAAATAAAAATACAAATAAACATACCCAAATATGATAAAATAAACAAATGAAGAAGAAAAGAAAAAAGCAAAAGAAACACATGTAAAGGCAGGTACACATTTACAGACACAGAAATTCCATAAAAACAAAGATACAAAATTAGTGAAACAACAATATATAAGCAAAAGACTTCTACCTTAAGCTTTCCATTTAATAAATTTTCTTATCATATTTTAAAGAAAAGTCTCTCTTTTTAATATGGCCTCATCTTGCTGCTTTTAATATAATATATTTTCCCATCTTATTTATTTATTTAGATTTCTTTGTTTTGTTTAATGTGTATGAGTGTTTTACCTGTGTGTGTGTATTACATCACATGCATGTTTCATGCCTATGGAAGTCAGTGGAGGCTGTCAGATAACCTGGAACTTGACTTATGGATGGTTGTTAGCCAGCGTGAGTTCATCTGGGCCCTTTAAAAAGAAGCAGGTGTTCTCAACCACTGAGACATGTCCACAGCGCAGTAATCTCTCTTTTTAATGCTCTCCTACCTCTAGGCCTCTTCATGATTCCTGTGGTCTTGGGGCTCTTTCTGTAATAAAGAACTCTCCTGAATGGTTCCTTTCTTTGAAAAAACCAGCACACTGTCACTCTCTTGTGGCAATAGATCAACTATTTCTGCTGTGTGACCGTTACTCTTAGTTCCTTCACAGGGATGGATTTCCTTCTTTTTCTAATGTGTTTCTGGTCAGCTAAGCTTACTCATTGCAGGACAGAAACTAAAACCATAAAAGTTTGTTTTTGCCTGAAACTAAGAATCAACACATGAATAGAATCTCAGTATCAACAATAAAGATGATATAAATTGGCTTTTTTCTTTTTTAAAAAAGCACAAACCATTTTAGAAATTTGTATATTGCAGGATTCTTTCAGTAAGACAATTCAAATAATTAAGAGAAGAAAGCATAGCTTTCAACTTACATAAAATATTTTTCGGAACATTTAACGTGAAAACACTCAGTGTCTATAATAATTATGAATTACTAGAAACATTTATTTGGGTTTTATTTTTTGCTATGATCAAATATCATCGAGGTGGAATCAATGGAATAATATCCTTATATCTTTTTCAATATAATAATTTGAATTTGAGTCAAACACAATTCAATATTGCAAAATATTAACTTCTTTAACTTTTTTTGTAAGAGCCTTATTATTCTTATAGGTATAATTATTCTATTATATTATCTAGAAATTTAAGGCAAATATTTTACTCCAGGAGGTTCTTTTAAAGTTTGTTTTCTTTTTGTAAGGTATTTGTGTAGATACACAGTTTTAATCTGGTTTCTATTCCTGCCAAAGACAAAAAGTTTTTTAATGAACATTATTCTTCTAAGTTACATAATATATCATATCATATTAAATTATTAATATCTCTAATTTTATAGTACACAAAGGATGACAATTCTTGCTGAAGGGAAAGAACATGTCATGCTAAGTGTTGTGTCCTTTGTTTGCATATATCAAGAAATCAAATTATTTAAGAACTGATGGAGCAGGAAGATTGATTTTATAAAGATGGCCCTTCCAGACATCCCGATCTCCAGAAAATATACACCTGGCTTTGGTTTCAGCTCGCAGTGCAGATAGAGAACTGCAGATTTCTACTCTGTCTGTGAGTCTATCTTGAGATAAATAAACCTTTGTTTTACTCCATTCTATACTATTGTGGAACTCTTTTGCATTCCAACAGATTGTTACCCAATGTGGTTTGAATCCATGCCAATGTGGGGCCCTGCCCAGGCCCCCATGGCCTTCTTCCACCCCATGCAGCTGAACTTCCCATCTGGGCAGCTGTGCAAGGTTTGGCTCAGCTGGTCCACCATGACAATTTGGAAATTGCTCACTGGCCCACGCCACTGTGGCTTGGTCCCTCCTACTGCCACCTGAAAAGGTTTAAAAAAAGAACTTTTCTATTTCATGGAAACAAGCTAAGGAAATTATGAGATGTCCTACTTGTTCTTTATATACTCAAATACCACTGCCTGCAGGAAGTAACCCAAAAGTTACTCAGAGTAATGAAATCTGGCAGATGGATGTGCTCTACCTTGTAGAATTTGGAAAATTAAAATATATATACCACACCATTGACACCTATTCAGGTTTTTAATGGGAAACTGCTTTGAATTCAGAAAAGGCTGATTCGGTAATCATGCATTTATTAGAAGTTATGGCCATCATGTGTATACCTAAACAAATAAAGACAGACAATGTTCCAGCATATGTCTCTAAGAAAATGAAACAGGTTTTGCTTTTTATAATATAAAACATATTACAGGTAAACCACACAACCCTACAAGTCAGGCAGTTATAGAAAGATCAGATCACACTACAAAGGATATGATAACAAACAGAAAGGGATAAAAAATACTCCCAGAAATAGATTGCGTAATGCTTTATTGACCTTGATTTTTCTAATGCTAATGAGAAAGGAACAACAGAATCAGAGAGACATTGGATAATACAAAAATTTCTGAATTAAATCAGCCAGTGTATTTCAAGGATATGTTGACTTCAGAATGGAAACCGGGAGATTTGCTGTAATGGGAAAGGTGTTTTGCTCTTGTTTCCACAAGAGAAGAAAAGCCATGGATAGCACCCAAATTAATTAAGTTTCAGTTCGAAAAGGAGAAACCTCTTGATAAAGAGAAATGACAGTTCATCCACAAAAAAAATGATAATTCCACAGGTTTTAAGGAAACCTCATAAAGGTTAGAACACGATTTTGTTCTTTATTTTGCAAAGAAATGATTTGCACTTTCAAAAAGTTGAGAGACCTTGGGCATCTAGATCCTTAAAAAGGAAAATATAACTATCCAGAATGAATCACCAAGCAAAGCAAAATCTGACTTATGATACCAATATCCTCTGCAGGGTAAAATTTCACTACCTAAACATATATATCTCCTTACTTCTGAGTATAATGATAGTCATGACTCACTTAAAGGTCATATCTGGCTTTGGAGTTGGACAGTGCCTATCCTCTAAATCCAAAAAGCAGGCATGGGCTTCTTGGCTGCTAGATTTGGTCCCAGTTCCCAGAGCATTCAGAGGACTGGAGATCTCTACTCATTCTGCGCGTTTAACCCCAGATTTTTTTTAAAAGAAAAGAAAAGAAAGAAAAAAAAAACCTTTGCTATACTCTTTTGAGGCTATTATGGAACTCGTTTGTATGCCAACAATCTTTGACCTCATAAGATATATTGTAGTTGTGTCTTTGCATTTGAAATGATTTAATTGAGAAAACAACTTTCTCACAGAGGTAAACAGGTACTCCAGTTTTATTTAATTCTAGATGTACTCAAGTTGATAAAAAAGATCAGTCACCATAACCAGTAAGGTAGGAGAAATTAATCTTTCTTGGAATGAGCCCTCTATTTGGTTATTCATTGTCAAATGTTCATATTCATATAAGCTATCTGAAAGAGACTCAGCAGAATATATTTATTTGAAGAAAAAGAAAATCAACTTGAGTATGAATGAGGAAGTAAGGGGTGATATCAGAGGTTCCAGAGGGAGGAAAGACAGTGGGAAATGATATAATTCTATTTTAATCTTTGAAAAATAACAATGAAAATAAAATTAGAAATAAGAAAGGGTTCAAGTCTTATTTGAGGGGACTGCTGAAATGATTTCATTGTAATGATTCCATATCTTGTAATATGATAGTATATCAAAAAGTCATGCATTGATTTGATTTAAGAAAAATGCAGAGCATTTCATTCAAGAATTAAATTATTTTTTGACTCAATGCTCTTTCTGTCAACAATCAATGCATTATCTATAAATGGAGGCAGGGTTTCCTGAGTCATGACAGATGGAGCAGAATACGTGTAGGCATTTTACTGGTGTCACATTTGATGGTTTTTAGACATCCCCCAGAACCTCAGTATAAGTGAAATATTCTTCAACTTCTTCCTCGGCCTCAACTGAGAGGTGACCATGTGTGGTTCTCCCAGCACTGGTCCGATGCCTTTGCCTAAGGCACTTACAGGAATTAGTCCTCCTTAGGGCTCACCACTGCCTTCTTTGCTGTAAGAAAATATGTATGAAAGCCCTTTCTCCCATGCATTTAGCATCTGCCAGGGATTTTCTGAGTAATAAATAAATTAAAACCAGTGACACAACAGCAGATAGAAGACTGACTCCATAGAAACTATAACACTGATAATGTTGTGATGATCGCAAGGTCGGGGTTTCCAATCCATTCATTCATTCTCTATCATCTATCTATCGATCTATCTATCGATCTATCTATCATCTATCTCTCTTTAAATTTACTTATTTATTGTTCTTTTGGTTTTCTGAGACAAGGTTTCTCTATCTAATAGTCCTGGCTGTCCTGGAACTCATTATGTAGAAAAGGCTGGCCTCTACTTTACAGAGATCCATCTCATCTGCCTCCTGAGTGCTAGGATTAAAGGCATGTGCCACCACTGCCTGGTTCCAATTCATTCTCAATGCAGAAATGTTTCTTGTGTTACTGAATATGTCTATGTTATATAGACATTTTATAGTCTGGAGAGAATTCTTATAGTCTGGAGAGCAGGTAGAATAATTGACTAATGGTATGACTTACCATTAAAGGAGAGAAAATTAAAACAGAATCAAAACTCTGACCAGAACAGAGGAAATACACATTACCTGATATATGAAATTTACTTATCACCACTATTTTGCCTTCAATTTAGTCTTAAGTACACTATTAAAGAGTACAAAACCTGATAAATAATTCATTCATACAGTTTCTGTTCTTTTCAATTCTCAATATCAGAAAAGAATTTTACACTATTTTTAATAATAAAAAAATCGTTATTCAAATTAACACTGAAATGTAGAATCACAATAAATTCTAAAGTTCTAAGAGGTTTGAAGATATTTCTTCACTTAGAAATTGTAACCACTTTAGCATTGTACTGCATAGAGATTTTATTTAGTATAAAGAGAGTTATATTTATTTAAATATGGAGTAATGAGTGTCTAACCTGCCAGTTAAACCATCTGACATATATATATATATATATATATATATATATATATATATATTCCCGATCGCAAATGCCTACCTTTAAAAGGAAGTTGCCTATATCCAATTTGTGAATGCACACTTCAAAATGTCCAAAGTGTATAAAGACTGTGTGGCTTATATAAAGAGAGTCAGGTTTGCTATAGATAAGAGGAGACTGAATGGTTATTAAGCTAAGAAAGCCCACATACCAAATTTATAGTCTCACCCACATGCATGGTGGGGTTTTAACCTAGACAATGTTAATAAAACAATAAAACAAATATTTTCAAAACATCAGCAGATCTGAAACATCAGCAGGCAAACCCATCTATCATAGAAGGGTAGGTCTCGAAAGACACATGAATACAAACAAAAGAATATGTTGACCTATCCTAATGTTTCTAAAGATGCAGGCATACATAATAGACCCCACTATTGTTTTTCAAATCCAAATTTGGGGACCTGCTTTGGCATGATTATTTATATGAAAATAATTGAAAATCACCTTGGGTGACATTCCCAGTGGACTGAGAGTTTGAACTCAGTACTTCACAGTTAATTAACATCTTTAGTGGCCAGTAAAGGCAGTGACTCAATGTTATGAGTATGCGGAATTTGGCACAAGCAATTGCTCATCATTATTTCAGCAGAATGTCAAGTACAAGATAGGACTTAGAGTTGATGTCTGTCATGGATTAAATAATTATGGCCAGGAACCTATCTGCTGGTATTTTTAAACAACAGTTTTTCACTGTTTTGAGTATGCGTTTTTAGTATTATTTCCTGGCACCAGAGTTAAATCTGGGAATCCCTGCAAATTGGGTAAAGGTTAATTTAGACACTTAGAGGTGTTTGAATTCTCTTTGCTGTTCTTTATTAGCCTGGGAATTATTCATAAACCAGAGGAGTTTAAGAATTAAAGATAATTTGCTTGGGTGATTCATTTGCTCAATTTTCTCAAATATTTTTTTCATTCTCCCAGGCCTGAAAGTGATTATAGGTTTTTATGTAGAGCATTCTGATAAGACATTGGCTGCATGACTCCCTTCACCATTTAATGTTAATTTTCCCTCAAATGTTTGTGGGTTCTTGATCACACAATCTGCATGGCTCATTTAATGTCAGCCACATAGCTGGAGAAAGTCGCATTGTATTTGCATATCATTCCCATGAAAATGTCACAAAATCCAAGGCATTTTATGAATTTTTAGTAAATCTTGATATTTGTTTCTCCTGAGTTCTTATAATTTTTTGTTTGAACAATACATAATTATAATGAAGCAGCATTTTTAAATGAGATTGATCTTGGTCCTTGGATTTATTTTGTAACTGTCCTAGCAAAGGACCTGCACATTCTTCGTGTTCCCTTAACACCATGACTGGATAATCCAAGATCAATAACCAAGTGGCATGCAGCCTCGACAAAACATTCTAGAAATCTAATGTTTACTCATTAAAAATCTGATTAATATTGAATATTTCAGTGTGAGCCATGCATACTCTTAAATCACTTTCTTTTTATAATTTATTTATTTTTATTTGATATTTTTAAAAAAGGAAACAAACCATCTTTTTTCATTTTATATACCATTCTTAATTCCCAATCCCTCCTCTCCTCCCAACTCCTCCACCTGCCCTCCACTCATCCCCCATCTGCTCCTCAGAAAGGATAAGACACATTGCTTTGGGGAAGGACCAAGGCCCCCCTACTATATCTAGACTGTGCAAAATATCCATATAAAGAGAATGGTTCCTGAAAAGCCAGTAAAAGCAGTAGGAATAAATCCCCGTACCACTGCTAGTCACCCCCACAGTCGGCCCCAGCCATACAACTGTCACCCAAATTCAGAAGGTCTAGTTTGGTCCTATGTTGGTGCCTTTTCAGCTGGAGTTGGTGAGCTCACATTAGCTCAGGTAAAAGTTTCGGTGGGGCTTGACCTCTTTGCTCATATTCTCATTCCTTCCACTCTTCAACTGGACTTTGGGAGCTCAGTCCAGTGCTCCAGTGTGGGTCTCTGCCCTGTTTTTATCAGTTGCTGGATAAAGGTTCTATAATGACATTTAGGATATTCATCAATCTGACTATAGAGCAAGGCCAGTTCAGGCATCCTCCTCTCTTGCTTAGGGTCTTAGTTAAGATCATCCTTGTCGACTTCTGGGAATTTCTCTAGTGCCAGGTTTATTGCTAGTCCCATAATGGCTCCCGCAAAATCTTTTCTTTTGCTCTTATCTCTGTCTTTTCTCCATCTCATTCTCTCAAGTTCTTTTTTCTCTTCCCATTCTCCCCTCCTCTTCAACTTTACACTCTTCTTCTTCCTTCCCTTCTACCCCCACCCCCATGCTTGCAATTTTATCAGGCGATCTTGTCTGTTTCCCCTTCCCAGGTGGATCTATATGTAATTTAATGAGGGTTAAACATGTTACTTAGCCTTTCTAGGCATGTTCTACAGGCTCAATATCTATTGCTTTACAGATAGTGTCCACTTATGAGTGAGTACACACCATGTTCATCTTTCTGGGTCTGAGTTACCTCACTCAAAATGTTTTTATTTCTAGTTCCATCAATTTTCATGCAAATTTTAAGATGCTGTTGCTTTTTACTGATGAGTAGTGAGTGCTCAGTCGTGTAAATATACCATATTTTCTTTGTCTATTCATCATTTGAGGGGCATCTAGGTTTTTTCCAGGTTATAGCTATTAAATTAATGCTGTTATGATCACTTTCAAATATTCCATTTGAATATTAAATAAATGCTTGTGACCTAAGATGATGGGATACTAAAAAATCAATATAATATGCAACATTTTTAATTTTTTACTGTCTTAAAAATCATTAAAATGGGTTTGTTCATGGTAATAATATTTTCTTGAATTTCTTTAGTAAGTAATTTCCCGAAATTCTAATTGACTTTTCTGAATAAACTGCTGGTTTGGGCTTTTTTTATTTACATTTTTGAAAAAGTTGCAAAAGTTCCCAGTTTGCTTCTAGTTTTCTTCCAGCAAACTATAATATAATATTCTTTATTCATATCAAAGAAAAAAGATTGTTTACACCCTTATATCACTGATAGAATACAAAAATATCTCTGTATCAAGCTGCAAGGGATGCAATAGCGTTGACTATTCATGCTCTATAGTATGAGTGGAAAACTTGGCATTCTAAAATTTCAGTTAGTTAATTGTAAGAAGTAGAGGGCAATTAAAGAGCCAGTATTTCATATTAGCAATGAAAAGAAAAATTGCAGGACTGTGCAATGTGGTTAAATGAGAATAGACAGACGGGAACAGAAGAAGTGAGAACGGGGTTTATATAAAACCAGTTCTGAGACCAGAAGAGGGTGATGATCTTGGCAGTATTACAGACAAGAGGGACCCAAAGCTGTGCTGTCCTAACGCCACTTAAACTGTTCTCATCACAGATGAATAGGTTTTTCTGAACATTTTGTAAATGATTTCTACTTAATTCTAAGGATAATAACTATGAATAAATATGTGTGATCTTCCCATACTTTACTTCATCCACATGGAACTTTGGCTAACTGTATTATTTGGACAGGACTTGTTCATGTAGATACATTTTACCTGATGCTGACAGAACTGTTTTAGGCATTCTAATAATTAATTTGATATAAGGTTTTTATGAAAATTATTTAATCATTTCTAAGTAATTGCATGTGCTATTATTGAACACTAATTAATAACAATCAACTTTTATATACATTTTAAGCATCTTGATATCCTAATAGAACACAAAACATCTTCCATGTTTTATGGATTTTTTTCTGTTTTATTCTCATATACTATATCCTGATGATGGTTTTCCCTTCATATTTTCCTCACAGTTCCTCCCTACTTCCTCTCTCATTCAGGTCCACCCCTTTTGGTCTCACGTGAGAGAACATGTGGGCTTTTAATGGATAATAATAAAAGATAATGTAATAAAACCAAAGCTAAAACGTCAGAGTTGGGCACAACAAACAAATAGAAGGAAAAGAGCCCAAGAGAAGACACAAAGAACTACTTGGTATCACACTCAGGTATCCTATAAATACACTAAACTCCATGCCATAATATGCTGTGGGATAATGCTCTTGTACACTGTAAAGACTTACCACTTGTATTGGTTTAATAAAACACTGACTGGCCTATAGCAAGGCAGGAACTATAGTCACAGTGACAGACTAGGAGAATTCTGGGAAGAGGAAAGGCATAGACATAGTCAACAGCTAGCCACAGAGGAAACAAGATGAGAATGATTTACTGAGAAAAGGTGCCAAGTCATGTGGTGAAACATAAATAAGAATCATGGGTTAAGTTGTAAGAGCAGTTAATAATAAGCCCGAGCAATAGGCCAAATAGTTTATAATTAATATAAACCTCAGTGTGTTTATTTGGGACTGAACAGTTGCAGGACCAGAAAGACAGAAACTTCTGTCTACAGAAACATGTATGCCAAGGACCTGGTATGGACCATGCAGGCCCTGTGCATGCTGCTGCAGTCTCTCTGAGTTCATCTGAACATTGATAAGGTAGATTTATAGAGTCTTGTTTCCTTAGTGTCCTCCATCATCTCTGGCTCTTACACTTCACTCCCCCTTGGAGTGAAGTTCTCTTGGTGCTGAGGGAAGGAATTTGTAGAAACACCTGACTTAGGGCTGAGTGATCTAAGATCTGTTATTATCAGCACAAGGATTGTCTGTGGGTTTCTAATGTCAATGCTACCCATATAAAGGACAATGTAAAAACTTGAGTTAAATAGAAAGTATCAAGTAATGAAAGATCATCAAATTTTATACACACACACACACACACACAAACACAGTCATAAACTTGAGCAATATTGTTGCTTCATTTAAATATATTCCCACCAAGAAAAATCATAGGTCCAGATGGTTTTTCAGGTCAGCTTAGTTCTAGCAAACATTCAAGACACAAATAATTCCAACCTTGTACCAATTCAACCATAAGTAACATATTTTGGATCTAAAAATGTTGTAACTTTTAAAAATCACTTTAAAAAGAATGACCACCTTAACCCATGATGTGTGTATATATATACTTTCTATAAGAAGCATTTTGCTAAGCGACAATTTTGCTTATTTTATTTTTAAAGTTTATATAATAAATTCACAAATAAATGCATATTTTAGGTGATTGAATTTATATACTGAATAGTTGGAGGTACGGTTAATGCATAGCATGGAGAAAATACCTATGTACATTATCAAGATTTGAAAGACATAGTATTAAATTACTGAAAACATTAACCCTGAAAGTTAAGTCATTTTTGAACATGTCAGTAATAAAAACTATAAATGTTTCTGTTTAAAATCAGTGAAAACAAACTGAGTTTGATGATACATGTTTACATTAATCATATTGGAGTCAGGGAAAAAAGAGATACCCTGGTACTTATTCAGTGAGAATGTGCTACAGGACTTGTGGGCATGGCCAACCAACGTATAGTTTATCTTGAGGTACAACCACTAGAGAGAGCCTATACCCCACACAGCCTGGATGGGCAGCAAAGACTGGATACCTAGAGACCTATAATAGGTCATGATCAGGGAGGCTTCCTCCAGCAGCAGTCTAGACGTACAGTCAGACACTGCGGAAATAAAGAATCTAAACTGAAGGTCTCCATAGGGTCCAAACGCTCAGAGATTCAGAACCCAGCAGGAGATCATGAAGAAAGATTGGAGGAGTCAGAAGAAAGGAACAACACCAAGATAACATGGCCCAGAATCAACTAATCAGAGCTCACAAGGGCTCATAGGGACGCATGGGTTTCTGCAGGATTCTGCAACAGGTCCTCTGTATATATGTTATACTGTTAGCTTGGTATTTTGCTAAGACTCCTAACTCTTTTGCCTGCCTTTCAGACTGTTTTTCTTCTGATGGTTTGCATCATTCAGCCTCAATATGAGGACGTATGCCTTTTCGTTGTATCTTTTTTGTTCTCTTTTGCTATCTTCTCTTGGAGGCCTGAACTTTTCTGAAAAGGAAATGGAGGAGACGTTTATTTGGGAGAGGAGTGAGAGGCAGCCAGAAGCTAAAATGGAAGGGAAACTATGCCTGGGATACATTTCATAAGAAATGTATCTATTTTCAATTTAAAAGAAGGAAAATCCTACTTAGAAATGTTGTCTCTGATTTCAAGTGATTTAGAAAAGTAGATTGACTATTTAGAATATTTTATTAAACAATATTGAAAACAAAACAAATTGCAACCTTGAACGAGCTTCGAATAACCATTTCAAAGTTGTTTTGTTTCTTTCTATAAATAATTAGTACCTGTCAGTTACGAATGTTAAAATTCATCTCATGTTTACCATGTACTCACATAATTTCTTTTGTTTTACATCACAGTTTAGGAAAATGTAATGGGAATGTTAAACATCTGCTTATTTTACTGTGTCTCCATCCAGCTGTGCTCAGAGCAGACATTACTAATAGAGTATGATTTTCTCCTACTTGGAGCCTATCCTGCTTTGGTGACCTCCAGTAGGCACCTCAACTCTAGCAAAATAGGACGAAATCAAACAGTAGCTACTCCACGAAGGCAATCAGCTTCAGCCAGCACTCCACACAGGCATCTCATTAAAGAACTATGGGGTCTCACCAGGTTTTTCAATCCTTTCCAGAATTTATATCATGATTTATCACTACATCAACCTTGTATGTTCTCAGGCAGTTTGGATGAGATTCCAGTAAACACCGAGTGCTAAAGGAGGCATTTGAGCTTAACTTAAGCCGACCTTTGTCAAAATAACTATCAGTTGGATTTTGCAAGCTAAAGTTTCTTGAATCCCAACTTACCTTGTGAAGATATCTAAGTCTGCAGTTAAATTTAAGAAATAAAATTAAAAAAAAAAAAACTACCTAGGATCTCTAAGAACCTACAACCATGTTCTCGACACATTTTCCAAAGTATGGTCAAAATTCACATTTATAAAATTATAATGGTTAGGAATCAGTGATTTCCAAGTTTTGTATGTTACAGAATAACACAGACAGAAAGAAAGACACACCCACACACAAATACACATACACTGAAACAGATTTAGTGAAAAATGAAGGACAACAAATTTTTTACATATAAAGTTAAACAAAATGTAATAAAACCAATAAATTAAATGATTTTCTCTAAATTAATTAAATGATACTCTAAACTTAAAATCATTATCATCTTTTGAAACTGGACAAGTGACAAATTGCTACCATATTTATCGTATGGACATATTTAGTTTTGCTAAGATCCAGCAAAATTTTATCACTAATCCAGAGATACATTTCATGTGAAGATATAAATGTTCCAGGTAATATACAAATTGTAATCACCGAAGTGATGTACTCTTTACAATATCCATTTTGTTTACTCCTTGCCTACAGCTGTTTCCTAAAATTTAAATTTTAAAATTAACTTCAACTCAAAGAGTCATTACTTCTGTCTCTTTCAAATTAAATCAGATATGAATGGTGTGGTACTGATGGAGAAAGACGTATGTGAGTGCGTGTGCACCTACACAGTAGACACCTACCAGAATTGGGTCAATTAATGTAATTATGTAACCTTTATTTTAATTACTAACCTCCACAAAGTACAACTGTCATAATTTTTGAAATATGGAGAAGCCAAGGAGAAGCTAAAAATGCTTCTTTTCTTAGAAGAGGTGACATTCTCAAATTAAGGAAAGAAATATATTATACATAATCACTAAGATTTACTTTGAGGGCAAACTGGTGAAACTGAAAGAAAAGAAAAAGAAATTCTCTTTAGGATGGCTACCCAGTTGTTCATGGCTAATAGAAATATAGAAGGAGAAACCATGCATAATATGTGGGCAGAATGTTAAAGACCTGGAAAATAAAATTTAAAAAGAGGTAATAAAATGAGAGAAAAAGTTTGCAACACATATGATCCAAAGAGAATCACATTGCTAATAACTGGACTTGTGATCCTCTAAAGAAGAAAGAACTCATACTTACACCATGACCTTAGCCCACTGCATGAGGCTGGTGAGATCGTGAACCCTAGAGGAGAACCTACTCCTGTCCTTTCCCCAAACCACTGTAATTTCTACCTGCATTCTAAATACTCATCCTCATCCTCACACATAAGTGTAGTGCTCAGCCCTCACCAAAGAAGCTTCTTTTGGCTACAGGTGGAGGTCATTACAGAAAGCCACAAGTGGTCAAATTTCAGAGATCAACAAACTGTGGGGTGCCTTTCCCCTGGCAACACTTTTGTAAATTACAGTTAATCTGTATACTTAAGTCTTAGGGAACATCACAGAAGAGGTGCCAGAAATAATGTAAGGCTCAGAGGACAAGAACAACTGCTATGAGATAGGTTATTATTAAAAAAAAAAGCCAAAAATTTGAGGGCTAGGATGGTAGCATAATTAGCTCTAATATTTCATAAAAGGGGAAGTGAGGAGCGATTGTGATCAAATCACTTTTATGAAATTCTCAAATTACTAATAAAATATATCATAAATTATATATTCATGTTAAGCATATCAATAGATTTTATGAGTTAAGGAGAAATAGAAATATTTAAATAAATATAAAAGTCTCAAGTAATAGATAGTCAAGTAATAAAAACGGAAATAAAAATTTCAGCTTTCAAAGCTAAGTCACATAAACAATTATTGACCATTATATATGCAAAGAGAACAAAAGAAATCAGTGTGATGGCATGAGGCTTTCATATATGCATTGTGAGTAGATGTAGACTATATTACAATAAAAAATATATAATAATAATAATTATGTTAGGAATTATTTCATCTTTGGAAAACTATCCTATTGTTCTAAATGTGGTAGCAGAAATGAATTTATAATTAAGGCTATTAATAGAAGCATTGTTTACTGAGGAACGAAAGAATAAGCAGACAATAAGAAATTAAATGATTATAATATCCTGAAGTTATTTATATAATTAGAAAAAACTCTAAGTTACAAAGAAGCATTTATAGTATGTTTCAAATTTTACTGCTGTTATTAAAATCCTGACATAATATGAAGAAACTATGGGATATGAAGCAAATATTATTAACTCTATAATGTATATTTATATGAAATATGCTTTTGACAATGACCGTGAAAGTTAAAAGTAGTGTAAAAAAGTTACAATAAAAATTGCCTAAATTGCACAAAGTAGTAATTGTTTCTAAATAAAATATGCTACCTTTACTATCCTATTATTGGGTCTGTATCACTAGGAAATCCAGGTAGCAGATACAGCTTGTGCTTAGGCAGTTTCCACAGAAACTTGTTATGCTGCTGAGTAGTGTCTGGTTACAGGGCCTTGTTCCAGATCATTAGTGTGTGAGAACATAGGTGGGATGCTTCGCAGAACAGGCAGAGACTCAATCTAGTGAGACATATAAAACTCAGGATGCTAATAGATTTATTTAAATATAATTTTCAGTGGAATAAAATCTAAAATGTATCTTATTGATAGTGAAGTATAACAGTGACTATTATTTTGTCTGAAGAAATTAGAGTATAAAAATAGTATATAATTGGTAGTAATTACCAAATAGTTCTTGTGATTTTAATAGACTAGAAAAACTGAAATCCATGGTTTTTCAAAAAAGATGACATCAATGAGAAATAAAATCATGTCTCAAATGATGACCTGATGCCTAAATCATCATATATACGCATATATATATATATAAATATATATATATACACACACACACACAAACAAATGTGTGTGTGTGTGATATAACCTGCCATCATTTGACTAAGAATGGCACCTATGGGATATTATCTTTGACTACTCAGCCCACAGTTAGTAGCACTGATTGGGAAGGATTATGTGATATGGTGTGGTCTTGTTGGAAGAGATATGTCACTGGGTATGGGCACTGAAGTTTCAAAAGACTCAACCATTCCCAGTGACCTCTTGATGCATACTGTGTGGATGAAGATGTAGGCTTGCAGCTCTTCCTTTACTCCTCCATTATGGACTGTAATGATCTGAAACCATAAGCCAATGACTCTCTCCTGTAAGTTGCCTTGCCCATGGTGGTTTATCATAGTAACAGAAAACTGACTACCACACATTACCACATTACCAAGGTCAGAATTCTTTCATGTAACTGAGGCCATTTCCCAATAACACTGATTGATGCTGTGGTTTTCTTACACTTTTAAAGGAGAAGCTATCTTCTACAACACATTTTAAGATTCTTATGGGCACTTTACTGTCCTTCCCTACACACTGACAACAGACTATATTACAAGTCTTCAGAGAATGTTGTTTAACATATGTTCCCATATTTTTAGATTGATTGTTGAATCATGACTCCTTTTTCCAGACATATTCAACTCTTATATCTTCTGACTGAGAAAAATAAAACATTATTTACAATAAATTGTCAAAATATGGTAATATTTCAATAGGATTCACAGAATATAACAAAAGTGATTCACAACATTGCATTCCAAATACTTTTACTGCTCCCCCGACTCTCTAAATCTCGGCTATTTAAGTGTCACCAAGGGATCCATTGTCAAAGATATAAAGAACCTCTGAATGAGTTTGGAAATAGCATTTTAAAATGGGACTATTTACTTGGAAGAAATAAAGAAAAAAATGGTAGTTTAATCTTCTGCCTTAAGTCTGTAGCAGAATGCCCGGCAAACTGCTTCTGCTGCTCCAAGGCTATCAAGCAGGCACTAAACGATACTAAGTGCTTACCATTCTGAGTCCAAGTACTAATACTTTGAAATCACAAAATGCTTAGTCTCCATAGGGATGTGCAGGCACCCCGTGGGGGCTTACTGACCTCCTCTACAGGGAATCCAGGTGCCAGAAAATCCATCTCTCTCTTACCCTGCCAGTTCAATGAGAATGGAAGGCAAAAGCTACTGCTTTTGTTATCTAAATGAGAATCAGAAAAAAAATAGTTCTCCTCTGCCAGCTTTTTTGAATTTTCTAGGGTCTACAGTTTGAAGCTCATTGGCTTTGCTATCTTTTGGCAAATTTCAGTGACTCCTATGGTTTATTTTAGCAACTTTCTTTAATAGTTTATAACCCATTGTCAGTTCGGGGACAATAGAATTAACCTTATTTTCATCTAGAATTCTAACTTACTCCAATAATAATTCTGTTTCTCTATGCTGTTTCCAGTATTAACACATGCATTTTGGGGTTCAACATCTAACTTATAAACTTCCTGGCAGGAATTGAAGTTTCTTTTTTTTTTTTTTTGATTTCTGCTGCATACCCATCTCAGTGAATGTTCTTATATTAAACCAGCATAAACATATGTCATCAGACAACAAGAATTGGACCCCTTCATACTCAAAAATCAATCTTTAGGAGATTTGTATTTCTGCTCCTTTCTATAGTATTTAAGGATATAAAATAAACTGAGAAAACAAAGCAAATACTTCTGTATGTTCTTATTAAAATTCCTCTCTAGGAAAAAAAGCCACGTCAACCACATCACTATACAGTTTGATTCGACTTTGAGTAGAGATAGTTCTATCTATCATAATAGTGACAGTGCAAGTGTTTGAGGAATGACAAATTGATCTTGCCACAAGATGAAGAAATGGTACCAGGACAGAAGTAAATACCTTGGAAGTCCTTCAAACTTCCTAATGGACCATTAGCAAACACTGAGAGGTACAACTTCTGATTTGGGTGGATGACAATGCTTTTGTTCAGTGGCTAAAACCAGAGAGATAAATCCTGGCATTGTACTGCAACAGAATAAACATACCACACCATTGGTTTGTTTTTTCTTAAAATTCTGCATTTGCTCTGATGTGGATAACTCTTACAAGACTTAAAAATCTCAGAATTTTACTCTTTGCATCTCCACAGAAAAGTGTCATGGTAATGGCCTGGGAGGAGTGACTCAAGATTTAATGTGGCTTTGAAACTGTCTTGTATATAAAAGGTCTTTATACTGTTCCTAAAAGCACAGTGACTCTGCAATTCAAATAAGTTTCAGGAGACAGAGCAAGAACAAATATCATTAAGTATTTTGTCCTCTGTGATTAATCCATTATAGATGATACTTGGAAGAGACACACAGAATATGATCCCATCTCACAAGAATACTATGAGACATTAAGACACCGGATTTGACATCAATTCTTCTACAAGCATAGCATTAATATTTTAACAAACCATTTGCTTTGCCTTGTGGGCAGCTACTGCAGAACAAGAATATTTGTATATAATTCATCACATTGAATTTGAAAATCTGATAATGTGAGTTGATGCAATTATCTTAGTTTTTCCTTTCTCCCCTAGAGCTGTATCTAACGGTACCTGATGCTATTTAGAAAGTATTTTTGTGCTGTTTAGAAAACTAAACTTCTGAGACCTCTCTTTCACAGATGAGATAAAAGAGAATCCTACCATTACCACAAGAGTTTACAGGTATAGTATCAGAAGAGTTACACTCTTATTAGGAGTTATCTTGAGATGATCCATGATAAAATTTGTTTAATGCAAATATATAGGAAAATATCACTCCCCTTTTTCTTCCTTATGTTCTTATTCAATATTTACTAGTTGTTTGTGATTTAAACCATGTTAGAAACAAACTCTAAACTTGATAAAATTAAGTTTTAGCTTTCGGCCACTGTAAAATCAATGACTATAATTTAAGAGACTACTTAAATAATAAAAATCATTCTCTCCACTTCAAAACAAATCTAATGTTTGTGCAAATCGAAAAATGTGGGCAAATGATTTTTCCCACTTAACCTTTCTCGCATGAGAAGAAAAAGCAACCCAAAGTCACCCTTTTATAAACCTGCTTCCCTTTGTCTCTTTATATTTTGTGTTTTCAAACATTTTATGCATTCTCTCATGTGTGAGTGTGCATGCTTGCGTACACATGTGTGTTACATGTCATGTGATTTAAAATGCCCACACAGGCTAGAAGAAGGTATTGATCCCCTGACTAAAGATACAAGAGATTGTGAGCTGCCCAACTTGAACACTAAGAAGCAAACTCTCATTCTCCCAAGAACAAGAATTGACCTAACTACTGAGAAATCCATTTAGTCTCTGTACTGTGGTTTTTAAAAGCAGATGATATGCTGTCTCTCTTACTTTCCTCATACCATATTTATTCTTTAAGTTGCTCCCTATGTTTTCTTTATTTTCTCCTCTATGAAATGGTTCCCGTTTACATCTCTATCTACTGATAACTCTACATATTAGACAGATGCTTCCATCCTAACATTGTTTTTGTTCTTGAACATGTTTCACCGGGTCATATTACAGAGCTCCTACAGATTCTCTTCTACTGACTTTCGTGACAAGACAGCCTGTAGGTGTTTTGCTCATTTTTATGTTTCTTTTCTATCTTACTATACATTTCTAATTTTACTTCATTTTAGATTTTTCCTGTTCCAATGTCTCTTAAAATATGAATTTCTTAAATTATTCTTGATTTGTGGATTATTGATCTTTTCTATGTCTCATGATCCCAGAGTGAGTGCATAGATATACACTCATGATTTCAAACTGCATAGATGATAGATAGATAGATAATAGACAGACAGACAGATAGATAATAGACAGGCAGATAGATAATAGGTGGATAGATGTTAGATAGATAGGTATGTGGGTAGATGGATGAATGAGTAGATGAATGGATAAATAGATAATATAGATAAATGGAAAAACAAACAGAGAGAATTTATAGATAACAGACAGATCAATAAGTGTCTTTTACTAATTAATTTATACCCATAATTCTTTTCTCACACTTGCAATTTCTGTAATTTGTTATTTGAAACTCAAAACTTAACTGAGAAAAACAACTAGTATATAATATATGTATTACCAAGGTTGGAGTACAATCTGGGCTTTCCCATTTCCTCTCAAATATGTGAGTGCATTTAATATTAAATAACTGCTTTAAATAAAATTAGTACTAGGTATGATGAAGTATGTAGCAGAATACGCTGAAGAGATTATCTAGACAAATATAAATGCTTTTGCATTTGTGATGTAGAAGGAATGTACGAAAACTGAAGAAAAGGATAGAACTGGAGTCAGAACTAAGCACATGTTTCTTTAAAAGAATAATCTTCAATATATGTATTGAAAAAGGAGTTATTCTGTAGAAGGGAAGATTGATCTCGTTGCACATGACTGATTTGTCTATAACATGGAGATTTATTATTATAAGAAGTTATTACTTTAGGAAATTGAAGATAAAATCAATACTTCCAAAGATCATAAAACCCTGGCATGAATTGAACACTGAAGGCAGGATATTTTATTGGTACATGAGGGCATTTGTATTTGAGGAGCTGTAGAGGTCATTTTGTTGGCATTCTTCATTTTAATATTGGTTTAGATAAATTGTTTTCTTTATATCATTTCTGAGTTTTTAACAATATATGTTACTCTGCAATTAGTTACAAAGATTGTTTTTGTTGTTGTTGTATTACCATGATAATGAAACCAAGACAGTTCTGGAAAGGAGCTCGTTACATGTACTTTCTCAGGGTGTGGTTGTACATGCCTTCAGTCCCAGCAACTGATGAGGCAGAGGCAAGCACATATCTATGAATGTAAGACCAACCTGGACTGCATCACAAGTCCCAGGGCACAAATATCTTTTCTAAAGAAAACGAGTGTCCATACCAGGTAATATAATAATTCTGCATAAAAACAAATCATGTTTCATCCAAAAATAATATAAGGATGTTTATTAAAATATGGTAAGTCAATGTTCTTCATTCTTAAACCACTCATTTTTTTGTTTGTTTATTTTATTTTTTTTTAGTTGTTGCAAAAAAAATTTCCCATTTCCCTCCCCCTCCACGCACAAATCGCCCACTCCCCCCACTCCCCTCCCCATCTCCCCCTCCCCTCCACTTCATTCCCCCTCCCTCTCGAGAATGAAGAGCAGTCCAGATTCCCTGCCCTGTGGGAAGTCCAAGGTCCTCCCACTTCTATCCAAACCAGGAAGGTGAGCATCCAAACAGGCTAGGCTCCCACAAAGCCAGTTCATGTATTAGGATCGAAACCTAGTGCCATTGTCCTTGGCTTCTTATCAGCCTTCATTGTCTGCCAGGTTCAGAAAGTCCGGTTTCAACCCATGCTTATTCAGTCCCAGTCCCGCTGGCCTTGGTGAGCTCCCAATAGATAAATTCCACTGTCACAGTGGGTGCACCCCTCGTGGTCCTGACTTCCTTGCTCATCTTCTCCCTCCTTCTGCTCTTCATTGGGAACTTGGGAGCTCAGTCTGGTGCTGCAGTGTGGGTCTCTGTCTCTATTTCCATCCATCGCCAGAAGAAGATTCTATGGTGATATGCAGGATATTCATCAGTATGGCTATAGGATAGCCTATCCTAAACCACTCATTTTTAATGAAAATAAATGCAAGCTAGGTCTTTCTCGTGACGTAAAGTATATGAGAAGACATCGAATTTCCTTAGCATTTTATCTTTTGCAAATACTGCATCTGTTTCCCTATTAAAGACTTTTAAAACATATTCAGTAAACTAGAATTCACATAATTCTAACAAGTCTTAAAACACTGGAAGTTCCTTTGTTGATTCTGCAAGATTAATTCCATCTTCTGGTACACCCAGTAAATAGTCACTTTATGACTCACTTTGCAGATGATTAAAAATGAGATAAGAATAATAAATGTAAGAGATAAATGTAATAATAAATGTAAGAGGGAAAGGCACATTGCTATGGGGAAGGTTCAAGGCCCTCTCTACTATTTCTGTGCTGAGCATAGTATCCATCCGAAGAGAATGGGTTACCAAAAAGCCAATACAAGTAATAGGGATGACTTCTGGTGCCACTGCCAATGGCCCCTCCATCTTCCCCAGCCATATAACTGGGGAAGGGCCTAGTTTGGTCCTATGGTGGTTTCTTCCCTGTCTAGCTGGAGTTGGTGAGCTCCCATTAGGTCGGGTAAACTGTAATAGTTGGTGTCCCCATCATGGTCTTGATTTCTTTGCTTATATTCTCACTCTTTCAACTGGACTTTGGCAGCTCAGTCCAGTGCTCTAATGCTGAACTCTGCCTCTGTTTCCAAAAGCTGTTGGACGAAAGTTCTATGGTAGCATTTGACATATTCATCAATCTGACTACAGGGCAAGGCACCCTCTCCACTATTTCTTAGGGTTTTAGCTGGAGTCATCCTTGTGGATTCCTGGGAATTTCTCTAGTGTCAGGTTTCTTGTTAGCCCCATAATGCCTCCATCAATCAAAATACCCTTTCCTTGCTCTCATCTCTGTCCTTCATCCATCTTGACTATTCTGTTCCCTCAAGTTATCCTTCTCCACTCCCCTTCTCCCTTCTTCTTCCCCTTCTGCCCAAAGGTGGTTGTAAACTTACAAGTTGAGCAACCTTTATCTTAGATAATTTTAAAGTATATTGATATTACATCAAGTTTACATTTCTTAGCTTTTACAATTTACTGAATTAGTAGGCATATTAGATTGATGTTGAAAGTCCTGATTTAATATTTACAAAGTGTTCCTATCATTTCTTAGCCCCCTAAAAGTGGTTATTTTCTTTAAGAAATTTCTGGATGTTAAAAATGAAATGAGTTCTTCATGGTGGCAACCCACAAAAGAGCTTCAAGTCCCGAGATCATAGGTTGTCTGACGCCAATATTTTACTATTTTAGCTCAACAGTTCTAGAAAATACTACAAACATAGTTGGGTAAAAAAATGAGAAGAATATGATGAAAAAATTGCTTGCTGCTTCCCAGGTATTAGTAAGTTTGCATCTGTTTTTTTTTCTTCCTAATCTCAAAAACAAAAATTGAATGATAGTTTGTATAGTTGCCCTGTTACCAGAAATGAGCACAGTCTATAAGCACTCAGGAAGCAATCTTTATGACACCAGCTATGGTAAAATAGCACTATGAAAAAATACTATGTAGGCCAATCATAGTGGTTGTTTGCTAGTTTTGACTTTTGTATTAACAAAGTACATATTGTTATCAATGCCTCTGAATACAGATAATTTAGTAGATTTGAATCCTTTTCAGGAATAATATTTAGAGAAAAATACTTACTCTCCCTTTGCTCAGGGCATGAATCTCAGCATGCTCATCATGAAGACAGGGTGACTGAAACACAGTCCCATTTACATCAAGAACACCACGCTAAAGCCAGATGCCCTTATCCTCAATGCTTCTTGAGGACCACTTACTTACACACCATTTTGCTTTAGTCTCTTTCTAACTCCCAGGTTTTCCGTTTGTAACACATGGAGAATAATATTCTCTCTAGAATATTAAGCAATGAGAATTAAATAAACACATACCAGTTGTTAATAGTTTAGAACAGCACATAATTTGATATGTAATAAACATGAAAATTAAGTAAACACATACCAGTTAAGAGTTTAGAACACTACAGAATTTGATATGTAACACAAGGAGATGTTCATAATTGCTGCATCATAATTTCAGTGTTCATCTCTATAATTATATTAAACATGAAGCTCATTCTTGCTAGCAATACATTTGTGAGAGACACAGAATTCCTAACAGTTCTTGTTTCACTATTGTTTTATAGTACTACTGGTGAGTTAACGGCTGAGTTAAGTAAATGCCTTGTGTAGCATATCGGAGTGACATGATAGATACAATGGTGTTGGACAAATAGAATTTATGCTTTAATATGCTCTTGACATGATACTTGATTTAGCCTTAAAAAACAAGAACTTTACTCTTCTGGGTACAAGAAAATGTAGAGCCTGTGCATATTTTTATAAATATAAAAGATTCATTAGGGGCTGCGAATATGGCTCAGTAGATCTCTCGACTAACCTATGGGAACCACTGAGATGAATCCCCAGTTTTGCCAAAATAAAATAAGAAAATATCTCATTAATTTATTATATGAAGTTTTCTTTGATTAGCTACTATTTGCCAAGTACAGTGCTAGATATTCAGAGTGCAAGTTTATAGTATTAATATAAAAATGAAATAAAAAATTGTCATTAAGTTTGAGATTCCATACAACTAAGACAGTGCATCTAGATATGCAGATAGCCCTCAACTGTCTTCCAAGGTCTATGAACCACATGTTGGCCTGTTTTCTCACTGAGACGTATGGGGCCTGAGCCCTGTTTAGCCAGTATAAGAAGATGCAGAAGTCGTATAATTTAGCTTTCCACAACTACAGCTTCAAATTCTGAAGCTGACAGCCAATAAAGTACTTTCTGTGCTGAGATTATATAATCAGAATTGTAGCACATCTAATAAAAACACAGAGACAGAAATTAGGGTTACACTTGAAACCCAGAAAAAAAAAAGCAGCCATGTTACTAGTCTTACCTGTTCCATGGCTGGGCAACTCTAGACTAAGCAGCATAAGCCTTTCCCTCCCCCCATTTTATATTTTCTCTAGTGCTGGAATTAAAAGAATGTGGCTCCCTAGAAGTGGGATTAAAGGTATGAGCCACTACCACCTGGATGTGCTTCTGCATTGATCTTGTGTAGCTCAGAGTATCCTTGAACACACATCTGTCTGTCTCCCAAATCTTGGGATTAAAGGTGTGTCACCATTACCTGACCTCTAATAGCTTTAGCTTTGCCTCTGGTCTTCAGGCAAGATTTATTTATTAAAGTACAAATAATATACCACTGTACAGAACCCATGTAAATTACAGGTGTGTAAGAATATGTATATAATAGCAGTAATAAGGAGAAAGAGGCAGGATTTTGAGGAGACAATTCTTGCTGGACTAGGCAACCTAGCCAATACAATGGTGAGTTCCAGGTTCAAGGAGAGATCATATCTCAAATAAAAGCAATAGAGGGGGACATGTGAGGTCAGTTTCTAACCCCCAAATGCACTGTGCACGGGTGTATACCCCCCTAAGGGTGCATATGTATGTTTATAACACATGCAAATCAAAAGCAATACTAAATAAAACAAAAAAAGTTGAACTTTTATATAAGATTCCACTTATGACTCCTCTCAGTACTTTTCACTCACTACTCCCTGAAAGCATGATGAAATAATGACTTAACTATAACAGTTTCAACAGCTCACAATGGAGTCATGTATTATTTTATAATCCCGCAGCTTAATGCTGACAATCACATGTGAGCTTGGAGGGGATCTTGCCAAGCTCTTCCACAAATAGAACTGACATCTTCAGTGTTGGCTGGACCTTAAGGTAAATTGGATGGAATGAAGTGTTCCAGTTCTTGACTAAAAAACGGAGGGAAACAGTGTGTGTTGTATCATCATTGTTCTGATAGTGAGCTATCAGAGTCTATTAGAAAAAATAAATAAATAAATAAAACAAGACCTTCTGAGTAAATTGGGAACATGGGGAACCTAAGCGAGGTTTCGTGGGGAGGGAAAAGGCAGGGACGGGAGCAGAGAAAATGTAGAGTTCAATAAACATCAATTAAAAAAAAAAAGAAACCTAATCCATAGATGTGTAAGAGCCTATAAACAAGGGCTTGCCTGACAGGTGCTTTTTTACTATGTAACTGAATAAACAGAACATTTTCCTTTACAAAGTTTTACTTCATGTGTAATTAAGATTCTCAAAAATTTAGAGAGCCTTTTGGTACTCGTAAGTCATGACCCAACTATCTTCATATTTGACGGCCATTCCCGTTTTCTTTATGATGTATCAACAATGTGTTCATCTCCAAACACTGTAATATAGAAGTTTAAAGAAACCTCATTTCTTGTGAGCTTATTCTTTGTCTCATCCCTGCATTGTCAAGAACAACCACAGTAATATGCTCAGCTGTTTTGTGTTTTCCATATCATCTTGGTCTTCTGTATGAGCCTACTGATTTATCATTCCAAATGCCCTGGTTATCAGCTACAGGTCGGAGCCTATTCATTGAGAGAATATGCTGTGAGAATTATTGTACATCTCTCTTCCAACATGCTTGTAACTATATAATTGCTCAGTGAAGTGACAATTCAGTGATAGTGAACATCTCCATGTTTTGGATAATAAGATTTTTATTCCAAAGTGGCTTTATCACTGGTGTATGAACCTTCATGCTGTTCTATATTTGCATTAATGTTTACACTGTCACTATTATTCCGTCTTTCCAATCTGTTAGGGGTATAATCATGTAAACATGTGTTACATTTTTGTTTTCCTAATTACAACAGAGTTTAATTAACAGTTGAGTGACATGTATACTCTCGCTTTCTAAGTATTTTTAAGAGTTGTTAATCGATCTGAGGTTTCTTGGTTTGATTAAGAAAAGCTTTCTCAATACTTGTACATAATATAAATTTTGGTTTTGAATTATGTACAAGCCTAAAATCCTCTCTATGTTTTAGCATTACATATACCTTTTCCAGGTTGAAATTTATTTTGGCTGTTTTTGATTGATTGTTTTACACAAATAGAGACTGAACCCAAGTCTTGGAGACACAAAACAAATGCCGTACCACTGGGTTCTATCCTACCATTCACCAATTAGCAGTTGTGAATGTAATTAAATTTCATGTGTTTATATTTGTATGTGATATATTTGCATGGTACCCTCATGCCACAACATCTATGTGGAAGTCAGAGGATAAACTTGGATGTCAGTCTTTAACTTCTATAGAGTATTCTATTGTTTGCCGTATCACTGTGTTTGACAGGCTAGGTCCCTCTACTTATGCATCAAGAGCTTTGCCCACTAATCCGTCTCTCAAGGCCCAAATTTTAATTTTAATGCTGTTGAACATATCAGTGTTATCCAATGTGATTGGGGCTTTTCTAAAATCGATACAATTTTAATATACTGACGTTTAGAAATGACTTGAAATTCTTTAGTGGTTAATGCGAATCATTAATTTTAAGAGACTTTTCTCAGAATCACAAGATCTATGACCCAAATTTTGTCTATTTTCCACAAATAGGCAATATTATTTATAGACTGTAATTCAGGAACTCGTAAATTTATTGTGTAGATGCTTGCAGTTTAGTTGTTTTAGTGTTTGTCACACAAGGTTGCAAATAGAAAAAAATGCAAGATGGATTTTACATTTCATCCAGAGAATATATTATGTTGGGTAGAAACAAATATTATCAACATGGTTAGTTCTTAGTAAATTTTATACCTGCATATTATGAATTCTGTTTACTATCTACCTACACACTCTTTTCTCTCCCTTCATCTCCACCAACACCCATTCATCTCTAAGTGCTTTTTCCTTGCTGGCTATTATTTATAGTGCCTGGAAATGCTGTGCAGGTTACTGGGGAAGAAAAGACATGGACGATGTTACCAAGGTCTAAGATACTACTAAGTCTAAGATACCCACCTACTAAGCAAGAAACCCACTTCATGACTAAAATTTTCTGACATAAAACGTATTATTTGAGGAATACAAGTTAGTTATGTAAAGGCAATTGGGAAATGTCATTTATCTTTCATTGTTTTTCAGATTTCTGCAGTAAAATATTTATAGAGTGTTAGCTCAGGCAAAAGGCAAACATATTATCTTCATGTTGCTAAGTTAATAAAATAATAATATGTTTCTATTATTTGACTTTTAGGATGGATGGTATTAGTTATTTTTTATTACTTTTGTTTAATTACATGTGGTTTTAAATTGAGATTGAATATTTCCCTCAGATATATATATATATATATATATATATATACAAACATAAAATTGTGCACATACATGTATATATTTATAATTAAGGAAAATGAATCAAAAATCCTCATGTTTACAATATACAGGAAGAATATGATAATTTTAAAGCTTTTTATGATAAAATAATTTTAAGGATAGTAGGAAAATTACGTTGATAACTACCTGCAAAGCTATCTTTTCATAAAATTAACTATAATTGTTATTGCTAAATATTTTCTGTGAATATGTAAAATTTTATTTATATTTTAATGTAACTAAAGAGGCAAACATGCAACAGGTGGTAAGCTCTTCCAGTTAAATTCATAAATACTAGCATAAGCATTCA
The DNA here is from genome assembly GCF_018167655.1 of Microtus oregoni. NCBI lineage: Eukaryota > Metazoa > Chordata > Mammalia > Rodentia > Cricetidae > Microtus > Microtus oregoni. The sequence goes on along the minus strand of NW_024544709.1, from coordinate 2,876,000 downwards.
AAATGCAAATAGAATTAAATTTTAGCATCTCAAACATTAGAGTTACAACAAAACTTTAGTGGTGAATATATTCAAAAGTACTCCAATATGTTTAGGTAAATTTATACATATTTACATTATATAGAATTATTTTATAAAATATACTTCAACTGAATTTTAATATTTTCACATTAAATCATTTAATTCTCTTTATTTTGAGAAATTATTTTGACAAAGGTATACATTTTGTATTACATATACATATCCAGTTCGCAGCTCTGAATTTTATATAATACTTATATAATTTTCAATGTGATAAAACTATCTTACTTTCCATGTTTCATTGAAATAAACCGCTCACTTTATTTCATATATAATGTCTGGATACATTGACTTATAGCCTCTCAGTTTTTGTATGTTTATAGTAATTATTTAAAGACTTTTTCAAGTGATATCACAACTCACATCCATCATAAATATTGTAAATAAAATTTATAGTAAGAAATGATCTGTTTTTCATGTTGGAGGCTATAATTGAACACATATGATTCTAGCTGTTTGTTGTACTGAAACCTAATATTCGTATAGTGTGTATTTATTCATTTAGCAAAGGAAATAACAACAGGAATGACTGAAAAAAATCTCAGTGGTTGAGTAACTCATTAACATACTTTAACACACTGAAACAACAGTCCTAAGAAAATAAACAACAGCATTCCAAAGTCACAAATCAGTTTGTCATATACATATTCATTTTTAGTGTGGCATGTTACTCATGAAAGAATATTTTAAATTGTATTATATTGACCATAAGCAGCAGGTGAAGTTGGATAAGCTTAATTTGAATCATTAGCTTTTGTATTCTCACATTTTTGTGGACAAAACCCATACTAGTTTATTTTTTATTATCAATAGTGTTTTTTAATCCACAAAAAAATAGTAATGTAAATTTTCCGTGATATTTGTATTAAACGACTCAAACTACTAGCCTTCTTTAAAAGATTTAATATTGTATCTAAATAGCATTATGCTGAATGTGTAAAAATATTTGTGATAAATTCTTCTAGTGGATTATTCAGCAAACCAAAAGGATGCGAAGGCCTGACATGTAGCTCATGGGTTAAAGGTGCATATTACTTCTGCATAGGATCTGGGTTTAGTTCTCAGCACCTATGGCACACAAATACCTGTAATTCAAGAGAAGGCACTTAACACATGTGCACAGCACTTCCACACAGATACACATGTGTACATAACAAAAATGAAATAAAAAAGCAAGCATTTAACTCTATTAATTGCCTATCTATGAATTTTGTTGGTGCTACCATTGGTTGATTACTTTGGATTCCAACAGCCAATCAGAAGTGTAGGCAAAGTTTTCTGCCCCACCAGGTAGTCCCAAAATAACAACACAGAGACTTATTAACTCAACTGGTAGCTTAGTCTTGTTTTCAACTAGCTCTTATAACTTAAATTAACCAATTCCTGTTAATCTCTGTGTTGCCTTTAGGTTTGTTTACCTCATCTATTTACTACCTACTCACTCTGCATCTCATGCCGTCTCCTGGTAACTCTCCTCTTCTAGCCAGTATTCTCTCTGCCCCCACAATTCTGCCTATCTATTGGCCAATCTTCTTTTTATTAACAATGAGAGCAATACATCTATACAGTGTACAGTAGGATTATTCTGCAGCACAGAAATCCCCTCAGATTTACAGTTTTTACCACTATTCCCATACCCAGTACTGCAAAAGGAAGTACATAATGATGAGGACAAGAAGTGAAACCCAAAATACATGTTAAAACTGTAATATGAGGGAAAGACTCTGCAGCATTTTTAGATCATTAGCCCCTATATCCATAGCTGGTTTTGTTAGCCCTTCTCCAATAACAATGCATTTTTTCTTCAACTAAAGGAAGCATAGTAGAGACTCTACTTATGTATTGTAACCTTTAAGTCAGTTGTTTTTACAATTAAGTCTATAATTTTCTTGGCTTAATCATTTGCTTTCAGATTACTAGTTAAGCTACTCAGAGTATGAGTAGCTTCTACTAGTGTTCTTTGTTGGGTTTCAAATGTTTAAGAAGACACCGCTGAAAGCAGAAGCTATCACTTGAGACTGTGATTCAAAGAAAATATTTCCAGTCAAATCTTCACCGTCTGAGAGTGATGCAAAGTATGAACATTTTGAACTCCACCCAAAGCAGTTGAAGAACATGATCTTCACATTCAATCTTGAATATCGCCCCCCTTATGTCTGCTAGCACATACAGATGCCAGAGTACTAGGTGACATGATGTGCAATACCAGGACAAAAAGGAACTAATTTATCTTTCTAACAGAAAATTAAGACACCTATGTGAAATACTCCAGCTCCACTATATTATATGATTAATCACAGGCCATAAATACAGTACTACCTTGGAGAGACTAAAGAAATACAAAAAGAAGATCACTTATAGAGTATCAACCAGTGGTTATTATTGTTTAATATGTTAATTATATAAATTAATAATAGTACTTAGTAGACTCTAAAGCAAGTTTCCTGCTAATACTAGAGAATCATGTGGCACTGAGCACATTGTATTCTATTCACAACAGAACACATTGCTTTTCTATTTTAAGAAAAAGAAACAAATTGGAAATACGCACACATATCCTCATTTACACAAACATATATACAACATGGGAATATACCACACCCAACACATGAGCACACACATATTAACACACATACAATACATATACACATGTACACAAACATATATGCACATGTGAATATGCCACACACGTGCACACACAAGCAAACACACACACCATGCACATACACAAAACACACACACACTTTGAAAAATCACTTTTATCAGAGGAGAGAATGCTTGTCCTTCCGAGAGTATTTATTATTAGCTGACCATGTTAGGTCTAAGTTGTTTGGCAGCCAGGTGAGAATCAATGTTTCAGTGATGCCTGAACTGCACTGATTTATGCCTTTTAATCTATGTGTATTTTGTCCATTAGTACACTAAAGAATCTGCTGACCTTTCCAGTTCCATTTTTTTTTTTTTTATCAAACTTTTTTTGAGAGCAGCGCTGGAAGCCGGAGTGGGAGGCGCTTAGACCAGCTCAGCTCCTGGATCACAGGCACGACTCTCCTCAACGCTCTCCAGGGTGTGTGCAGGAACCTCTGCGCTCTTCCTCTATGGCACGCCGACTGCCAGAAACAAGCCATGTCTATTCTCAAGGTCCATGCCTGAGAGATCTTTGACTCCCGTGGGAATCCCACTGTTGAGGTTGATCTCTACACCTCAAAAGGTCTCTTCCGGGCTGCCGTGCCCAGCGGTGCCTCCACTGGCATTTATGAGGCCCTGGAACTCCGTGACAATGATAAGACCCGCTACTTCGGGAAGGGTGTCTCAAAGGCTGTTGAGCACATCAATAAAACTATCACACCTGCTCTGGTTAGCAAGAAACTGAATGTGGTGGAGCAGGAGAAGATCGACAAGCTGATGATCGAGATGGACGGCACCGAGAATAAATCCAAATTCGGTGCCAATGCCATCCTGGGAGTGTCCCTGGCTGTCTGCAAAGCTGGTGCTGCAGAAAAGGGGGTGCCCCTCTACCGCCACATCGCTGACTTGGCTGGCAACGCTGAAGTCATCCTGCCAGTCCCAGCTTTCAATGTGATCAACGGCGGGTCTCACGCTGGCAACAAGCTCGCCATGCAGGAGTTCATGATCCTCCCTGTGGGGGCGTCCAGTTTCCGCGAAGCCATGCGCATTGGGGCAGAGGTTTATCACAACCTGAAGAATGTCATCAAGGAGAAATATGGGAAGGATGCCACCAATGTGGGTGACGAGGGCGGGTTTGCGCCTAACATCCTGGAGAACAAAGAAGCTCTGGAGCTGCTGAAGAATGCAATTGGAAAGGCTGGCTACACTGAACAGGTTGTCATCGGCATGGACGTGGCCGCTTCTGAGTTCTTCATGTCTGGGAAGTATGACCTGGACTTCAAGTCTCCTGATGACGCCAGCAGGTACATCACCCCTGACCATCTGGCTGACCTGTACAAGTCCTTCATCCGGGAGTATCCAGTGGTGTCCATCGAGGACCCCTTTGACCAGGATGACTGGGAAGCCTGGAAGAAGTTCACAGCTAGCTCAGGCATCCAGGTGGTTGGGGACGATCTCACAGTGACCAACCCTAAGAGGATTGCCAAGGCTGTCAGTGAGAAGTCCTGCAACTGCCTCCTGCTCAAAGTGAACCAAATTGGCTCCGTGACCGAGTCTCTGCAGGCGTGTAAGCTGGCCCAGTCCAATGGTTGGGGCGTCATGGTGTCCCATCGCTCTGGGGAGACTGAGGATACTTTCATCGCTGACCTGGTAGTGAGGCTCTGCACTGGGCAGATCAAGACGGGTGCCACTTGCCGATCCGAGCGCCTGGCCAAGTACAACCAGATTCTTAGAATTGAGGAAGAGCTGGGCAGCAAGGCCAAGTTTGCCGGCAGGTGCTTCAGGAACCCCCTGGCCAAATAAAGTGGATGCAGATCCCTGGAGCTACCAGCTGCTTAGACCCCATCCCTGATGTCATCAAGGCGGCTCAAGGCCGGCCCAGTGCTTGCGCCTCCCATGCCACTGCTTCCTTAGGGGTCTTCAGTCCGCCCGACCACCTGGAGCCCTGTTGGGAACCCCAGCTTTGTAATCATGTGACTGGTCCAAATCATTGTCACCTCACTTCCAAGCTAGTGTCTGGAGCCCAGTGTAATCTCTAGGGTGGCCACAGGAAAGACCCCTGCCCCAGCGGTTCTACATGTAGAATAAAAGCCTCAGTGACCCATAAAAAAAAAATTGATTAGTAAGTCCTTCCAAATTCTAAGAACTATCCTAGATTCAAATGTACTTCCAGTTGACAAATGCTAAATGCAAGAACGGTGAACTTCTCTGGGAAATTTAAGAAAATATAATTGCTTCTCAATGTAAAAGTTGAAAGATAAGGAACAGCTGTAGAAAAACACAAAATAAATTACACATGCCATCACAGGATGGCCAAAAGCAATGATGGAAAGGTTCCCTTTAAACTCCAAATAGTACAAGTAGGTGGGTAGTTTGTATAGCACAGTGGACTTCCTGGAATTTCTGTTCAATTGTATGGGAACCCAGCTGATTTCCTAGTTATAGGCATAAGCTATAAAACTCATCTTACAATTTACTCAGGCTCCTAAGTACTTACTACACACTTTCAGAAAGAACTTTTATATTAACCTTCAATTAATTTCTATATGCTTCTGTTCTGACTTTCAAGACCACATATTAAGCATCATGAATCTGGACTCAAAGTAGCACAAAATAAAGAGGAGGTGGGAAAAAAATGTTTATCTTTTAACATCAAACATGGCATTGAAATCTCTCAATGATATGTAAGCCGTTATGGCAACCAGGTTATACCTTATTTTCCTTCTTCTCAATTTTCCTTAAAGTATGGAGCTTTCTTATAAAGACCACGGTTTTTACATACAGACAAACTACTTAACATAGAGCACCCTGAGTTTATGAAAAGACATGACACCTCAAGTTAACAGTCATTGCCTTTCCTGAATAGGATTACAAAGAAAGGCAAAAATCATATATAGGCTATCACATTTATAAATGCTTGGGCAATCTATGCACACAAAATAAATTAACATTTTATTTTGTTGATAATTTAAATACCAAAGAATTCTCAAAATAATACTAGGAAAATACATTGAATTATATAATTTGAGCATTTATTGATATATTTTATTTGTGAACTACACAAATACTTTCTACTTAAACATGCATAAATCCATTTTGGTATATTTGGGAAGCCCAAGGGAGTCATTTCTGCCATGTATTGTAAGAACAGTTTGTTCTTTTCTATTGCAGACACACAGAAAATGGAAAATTCACATAAACTGTTGCCAGCATTAGAGGATAAGCCCTGTTCTAGTAAAAAAAAAAAAAAGTCTCAACAGGGTTTGATTTAGGCAAAACTGTGGAGTAGGAGGCAGAACCAGACAAGAGTGGGGAAATTCTTGGACTTGAATGTTTGGTTTTGTTGAATTTTAGAAAAAAAAAAAAAACATGGCCATATAAATTTGGCCAAGACTTAATTTTTATAGCTTAGCTTGATTGTTGTAAAACTAAGTAGGTCTGAGTCTCCTAAGAAGTAATTACAAGACACCTGCAATGTGAAACTATCTTTGGAATTGAACACACCCACATGACACTTTGTACTGCAAGTGAGTAACTGTTTCTAAATCCTAGTGAGCATCAGCTTGGTGTTTTATTACCTAATGCCTCAAGATACTGTCTAACCCATAATTCCAGAATTGACTCATGATCTGGTACTATTTGTAAAGCTTTTCTTTATATATTTTTTTTACTACAGCACTGGTTAGCTACATAATGGTTTACATTTCTGGTGGAAAATTAGTCCAGTTATCAAAGAACACTGTATTGTGTTATATTCAGAGAAAGTGGTAATACACAGAAATAACAAAGTGAAAATGGATTGGGAAATTTCACATTTTTGAAAATGTGAGCTCCTAACGTGGTATAAGGGTTTTCTCCAAATATTTAAAAGAGTATCGTTCTGAAATTCAAGTTCAATATAGAAGAGCTAACTCTTTAAAGAAACGTAGAGGAAATACTTGCACATGGTTTTGTTCACAGCCTCACACAAATTCTGCTTGCTACATTAGGAGGAAAAAACACGTTCTGTGGCCTTCAATTCTCATAGTTTCCTTTAAATTAATTCATTTATTTCCATTGTATTCAGAAGTCAAATATTTTGCCTATTATATTTTCAGCTCAGGAAAAAAAAAGAACTTAAACTTGTTCAGTATTGTCCCTAATCTGACAGCACATAGGTTTGCTAAAGGTTATAAGAGTACATCAAACCCTACTTTAATTCTTATGCAAAGGTTTACAGGACTAAGAATAAAATAAAATAATCTCATAAACTACACAGTGAAAAGAATAGAATAAGCACATCTTTCTGTTCATTAACAGCTTTGGCTCAACTCAGGTCCCCTCCACATTCTTTATGTCAGTGATTCTATCACTCTTAGAAGGATCTGGTCATCAAAAGTTACCGTTGTGATCTAGCCATTGTTTTTAAGTTGCAGTACAACATGTAAATCTATCTTAACAAACCTATAGAAAAATCTTATTTTCATTTTATGACATCATGAAGCATAAAAAAAGATATTGCCCTAATATACATCTATGAGTTTTGTTCACTTCTAATTTCTTTCTTGGATTCTTCAAAAAGCTTCTGAAAGAAGTTTAATTCCATGCTTATGTCTTTATAGTTTCATATAGGTATTGAGATTGCACCGTTTTTCTCTAAATTCCATAAAAACAAATTGGAGAAATATTTGCATGTGAGAATTCAATTAAAAGAATTCTGAGTATGAACAGGAGCTTGGGAGTATAGGGAGCAGATTAGGAAGAAATATGCTGTGAATTTAGTTCCCAATCTGTAGTGACATGGCCCTGAGAACTGATCCTAAATTGGAAAAGTGAAATGATCCTTCAAAATCCTACATTTGGGAAATATTGGATATAATTGCTTTTCCATAGAGCAGCTCCCTGAATTTCAGATCAGACTCCAGAATTATTAGCGAGAGGCTTTTAGGTTCTAGTAAGTCCCAGCACTGAGGAACTGGCATTCATTCCTCAAGGAAGGATTTGTGAAATACCACAACACCTACTACTCATGAGAAAGTGAGGGAGAACGTGATGCCATCCCTGTAATAATACACATTATTTAGTGTCTTTCAAACTAAGTGAAGTTTGCAATGCTAAGGCCCCTCACATTTCACATGGGAGTAGAAATTAATGGCTCACTGACTTATTATCACATCTTATGTCTTGCATACCCAAAAGGAAACTCATTTTTATCTATTCTTCTTGAAGCAATATTGGAGTGAACCAAAACTCACTACATTTTGGTATTGGAGATACAGAAATAACAACACGTCAGGACCATCTACCTTTATGAGATGATCCTTTGAGGACGTTATTCTATGGCCACGGTTGCCCAAAGACAATAAGTCACTAACTAGTTTAACTTGACATTATTGTGAATATTGTTCTTTGAGATCTCTTCCTCGATGTTGAACCCGAAGTTTGCTCTACCCAAAGCACTGGGAAAGATAATTAATTTCAGCTGGGCTATGGCAGTACACACCTTTAATCCCAGCACTTGGGAGGCAGAGGCAGGCAGATCTCTGAGTTTGAGGCCACCCTGGTCTACAGAGCTAGTTCCAGGACTGGTACCTTAGCTACTAGGAAAATCTGTCTCACACACACAAAAAGATATTTAATCTCTAAAGTATAATCTATAATGCTTTTACTGAGTTACTCATTTATTCCTTTAAAAGCACCAAAACAGAAAAAAGAAATGAATATAGCATCGTAGAAATGGGCATGTGACTTTTTCCAATGGGCTTTGGCATGGCTTTGTTTCTTTGTTCTTTAAAGAGTGTAAAAGAGATGTGTTGTCCAATGTGACAGCATTTTGTCATAGGAACCGAAGGAAAGAAAATGGCTAACAAAGAAATATGAAGAGGCAATGCATTTAAAATACAGCTAGGGTCAACACTAGATGAAACGTATTTTGTCATTAAGGTATGTTTTATTCTGATCTTAGATGCATTCCCTCACTGCACAAATACTAAAGTTTTAGTATATATGTTACAGACATGGCTTTAGAGAGAAGGACCATTCATGATAAAGCCTGCTTGTTCCCTAGCCACAATCTATGGTGCCGAGCGATTTCTCTTGTGATTACTCCCAAATGTGGAGATTATCACTTCCCACAAATTTTGTTATTTTGAACATCTTTTACTTCTTTATGTCTGCACCCTTCTGTCCAATTATGATTTCAGTAAACCAGGGGCAGCAATTCACCTCTAATACTATCCAGAGACCTAGCTAACATCACGCTTATATAATTCTCAAAGTTTAATACATGTAAGTCATTTCACTCAACTCCTGAAAAGCTCTTTCAAAATCTCAAACACTTGGAAGATTTCTTCTCTGTGAATAAAGTATTATTTTCCTAGTTATACAAACACTTCACTTTCTCCAATCCACCCCATATAGTATGGATCCAGGATTATTTCTAACCCACACCACTTTGCCTATCTCTCACACTACCCAGATTTAATGTGATAACAATGACTTTACAATTTATTACTGACTTCTGTTCAACTTCCCTCATTTATTTTCCAGGCTTCAAGGCCACACTAAATGAATGTCTGCCTTCCTTCAAAGCCAAGAAAGCCTTGGTCCTATTTGTGAAGGATTTTTCACATACATAATGTTCTCTTCTTTCATCTTGAACACCAAAGTGTGTTTTTAATCCCCTTACTCTTGGTCCTCGCTCCAGCACAGCACCTCTGTTGCCTCTGGTTACTGTGCTCTTTCCCTGTTTTCCATCCTACGTTATATTTGTTTATCCTACTAACGGTTAATCAAAACTTCACCAACCTTTTTATCTCTTTCATCAAATGCCCTTTGGGTCACTTACACGATGGGGCCTTTCTCTGATTTATGTCACTATTCAATTAATATCTGAAACACCATCAGGAAATTATCACTATCCAATCATAGCAGACATGAATTCCCCAGATTTCAAACAAAATACTCTCAAGATAAACTTGAAATGATCACAAAGAATTCATAACTTAAATTTGTATGTCCACAGCAAACAACTGAGGAACTTCAAGGAGGTCAGCTGATCTTTGCTGGAGCTGCCCACTCCCTTCACACAGCTTCCACCACTATATCATTGCCAATCCTGAATATATTTGGGAAGCTTTGTTATGAAATGAATATGCACTACAATGTATCCATCGTGTATAGGATTTGTTTCAAGTAGAATTGAGTCTGACTCAGACAAGACATTATAATAAGCATAAGAATAAAATATACAAATTTATAAGTCTCCAAAGATTGGCTAAAATTACTGTGCACCTCTAAAGAATGAATTATTCTTCAGAATCTGAATTTCGTATTTCTTTTGCCTTCAATATATTCCAGTGATTTGTAGTATTTTGTCTTGATACTATCAAACAGATAGTTCACCAAATAATTGTAAATTATAGTATGATTTTGTGACAGATTGATTAAAATCACCTAAATAGATCTCCTGGGAACACTGAGAATCTGAGCATTTTATGTCAACTTCTAACTTAGATTTATAGGCAGACATCCTGATTTAAAAAAAGAAGTATCTGTCAGGATTTGATATAAACTATGAAATAAACCAAAACTGATGATTTTAGTTAACATGCCACTAAATATTTATTTTATAGATGATAATAGACTACAGGAGGTAAGAATATCATATTACATTCACTAGGGATGTGAACAATATGATATTACCAGGCAATAGATGTGTAAAATGTAGTCTCAATGCTATACAAAATATTTATGTAATATATTGAGAAAAAAAATGAACAAAAGTAAGTAATAATAGTTTGGCAAAACCAAATTTGCACCAGAAAGACCTTCCTAGTAAATAGGACTTCTCCAAAAGTTAGAGGAAAATATTGTTGGTTGTAATTCATAAGCAGTTCAAGGCATAAAAAACTCAGTTTGTGATTTAACTTGTAGTTGTACTCTTGGTAATGAATGGGAGTCAAGCATTTAATAGCTGAAGAAAGTCTATATTCCTATAGGGACATAAATTGTATCTTACAGTGCCTTTTTTTCCTCACAAGTACTATTGTCCTGTTCAAATTAAATGTAGCCTGGTCTACAGAGTGAGTGCCAGGACAGGCTCCAAGGCTACACAGGAAAACCTTGTCTTGAAATTCAAATAAATAAATAAATAAATAAATAAATAAATAAATAGTATGATATGCCTATGTTGAAGACTGTTAGTCATTGGGTTTAGAGTAATATAAAATTACCCTGACTCTCTTATCAAATTCATATATGTGTACTTGTATTATGTATGCACTGGGTTCATAGATGTGTGCATATGTAGAAACCAGATTTCAATATTAGGTGTCTTACACTACTGTTCTGCACCTTAATGCTTTTCTGAGTTACTTTATAATTTAATTTGAGGATTTCACATATAAGTACACTATTTCATCCTCTTTGCTCCTGTTTTCCTTCTAACTCCTCTCATGTACCACAAATGGACTTCTCTCAAATTGATGATTTTTTGATATAAATATGAAGAGAGAGGAGAAGAGAGAGAGAGAGAGAGAGAGAGAGAGAGAGAGAGAGAGAGAGAGAGATTAGTTTTGCCTTTATTTTCATGTGTTTAAAGCTGACTGCTTAGGTTAGGAGTCCTTTCCTTGATGATGATGATGATGATGATGATGATGATGATGATGATGAGGAGGAGGAGGAGGAGGAGGAGGAAGAGGAAAAGAAAGAAAGAAAGAAAGAAAGGAGAGAGGGGGAGAGAGAGAAGAAAGGAAGGAAGGACAATGCCATTTATTTGAAGCCCTGATTTCATGGTAGATTGTACCCACCTCTCATCACAGGATTCTCAAGTAGCTATTTGTCTCACTGGTAGAAGCTGTGGGCACAAGGCTGGGGTTGAAAAAGTAGCACAGAGATTTTATTTCTGCTCTGATTAAAGACAATTGGACAAACATAGACGACCCTTCGCACCTCAGCACCATACATCCCTTTACCTTGAAATCTGTATCCTCATTTCATCTGGAAGTTGTGCTCAGTCTGGCTCTGCCCTCTTCTATCATGAACTTTTCAAATATAGGCTCCATCTATACTTCCATTTACTTTTCTTTCTTTGGCAGCACATAAGTGAAATTTATCCATCAGTTGAAAGAAATATAGATTTTAATCATTAAGCATTGCCAACCATCACAATTCATTCTTTAGAAGGCAATCATCACATGACCAAATCTCTGACAAGAGCAAACATGACATTGTGGGTTTGTCTCTTAGATTTTCTGATGTTTGTAGAAGAGATAAGGATACCACTGTAAGAGTTCCTAACTTAGAGTAGTGAGGACATTATGTAAGGTGACCTCTTTATCTACTATCTGTCTTTAGTTTCATTTTGCTTACATTTGAAATTACTTTGATGAAATATCTGTACATTTCTCTTTATTTTGATGGTTTCTTACATACAATGTATTGGAATTATATCCATTCCATGTGATCATCTGGTCTCCATTTAACTGCTCTCTGAACCTTTTGTTTTTCATCTAATCATATAATGGATACATTATTAGAAAAAGTAAAATCTCTTCCCCAGCAACGATTAATAATCATTAACCCCTCAAGAACAGATGGAGTCCATATTCTTTCCAGAGTTCCTATTTGTTATCCACACTAACCAAGTGAATCCATGTTTTTTTTTTGTTTCTGTTTAATTCATATTAGTATTATGGTCCTAATATGAAATGCTACATTTTGTAAGTGTGATGTGGAGTTTCACATTTGCAAGAGGAAATGAACTAGAAAATATTCCCTGAGGGTAAAAACGACGTGCAATTTCCCTCCACCTATAAAGCAGCTGCTGGCAGCCCTTGCTGACTTGCAAATCATTAGCAAATGCTTCAGCACATCTTTTTCCTTGTTGACATTGTGCAAAGTCAGCTCTTAAACTGCCTGTGATTGCTACAGTCATGATTGGCTCTTCAAATTTTTATTGTAGAAAATGATATTAGAAATATAAGCTAGACAATGTTTGATTCCACCTTTATAAATTTGTACTCTCTTAAAAACAAACAAACAAATACAAAAAACTTTGTGTGTTATATGTAATGATGTTGAATATTTATCTAGTGTCTCAAAATTAGCTCAGGATGTCAAAGCACCACCTTTTTCATCAAGCTACACCCAGAAAGAGGAAGAGCTAATATGATGGGCATCTGCCAGGAGCTAATGCATTGATTTACACATTCCTATAAACATTATAATCACCGATAATGCTTGTTCAGCTCCCCAAGTCTAGGATACCACTTATACCAATGACTGTGGGAGATACACAGTCTGTGACTTTTCTGAAGCTCCAAGTTATACTTTGATACTAAGAGGTTTACCATAGAAAGAACCAATATACTTAAATTCTGTGCTTAGTATCATGATTTCATGAGATTTCTTACCACCATGCTGTGAGGTATAATTCTGCTATAAATTATAGTCTATAAATACTACAATGCAAAAACACTTGGAAAGAGAATAACTTTTTTCAAACTAGATGGTTAAAAATGATGAATGATGAGGAGATTCAATGAATATGAAAAAGAGTTGTTTCTTGTCTATGTTCTAGTTAACACAGTATTTGGATTAGTTGACTGGAACTTGAAATTCTCATACATTTGAAGGGGGAAATGGATCGTCAGGTTGTCTTTTTATTATATCTCTAAGTATTGAGTCCCCAAAAAGACCATCTTGAGAACAGCTGCTTCATCTAAACTACAAGTGTCTGACCATCCTCATCAAAAGATATTGAAAAGTTTCTTCCTTGTTTCAATCAAAAATATTTTAAAAGCTATAAAGTAATGTCATATACAATCTGAAAAATTCACAATAAAGTCCACATTCATCTCTATGAAAGGAAAGGAGACTGACTACTTCAATATCGCACTGAAATATCAGCCTTGCACTATTAGCATAGAATACTCAGCTTGAGTTAAGAAGTGCCAGAGTGTTGGGAGGAGTGAGACCCCAGATCCTGAATTTCTTGTAATCCTCTGATCTGAGTGCCTACACCTGCTCTGAGCACAAGACCTTCAGGAGTTCCTGATGGCAGGAGAGTGGTTTTTGGTTGGTTTGGCTGGGGCGTGGCTATCTCTATATAGCCTGCCCCTGAACACAATAAAGGGGCATTCTTGGGGAATTCAAGGATGATTCGTGGCGCTGTCTCTCTGTCTATGTGTGTCTGTATATTTTGACCTCCATCCCTAACCCGAAGCTGGGTAATTGGGTTCAAGTGTACTGAGTGCAGACACGGGGGCGCGGTGCACGAAACCAAAGTGTGTTTAGAAACCCATTATACACTGCAAAAATGCAATAAATAATAATAATAATAATAAAGGGAAAGAAAGAGATGGGGGAGAACATATAGGAGCAGTATCTGACATTTCTGACATTTTTTTTATGTCTAAAACAGGAATGAACATATGGTTCAAAGATAATACACTAGATGTCCGAAACCACCGTGAGCAAGGAGATGCTGGAATTTCTGTTATGATGTGATATATTTTTACTTTATTGGTAATAAATCTCTTTAATCTACTCCTTCTTATTAGTTTAGACCCATATTTCCATCTTTTCAATGATTAATACAATTCATATACAAATTCTTAAATGTTAATCTTCCCACTTTTTAAATGTTACTGCTAAACTAGCTTCACCTTCCTTAGGTATCTGACTTCTAACTTACGGTATCTATCCAAGCACTCTGTTAGCCTGCTATAAATACTTAGATATATTTATCTCTATGTCCCTTTCAAAAATTCTCCTTCTAGGTATGAGGCTTCAGATGACAAAAGAAAGGTCAAAACACATCTTAATGAAAGAAGTATGAGTCTAGTGAGCAAGATAACAGCTTCACCATTTCCTGAGCACTATAAAATAGACACATAGTGCAATAATGGTAAAGGTAGAGCTAATACCACTTTCTCCAGTGTTAATCTTGGGTTAAATGCTTGTCTTACTTTAAATTCAAGATTATAGAACATCTTCACTAATTTCACTTGGAAAGTTAAGAATCAAAAACACTATATGAGCTCCCAAAAGATCAGCTCCACTGTCTCAGTGGGTGGGTGCACCCCTCGTGGTCCCGACTTCTTTGCTCATGTTCTCCCTCCTTCTGCTCCTCATTGAAACCTTGGGAGCTCAGTCCAGTGCTCCAGTGTGGGTCTCTGTCTCTATCTCCATCCATCACCAGATGAAGATTCTATGATGATATGCAAGATATTCGTAAGTATTGCTATAGGATAGGGTCATTTCAGGTTCCCTATCCTCAGCTGCCCAAGGAACTAACTGGGGACCTCGGCTTGGCTGGACCGTGACTGAAAAAGCATGGGATAAAACTGGACTCTCTGAACATGGAGAACAATGAGGGCTGATGAGAAGCCAAGGACAATGGCACGGGGTTTTGAACCTACGTAATGTGCTGGCTTTGTGGGAGCCTAGCCAGTTTGGATGTTCACCTTCCTAGAAATGGACGGAGGGGGGAGGACCTAGGACTTACCACAGGGCAGGGAACCCTGACTGCTCTTTGGACTGGAGAGGGAGGGGGAGAGGAGTGGGGGGAGGGGGAGAAGGGTGGGAGGAGGGGGAGAAGTGTGGGAGGAGGGAGAGGGAAATGGGAGGCTGGGAGGAGGTGAAAACTTGTTTTTTTTTCTCCTTTTCTCAATTAAAAAAAAAGTTTAAAAAAAACAAAAAAAAACACTATATGAACGCCAAATTTAGCCCCTAACCTACCCTCTGCAGTGACTTAAATTTCCTTTTAAATGTGGGTGAGATATATTATCACATTTAAAATTAATGTGGTCTCAGATTATTTGCTATTATCACTTTCTTCATACAAACTACATTTTAAATGCATTAAGACATTTTGGACAACATTGAGCCAACCAATTCTAGCTGTTTATGCTGCTCTCTTGTACCCTTGTTAATAAAAATTTAATATATAGGATGTGTTTAATAGGTATGATATATTATATATACTAAACACACACAAGTTTTTCTGACAATCTTGGGTGCAGAAACATAAGTTAAACTATTCTGCTTGAAAATTCATTAATGGCAGTGATTGTATCTTTTTCAACATTAAGTTTCCACACTGCCCCTCCATATATATATAATGGTGTCAATGTGTACTCTACTAGACACTGTGTCTCCCATATAAAGAAAAGAGGCTGGTAATAGAATGTCATCACAAAATGAATAACTGCTAAGTCAGTGACCTGCTTACCTTGCACCAAGCACTCACTGAACAGGTATTTAATATTAACACTTATTTTATCCCTGGTTTTAAACAGCATCTCTTTATTACTTGTAGCTGAAATATTACTTCTTTTTCATCCAGGTCTTCTTAATATCTCTTGCATTTTTATAATGAGAGTATACTCTTTGCAGAGCACAATAGTAGGTGTTTTAAATGCTGCTTCATTTAAGCTTAATGACATAATCATTTACATATTAAACAGAGAAGAATAAAGACAGGACAAAAATATAAAAACACAGAAAGTTTGCCTGAAGCTTTATGGTGTACTCAGAAGAATCTGGTAGAGTGCATAGCTTTGAACCAAGGTCAACCTTGATGCCCGAGCCCTCTCCCCTACATTTTAAAATAACAAAATCTCTATGCTCTTAAAATGTGCATTGGCAATGAATATTAAGCACACAATAGTCTAATTTTTGTCCTTTAGAATCAATAAAATATATTGTACATGTATGAGTCTATATCCAGTGTAATCATTGCTGGTTTTCATGTGTTTAGCAGGATTTCACTTGCAACATGCAGATCACTTCAAGCCAGCAGCACAACTCCCAAGGGTTGACCTAATATTTGTAACATTCTTTCTCTCAGTTATTTTACACAAATTCTGTTTCACATGTACTTCTCTCATTTTAGACATTCGACTCATTTTAAGTTTAACTTACTATTGAACATTCTATCTTCTTGTCTTTCCTTTGCCCTCCCACCAGAATGCCTCAGCATGGCTCGGTATAACAGCTTCTATAGCTGGTATCTATGTTTGAGTTTCCTGCCTGCGCTCTAGCTGCCAGGTTGTCTGAAGCATGTCTCCAGATCTTTGCTTTCTCAGTACATTTTTATGGAAATAAGCCCTATATTTAATAATATAGGGCTTTGTGTTCACCTACTCTTTTGTAACACCGAGGGATCGAAATGAATCAATTACCTGTTTCCTGTCATGAATGAATCCTATTTCCTCACAATTACAGCAGTGCAAAAAATAATAAAAGGGATTAAAACATTATCAGTAATAAAATGGCACTAATGACACATAATGGCAAAGGATAGGAAAAAGACTATTAGGAGGGCATAGTAGGGAGAAGTAAAGAAAGGGAAGGGTGAGAAGAGCCAAAGATCAAGGTATCCTTGTAAAACATTGTTTTTATGAACTCCGCCACCATGAGCAGGAAATAGACACCTATGGAGTATCATTATATTCTGTAAGACAAACATCGATATATAAAAGCTTATCCTGGTTGGTTTTTGGAATCTCTCAATTGCACATTCAAACACATCTGTATTAAATTATTTGCATCTATATTTCAAAAATCAGGTCCTAGAAAACTTGTAGTCTCTAAAACTAAATGTTCTACAAGAAAATTGGAAGTAATTCAGGATGCTTATATAATCCCTTTTGTAAACTTAATGGGTATGTCCTTTCTGCTGGACTAGCTCAGTCTCGCTTTTCAATGTTAGTAGCTACCTCATTATCTGTTTTGAAAAAAAATATCACTTTAGGGAATGAATGAAGCGGACCTTGGGTATAGCCTTTTTGTAGAAGATGTTTTTTTAGTGCTCTTGACTCTTAGCACTGCTGATAATACCAGCACATAAAATACAAAACCAGCCCATTTATATTTTTCCATGAGAAACTCTCAATTTATGTATTTCTGATTATTAGCTTGTGAATAAGTAGTAGTAGTCTGAGGCAAGTGAAAAAAAAATAGCCTTAAAGTGAATCTAGTGATTGGGATGGTACATTGGAAGACTTGAAACAATGTATTTCATACATCTAGTCTTGATTAATATGTTCCCTATTTATTATGCTAAACACAAAGCATATTTGGAAAATATTTTTGAAATTTATAAGTTCATTTCCTGCTACACCATTATGTTCAATGTGTCTAATGATGTAGAAAGGTTTAGTAGAATCTATACCAGAGTAAGTACATGAGTCTTAGGCTTTCTCTTGGCTAGACATGGGTATCCTGTGGAATTTTTGGGTATATTGTAGGACATAAGGAAAGAACAGCCTCACTAATTTAAAAGGCAATTTCTTGTCTAGGTCCTATTGTTCTCACCAACTCAATAATATTTTTTAACTAGATGAGATGTTGAGACACAGAACACAGCCTAGAAGCAAATATCTGAGAAAAAATAGCCATTGCTCATAGACCCATATAGCCTGGATAGACCAGTAAAAAGTGAGCCACTACATCTTTACAGTTTAATTTGTATTATAAGTATGAAGTATCCTTATTTATCTATAATTACTTAAATAAGTGTCAACATATACTTATTTGCCATCTATCTAGTTATGCATGTGTGCATTGGTGACATTCTCACATCCTAAAGCTTTCTTCTCAACTCCACCTCTATTTTCCCCAACATCTCATTACTTAGCAGCCTGATAGCCTCAGTAGAACCACAATGATGCAATAAGATTCCTAGACAAAGTTCCCCAATTCTAAGTCTTATACAAATGATGCCACATTAAGTCTTATACAAATACGATTTGAATAAAGCTGCCTACTATACTCATCCATCTGCTGTTGATTTTCACCTGGTATAAAGAAAATAGAAAGTATTCTAAAAAAAAAAGAAAGCTTTCTTGGGGATGTTCTATCGGGAACTCACCAAGGCCAGCTGGCCTGGGTCTGAAAAAACCTGGGATAAAACCGGACTCGCAGACAATGAGGACTACTGAGAACTCAAGAACAATGGCAGTGGGTTTTTGATCCTACTACATGTACTGGCTTTGTGGGAGCCTAGGCAATTTGGATGCTCACCTTACTAGACCTGAATGGAGGTGGGTGGTCCTTGGACTTCCCATTGGGCAGGGAACTCTGATAGCTCTATGGGCTGACAAGGGAGGGGAACTTGATTGGGGGAGGGGGAGGGAAATGGGAGGAGGTGGCGGGGAAGAGACAGAAATCTTTAATAAATAAATAAACAGAAAAAAAGAAAGCTTTCTGATCTTTTCCTATAAAATCTCCTTAACCAAGCAGCTCACACACCTTCTCTTCCAGCAAAGCTTGCCCATTTTTCTCAACCCCAAATTAAATTGGTTTCTTCAGTTTTTGTAAGTTGTATTGTCATTTGAATGTAAGTCACAACCCTATTTTTATCTTCCACCTGCATTAAAATGATGCATAAACGAAAGAAGTGAAATTCAGCTTTGTTTTAGATGCACTCTTGTGACGCATTGAGTGGGGAATGATCCGGTAAAATCTTACTACCTCATGAAGCTAAGTTCATTCTGCAGGTTTTCTCCATGCGAAGGATAGAGGAATCCAGGACATGTTTCTCCGAAACAATTATCAGCATTGAATTCCTTTAACTATTTAATAGGGCATGAAAAACTTAGATTAGAGTAATATTTCTTTATTTTCTTATATGACAAAAATACAGTGACTTGCAGTCATGTAATACAAAATTAGTTAGCTCCAATTAGTATTATTATTAAATATGGTTATGAACAGTTCATAGATACACAAACATAAAAGACATAAAAGCATAACAATGAATCATTCTTACATATTCTAGTAAGTAAGGCTCACCAATTCTTTCCAACACAATATGCTTTCTATTTCGAAATGTAACAGCTGGGGGAGGTTTATTCTCTGTTTAAAAAACAGCATTTGAATGGTGAGATGGCAGCTCAATGGTAGAGCACCTGCTTCACATGTACTGAAATGCTGGTTTGGGCCTGAGTCAGGAACTAAAGGAGAAGAAGGAAGAGAATGAGGAGGAAGACTAGGGCAGTAGTGGATCAAAGACAGAAAGTATCACTTTAAATGAAGGTGATCTTGTGTGAAAATGAAAGGAAGAAAGGAAGAAAGCTTGAAAATGGGCTTGTGCTTCATCGCATCCAGTGACTGGGTGAAAAACCAGCCAATATTCAATATATCTATGTGCAGGATCTTTAATTACATGTAAAGCTAGAATTAAAATTTACTTCATAATTTGTAAAATGTTTAATCTAAAAGAAATTCTTTAATTTCTTTGAAACTTACATTTTCCTACTCCTATAGAGTTTGAAATACTAACTTTCTCAGAAGGCTATAAAAAGAGTATGATGTGATAATATTTGTTGAAATATTCAGTACGATGCTCAAAAGGTTAATTGCTAATTTCTCCTCCCTTCTTAGAGAGAATGGGGTAATAAAATTCTCTGAACAGTCTGTGGAGTCATCTCTCTGTTCCACTAAGGAGAGTTCCTGTCATCAAAGCTTGGGGACATCTGAAAATGACTCTCCATCTTCATGTGTCCCTTTCTTGACCTTTTGAAGATACACCATTGTTTTAAGCCATTTTGACTTTGAGTAATGTAACTCAGGCTGAACTATGGAAAGTCTGGAAGGCATTGATTGTTACAATGTAAGTGCTCAACATAATAGGCCCTCCATTGCTACAAAGAATTAAAACACAACTTACAATTAAGTGCATTATCCTTGCTTTCTCAATGTCAAGATAGAATTGTGAGAGACACTGAAGCTGGTAGATACAGTGTCCAAATGTAGCTCTAACATTTGGATCCAATAATTAGAAGACACTATCTCATCCTTATCACTTTATTAACTGTTTCCAGGGCTTCTTTCTATTCCTCCCACAGCTGTTAAAGGCCACAGATAGTGGTGACAAATGGGTCAGGGAGAATCTCAGCCCCTCAGAGAAGACACTTATTTCCTGTGTCTTTGTTTCTATAAAGCATGAGAATGAAAAGATGCTTACCTCACTCAGGATAGTGTTTTCTATTTCCATCCATTTGTATGCAAAATTCAAGAAGTCCTTGTTTTTTACTGCTGAGTAATACTCTAATATGTATATATTCCATACTTTCTTCATCCATTCTTCCGTTGAAGGGCATCTAGGTTGTTTCCAGGTTCTGGCTATTACAAACAATGCTGCCATGAACATAGTTGAGCATATACTTTTGCTGAGTGAGGTAAGCCAGACCCAAAAAGAGGAACATGGGATGTACTCACTCATATTTGGTTTCTAGCCATAAATAAAGGACATTGAGCCTATAATTCATGTTCCTAGAGAAGCTAAATAAGGTGAATCCAAAGACAAACACATAGGCATCCTCAGGAATATTAACCTTCATCAGGCGATGAAAGGAGACAGAGACAGAGACCCACACGGGAGCACCGGACAGAAATCTCAAGGTCCAAATCAGGAGCAGAAGGAGACGGAGCAGGAGCAAGGAACTCAGGACCACGAGGGGTGCACCCACACACTAAGACAATGGGGATGTTCTATTGGGATCTCACCAAGGTCAGCTGGCCTAGGTCTGAAAAAGCATGGGATAAATCCGGACTAGCTGAACATAGCGGACAATGAGGAATACTGAGAATTCAAGAACAATTGCAGTGGGTTTTTGATCCTACTGCACGTACTGGCTTTGTGGGAGCCTAGGCAGTTTGAATGCTCACCTTACGAGACCTGGATAGAGGTGGGCAGTCCTTGGGCTTCCCACAGGTCAGGGAACCCTGATTGCTCTTCGAGCAGATGAGGGGGGGGGGGGACTTGATCGGGGGAGGGGGAGGGAAATGGGAAGCGGTTGTGGGGACGAGGCAGAAATCCTTAATAAATAAATAAATTAAAAAAAAGAATGAAAAGATGCCACAGGGTAGTTATGAAAATTAAATAAATCAATCCATGCTAACAATTCTCAGAACATATTAAGTATTATGTAAGTGACAGCGCTTATTTCCTGTATTCTGTGATGCCATAAATTATGAAATGCCCACGACAGTCCTCTGAGGTAAGTTTACTTGTTATAATTTTGAAAGCATGAAGATGGGGAAAAATAGTTGCATTTCTGAAACAAGACAAACAGCAAAGCACAGCTTTGAGACTCATTTTTGTACAGACTTCGTTTCTTCATATTTTAAAATTCATTCTAAATGTTGACCATTTTCGTATGTCACACTTTTCTTCTTTAGCATCTTTACATAGTTAACCCAACAAAATTGGGTTTTATTAGAAACACATCATGAAGTCTTCTTTAATGCATATTCCTTCTTTTATTGTTCTTTATATTTTTTTAAAAATTAGACTAAAGTTGTGGTATGGATAAGTGTTTCTCATGAGCACAAGTTCTGGAGGGTTGATTCCCAGATTTGGCTGTTAATGATCATAGGTGCGTTAATGATCATAGAGATGTTAAGATAATAGAACCTTAGACAGTGTAGCCTACTAAGAAGAAATTAGGTATATACTTGAAAGGGCCATTGATAATGAGAACATTCTCTTTCACGAGATAAGCAACTTTCTCCACCCACACACTGATGTGCTGTAGTAAGTACACCAACTGACTGTGGCATAAAATCTCCAAAACCATGAGCCAAAGCTAAGCAGCTTTCCTCCTGTGAAATGACTTCTCCCAGGTGCTTACAGCCTAAAGCCTAGTACACTGGATCTCTGACTTACAATGTCACATGTGAGTGGAGAAGATTTTAAGTATTTGTCCAATTTGTAATTCTGCTGTTGTCAAATTAATCTCAAGAGCATCCCTCCTTTTATTAAAGTAATTTTACAGATAAGGAAGAATATAGAATTATGTAAGTTATCCGCATGGACATTATTCAAGCCAGTATTGTTTCATTTGTATTTTCAATCCTCTTGAATTATTTTGAGGTAGGATCACCTGCAATTTCACCTCTAATGATTTTACCTGTAATGATTTTACCTGTAATGTTTTCTGCACGATTGGTGATACATAACTACAATCCCATTATGATGCATAAAATGGAAAAGTCCATTGATATAATAGACTACTATCCACATTTCCAAGGATATTTTGCTAAATTGCACACTTCTATAAACTTTATAAATAAATTTTAGAGTTTTTTCATGTCTCTTATTTTTATTTACAAATTTTTATTTTTCCATTTGTTTACTAAGAAAATAATCATGTATGGAGGATGGAAGTTGCCTCAGTGGTTCCAACTGTTTGCTCTGTAATGAGAACCTGATATTGAACCCCAGCACCCATTGTAGCAAGCAAGGCTTCCCACAAGTGCCTACAACTCCAACTGTACCACACATTGATACGAGCATATGCATAAACACACACACACACACACACCCTCAGTCACACAACACATACCCACAAACACAAATAATTATCGGAAATATATATTTTTAGTCTTCAGAGTACCATGAAACTGAGTTTTGCTGTGCATGTTGTTATGAAATATCTACACTGTTATTTGTAAATAGATTGTGAGTTGTTGGAAGTGTATGGATTTATCTATGTGTTCTAGCAATTTATTTATAGTCAGGATAACTTTTGATAATAAGTACATTTCTACTAATATAATTTGAATTATACCCACTTTAATACCAACATGATAATGTTGGTAATTTACCTCATCCTCTTCCAGGATAACTTTGCATTAAACAAAAATAAATTCCTCTTATTAGAGCATATATTTATTTTTAGATTTCTAGTTAGTACAGTACAGGATTTTGTGTTCTGAGTTTTCCACAGCATTATTTCTTTCTATTAGCTTATAGAAAGTTTAAATGTTTGGGTTGCTTGTTGAAATTTCTGAATATATCATATATGGAATTTAGAAGGACAAGGTTGACCTCTTTTCCTTCCGAAATATCAGGGTTGTCTCTTTGGCAGTGGTGTCCATTGCATTATATCTTCTTTCATTCCAAGCCTTCACTTATTTAAAAATAAGTAAATATTCAATGTTCAAATATGAAAATGAATTTGTGTGAATACATTTTGCAACTTACATTTGTCTCTACTTGTAGACAAGTAATATATTAAAACTGGAGGGAAATTATATCACATTTTCCTTGTTCTGTAGTCTCCCTTGGGACAGAAGAATAAAGTATCCACAATTGTACAGCTTCCCTAAGCTGGCGACAGCATTAGCCTGCTCCCAGACTGTTTCCCGTGTGGAAAGGCCCATCTTTATGTTTTCTTTCACCAAAAGAGAAAAGACAATATTGCACTCTTTCTCAAACCCAAATTATACACAAGGAGTCAACTTCTCTCAGGCCACTTTCCATCATGGGAGGAGCAAAGGGGACTAAAACTTTATGAGAAAACTAGGGGCTCAAATGTCCAGAGAGTTAGAGCCTGACCACAATGCCTTGAATTGCAATTCAAAGTAAACAGAAAGCTGTTCAGTATGCAGAATGTGCGCTTAATGTATTCCATTCCGTTCACTGCCAGAAGTGAATTGTTGCATTGTGTGCAAGTCAAAGATCCAGGAGGGATTCAGGGATGGAATGTGTGGAGGGCATCACAGTAGCCCATTTAGGGCATCAGGAAAAAAAACAAAACACAGACAGTACTGCAAGTCCAGGTAGCTGAATCACAGCCTGAAACATCACTGAAATATAAAGCTTCCTTGTAAGCTCTTATGAACAATAAAACTTTAAGTCAAAAATAAGCAAAATTCTCTCAATTAAATAAATGAAAGAGAGGAAGGAGGAAAAATCTGAGGACTTCTGGACTTTGATGAAGTAACCAAGCTTTGTGATGTTCTAAAATAAACAGAACAGTGGGATTTGAATTAGAAAGAAACTGCATTAAATACAATAGGATGAAATTATTTTTGTTTTATACTGTGAACTATAATCAATGAAGTGGTAGTATTGCTCTGTTAAATAAGTATATGTATTATTGGTGTTTTTACAGTAAATTGTAGAAAATATATTCTTACATTCAGAAAAAATATCTCCTAGGATACAAAGTTAAATAAAGGCCACTGTGAAGAGATATGTAAGTATTACTTCCATCATTTCTTGGGTTATTGCACAGTCCTTTGAAATTTTTGGTCATGCTGTTTAAATCCCTGGAGGTAACTAAGTATCTAAAATTCTGATTGTATAATGATCTAGATTTCAGTAAACTGTGATTCCCTTTAGGTAATATAGACTTTTAAACAGTGTTTTAGTCTGTTTAGTACAAATACCAAACTATTTATTCAGTGATTTTACATTAATTCGAGATAAGTAACCTGAAATTTCATTAGGAAATTATTGTAAGTGAAAGATGACCATTTTTCATATTTTATTTATCTATTTGTGTATTTATGAATATTTGTGTGAGTTTCTTCGTGTACTTACAGGTGTCGTAGAGACGAAAGATATTGGATGCCTGGACTAGAGTTAGAGGCACCTGGTAGCCTCCTAAAGTAGATTCTGTAAACCGAACTCACATCTTCTGGATCAGTGGTTCTCTATCTTCCTAATGCTGCAACCCTTTAACACATTTCCTCAAGTTGTGGTGACCCTCAACCATAACAGTAATGTTACCACAGTTATGGATCATAATGTAAATAATTATGGAAAAAGAGGTTTGCCCAAAGAGTTACCAACCACAATTGAGAGCCGCTGATCTAGAAGAACAGTGTATACTCACAGTGGACCCATCTCTCTCTCTGGCCTAAGGTAACAATTTTTCATATGATTCTTTCCCAGGCAATTGAGATACAGAAGTAGAGAGCAAACTTTAACAATCTGTTTAAATGATGAAATCTATTTGAACTGTGCATTAATTAGTACATTGCTTTATTATGCAGTATAGTGGAACGTCTTCTGCTATCAACACTGCTGTTTTACACAGACATTTGAAACTGAAGAATATATAGGTACAATTATAAGTGTTAATTGATGGACTATAATAACATAACTTCTTTAAAGTAATAAAATTTACTTATTTTATACTTCAATGTCTGAAGGTCAAGTTTTAATCTTATTTTACATTGGAACAGTATATTAAAGAGCAATTAGTGAAAATGACTGTAATTAGGAATGTGAAACTCACAGTGTTCCTACAGTTGGTGAAGTTTTTTGTCTATATGTCTAAATATTATTAAATTGAAAAACTATCTTATTTATAAGAATATATAAAAAGTTATCATGTGGAATTAGGTCAAAATATTAATGTTTTCCAATGAAGGGTTTGTGCAGAAGAGGAAATGTTCAAAAGAGAAATAAAAGTATTCAAGCATCAATATACTATTCATAAAGTCAAGACAATAATATATCACCTTTTACATAATTTAGTTATTGCACAGCCCATTTTTTTATTTTTCATTGCTGAGAGCAAAGCTGAAAGCCATAAATTTCTGAGGCAATTGCTATACTATTGAGTTAAATCCCTGACCTCTGTGATATATCCTATGTAATTATTTAGTTCCATTCACCTGCCAAAAATTAGTATTCGGGAAATAATTTGCTAATATTACTACACCTAAATATTACAGACATTGCATTAAGCAAATATTGATGCTGATAACATTTCAGTCAGACTGCACAAAAATCCCATTGGTAATTACTTTCTGCTAATATATTTTCATTTTTAACTTACATACCCAGGCATTTCTCTCTAGAATATGATAAAACTATACCAAAAATCCTTTAGGACTATAGCCTTTGATCATGGATGTCTTTATTGTAAGAGACTTACCTGCATTATTAATTTTCACAATGTAATTAAATCAAAACCATTTACACTTTTAATTTGAAATTGTATTGCTTCTTAATTAACCAAATGGAGGATAAGGTAATTAATTTTCAGGAAACAATTTTACTGCATAAAGTTAAATATCAATTAATATGTGTATTAAATTGCCAGAAGTGTTTTGAAAAATTAATTTGTTCCTAAACTTTCAGAGCAGTAGAAATTTCATCACTGTAGTCTCAATGTCAGGCAATTCACAAATTAAACACAGAGTTAATTTAATTACAATAATCATTGAGAACATAATTACATTTCTGTTTATCAATTCTTCTTTGAGTGTTCCATCTTAATTTTAAGGTATAGGTAGGCAAACTTATGACTACTAATTTATATATATATATATAAAGCACAATATAAAAGTATTACTTAAGGTGATATTTGTCACTCCACCCATTCTACAAAAAAGCAAAATCTGTTTCATCAGAAAAGTGGAACTAGTTTATCTATCAAAATGATAAAATCAATAATTTATAAGTGTTAATAGAAACAAACATTCCACCTTCACACAATCATCTGTAAAAAAAAAGAACAACTTCCCAACAATGTTGCTTCCATCTCCCAAAAATATAATCTACTTTCTATAGTGAAGAGTGTTTAAATAAAATCAAAAATTGGAACATTTCTTACTTAGAATCCAAAGATGAACATATATTTGCATTACCCAATACCAGTCCTTGCTTCTCTTTACTCTTTATATTATTACATTTATTACTTGCACATATATATATATATATATATATATATATATATATAGTTTGTGTTTTGTTTCCTTTTCTCTAAGGTATAATTCACCACATTTAAAATAAACTTTTTGCTTCTTTATAGCTAATAAAATTATTTTAACATGCTTTAAATACATCACAATAAACAAAAATTAAAATACAGCTATTATTCTAACATGTGTCCAGAGAATTTCTCAGCTACATTTAATAGGTTTTTCAGTATATCTTAATACAAATGTTTGCAGCCAAAAGTAAAGTATACAGAAAGAAATCTAAAATTTTGAAATGATTTTGTAAGAAATGTCAAAGGATAACAGTTTGCATATTTGAATTAATTTTGACTTTTTGCTTATTCTAAATATGGGAAAAATTCCCCAAGTCTATGAACTTATGGAATCACAATATTCAGGGCAAAGAGGTTTCCATAAGTGGTAACAAAATACTAATTGTTTAAAATAGGTTTTCAAGAAGGTATTTTGTCATTCCATTGGCTTTTATTACTGTCCTGGATTCTTTCCAGGGAAGCAGACAGTCTAACTGCAGATCTACATTGCTCCCTCCTGCCCACCAAGTCCAATCCCTCAGCCTCTTCACAGCTCTGAAGCATACCACCATCTGTGTTCTCTACCTACCCTCATCTTCAAGGAATCACATATATTTTTCTCTTCCAAACTTCCTCCCCACCAGTCCTGTTATCCCAGCTCCCAACTCCAGCAGGCATTCCCAAGAACCCCATAGTCAACTAGCCATAGAAGCAAGTAGGCTAGCAGAGCAGGAAGGCTAGCTTTAGATCTCCCCCTCCTTCCTTCCACATCCAATCCCAGATTTTCACCCCAGTTCTTCTTATTCTCCCAGGAAAAAGGCCAGAGGGTGAATAGCCTTTTTCCTGGGAGACTAAGCAGATCGGGTTCACAGCCCTTCCTTCTATACACTTGTGGTGTCCTGCAGCCCTCCCCTCCACATCTATCCCCTTCTTAAGTATCAGCTCCCAATATCCAGAAACACATTTTACCAGGAACCTCCAGTGGCAACACTTAGCAGGCCCCCAGAATAAATCCCTACCAGGCAACACACAACTACCTTACCTTCATAAGAAACAGAGAAGGCAAAAGAAACAAAGGGTGGCACAAAACATCCATCCTACAAAGGCAAGAGCAGGTATCAGCACCTGGAAATGCAATCTTCCCACATCCAGGTGCCTAGCCACCAAGATAAAAACAGTCAATAATAGCCACTATGTTTCCACTAGAGCCAGGCAACCCTACTGCAGTGTAGACTCTGAAAAAGACAACATAGATGAAACACAAGACAAAGACCTCAAAACAGTTTGTATGAATATAATAGAGATTTATAAAGAAGAAATTAATAAATCTATTAAAGAAATATATGAAAACTCAACGAGTGGAAGGAAATGAATAAAACAGTTCAAGAACTGAAAGTAGAAACAGAATCAATGAAAAAAAAACACAAACTGAGGAAGATCAGGAAATAAAAAAAAATGGATCTTGCCAGGCGGTGGTGGCGCACTCGGGAGGCAGAGGCAGGCGGATCTCTGGGAGTTCGAAGCCAGGCTGGTCTACAAGAGCTAGTTCCGGGACAGGCACCAAAAGCTACAAAGAAACCCTGTCTCGAAAATCAAAAAAAAAAAAAAATGGATCTTGAACAGGTATTTCAGATGCAAGAATACAAGAGATGGAAGAGAGAAATAGAGATTTCTGCCAAATAAAATTTTAAATATAAAAAAACTGACATAAAACATCAGAAAATCTGAAACATTATGAAAAGGTAAAATCAAAGATCAATAGAAATAGGGGAAGGAGAAGAAATTTAGGTCAAAGGCAGAAAAATATCTTCAACAAAATCATAAAATAAAATTTTATTAACCTAAAGAAGGAGCTGCTAATCAAGGTAGAAGAATCATACAGAGCATGAAGCAGACTAGACTAAAAAACAAATTCTCTGCATTTTCAGTTCCAAAGTAAAATATGAATCATACAGCCTTGTCAGTTGCAAACTTAGAAAGTATAAAAACCAAAACTGTGGCAATTAGAACAATGTATTGCAGAAAAATTGACAGCATGTGGAAAATCAGAAAATATGCTTAAAAATACTGGGGTCAGGTGATAGGAAACCCAGAGGAATTACTTCTCCCCACTAAAAATTTTTCTTCAGTGGAAGAGAGAGACAGGCATTAAATTTGTGTGTATTAATGATGAAACCTTGTAGCTACCCTCTCTACTCACCATATGACATTGAATCCCCAGGTGGCTAAAAAGTAGTCATATTAAATAATATTTATGATATTTGTGCATTTACTCAGCATAATCTTAAAGATATTTTATAACCAAATATTTCTTATCATATGATTTTAATTGAAGACTAACATAAACGGAAAATTGCATACCAGTAATAATTTTAATATATTTAAAATTCAATCATACTATTTCAAAACCTCATAGTTATCTTTTTATGGTGAACATGAGATTATTGCTGATTTGATTTTGTTGATTTACATTCTGTATGACTATAATTTTTCAGACAATAAGGGTGATTATTCTGTTCTTTTGCACATGGTCTCTATTCTTTTATTTTCATTCTACATTGTAGCAAATAATTTGCTGGTCAGACAGTGGTACAAGGTTAGAAGCTTCAGAACAAACAACCTGTCAAACAAAAGGAAAGCTAGACTTATCCATAACCTATGCAAAATAAAGTTTACATTATAAAAATTTGCAAACAATTTACATGTGTGTTGAAGTTTTCTCAATGGCTAAACAAACAAGGGTAGAAATAACAATAGGCTCCTCTAATTCTGTGGCCTCAAGTGACCCCTAAATTCCTAACTTCAGCCAACTCGAGTATATCAATATCATTTGGCCGCTTGATGCATCTCTTGGCAGTAACCAATCACCTAAATCATATATTTCTACAATAAACACTAAGTTTCTATTCTGCAGCTCCTGTTTTCTAATAGAGGTCCTTGAAGCAGTATAAGAACCCAATGTTCTTTGGAAAATTGGCAGGTTATCCATCTTCCCTACAAAATCTAATCAAACAGTTTTTGTATCTTTTTTTGGGAGAAAGATGAGGTGGAGACAGGGTCTCACTCTGCAGCCACAGCTGGCTTGGAACCCACTTTGTACCCCATGATAGCCTAAAATGCATGTCAATCCTCCAGTCTCAGTCTTTCAAGTGCTGTGATCACAGTCAGAAAATTCAAATATCTCTTGAGTCTATCTGTTTTTCTCCCTGACTTATTCAATGGGCTTTTAAAATTCTTAAACAGGCATGCTCAGAAATACTGATATCTGTCCATTATAGATGTACCCATTTACACTTAAAACAAGTCTTTTGTATGCATTGGCTTACCTCTGAATAAAACCCTTCTTTTATTCACCTGCTCATTCAATTCGCAACACTTATTTACCTTGTACTGTGCTCATAGTCCAAACATAAATTCAGCAATGGGATAGAACAGAAAAAATAACAGATAAAAATACCTGGCTAAATAAGAAAGTCAAATCCTGGAGCTGGTATTCTGGTTGTGTAGAGACAGATCATAAGTAACTGTAAAAGTGTATTATTTCAGATGATGACGAGGGACCAAAAGAAAGTGAAAGGACATTTAAGAAGGTGCTGTATTCTATGTTTTAGTAAGAGATGTGATCACAAAATTAAGAAGAATGAGAAGTCCTGATTAGATTAGGCAGAAAGCATTAGGAGCAAAGGCAGGTAAATATACATGAGACATACAGCCTTGAGAGGATTAAGGAGGCCAGAGGACCTGGGACAAAGTAAGGGTGCAGAGCGCAATGGGACTAAGCAAACCACTTGTTGAAGGGATGGAAGGTGGGACTATGTATAGATTTTCCAGTATTGGGGGCTTTTCCCCCTATTTATATGAGAAATTATTAGAGACAGATTTGGGTTGTTCATGTGATGACTGTAGATGTTGTCTTAATTTTACACTAACAATTAGCCTAGACATGATTGGTCTTTGGTTTGCAGTGAGGCCAGCAGAAAACCTAAGGCATAACCTTGATCTATCTGTAGTGAGACTCTAACAGACCCTGAGTGTATTTAATTTATAGTTCCCAAGGTATATTCTTACTGTGTGTAGGTTTTATTATTTTATATTAAAGTAAATTTATACCTAACTTTACATGAACAGAAAACATTCTCTGGCCTCCTCATGTAATATCCTATCATGGGCTAATATGAATCTTGTATGTCTTCTAATATTTCTCAGTCATTCAGTAATATTATATTTATTCACATGGTACTAAAGATTCACAAGATAAGTGGACTACACATTGTGTATGTGTATGTGTGTTTGAATATGTGTGTTTGTGTGTGTGTAATGTAGTGTAGTATATATCTGTATATACCTACAATATCTAGATTAATGCATAGCATATCCCTTTTAAATATTCAATATATACTTCTTGAAAGAATACATTTATGTTATCCCTTGTATAAAATTCTGATGAGGCCCTTTATGTTTTAGAAAACTTCTAAGCTTCTGTTTTTCATGTAATGTACATCTAAATCTTAAAATAATAACCTAGAGTAAACATCTTTCATATTTATTGAAAGTTTTTTTCTAGGATACTTATCTAATGTGAGTGGTTGTCTTGTGGATTAAACAACAAAAAAGAACAAAAAGGAGGAAGCAGTTGGGCTCAGGAAATGATAAATTAAATACCACAATCATATACTATATAAATAGGTAGTGAGAAGTGACAAAGATCAATAAAGAAGACCACCAGTGACCTGTGGTCCACATTATTGTTTTTAATCAAAACATGAATGATATATGAATGTAGTTTAGAGATCTCTCCATGGTATCTTTGTGAGGGATAGATTACCAGGATGAGAGATGAAAGACAAGAACAGTACATAACTTTGGGACTATTCCAAGAGTAAAGAAACTGAGTGATAACAAAAGACAGTGAAAGAATAAAGATAAAAAGAAAGTTTTTAAAATTGGGCACAGAATTTGTGGGAGTAGCCAACCACTGCTAGAGTTGATTAAAGGACCACTCCAAGAGAAGGAGCCCATAAACAATAGTGTTTAGATAATCAAGAATTAGAAACTAGATAGTCTAGATACTGACAGTAAAAACAAACACTTCTTGTCAAAAAAGTATCAATAAATTTACTACTAATGATATTCTGTTTTATGTATCTATAAGTGTTTTTCCCAGTCATCATCAGAGAGGCTTCCCCCACCAGCAGATGGGAAAAGATGCAAAGACCAGCTAGATACTACACAAAGAGAGAGTCTCAATGAGAGTTCTCCATCAAATCCTTCCCCTTAAAGCTCAAGGAGCCTTGCTGAAGAGGAGGCAGAAAGATTGCAAGAGCCAGAGGTGGTGGAGGATGCCAGGAAAACAAGGCCCTCTGAATCAATTAAACAGGACTCACATGAGCTCACATAGAATGAAGCAGCGAGCACAGGCCTCCATGAGTTTGTACCAGGTTATCTACATATTTATTATTGCTATTAGCTTAGTATTCTTATGGGACTTCTGACCGTGAGAATGAGTAGGTCTCTGACTCTTAAACTGGCTCTTAGGACTGTTTTCCTCCTGTTGGATTGTCATGTCCAACTTTGGTATGATAGTTTTTGCTTCATCTTATGTTATGCCATTCTTGATTATTTTTTAGAAGCCTGTTATTTTCTAATGAGAGACAGAAAGGGAATGAATCTGGATGTAAGGGGTGGTAGGAGGAACTGGGAGGAGTAGAGGAAGGACAAACTATAATCAGGATATATTTCAGGAGAAAATAATCTATTTTCATTAAGAGGGAAAATAAATTTTGAAATATTCATACAAAAGTTCAGGCTTTCCCCAAGTTCCTCCCTCCTTCCCTTCTCACTTTTCTCTCCCCATCTCCGCTTTCCCCATCCCACCCCACCCCCAAGATCCCAATTTTCTCCCCGGCAATTTTGTCTACTTCCCATAGCCAAGAGGATAACTATATGTTTTTCCTTGGGTTCACCTTCTTATTTAGCTTCTTTAGGTTCACCAATTGTAGTCTCTGTGACCCTTATTTATGGCTAGAAACCAATTATGAGTGAGTACATCCCATGTTCATCTTTTTGGGTCTGGGATACCTCACTCAGGATAGTGTTTTCTATTTCCCTCCATTTGCATGCAAAATTCGAGAAGTCATTGTTTTTTACCGCAGCATAGTACTCTAGTGTGTATATATTCCATACTTTCTTCATCCATTCTTCCATTGAAGGGCATCAAGGTTGTTTCCAGTTTCTGACTTTTACAAATAATACTGCTATGAACATAGTTGAACAAATGCTTTTGTCATATGATAGGGCATCTCTTGGAGGATTGGGATAAAGGAAGGTTAGACAGGGGAGCACGGAAGCACAATTCTTAGTTAAGGGATCCACCGTAGGGTTGGCAAGAGACTTGACCCTAGAGTGCCTCCCAGGAGCCCATGGTGATGTCCCCAGTTAGTCCCTTGGGCAGCGGAGGATAGGGAACCTGAAATGACCCTATCCTATAGCAATACTGACGAATATCTTGCATATCACCATAGAACCTTCATCTGGTGATGGATGGAGATAGAGACAGAGACCCACACTGGAGCACTGGACTGAGCTCCCAAGGTCCCAATGAGGAGCGGAAGGAGGGAGAAGATGAGCAAGGAAGTCAGGACCACGAGGGGTGCACCCACCCACTGAGACAGTGGAGCTGATCTACTGGGAGCTCACCAAGGCCAGCTGGACTGTGACTGAAAAAGCATGGGATAAAACCGGACTCTCTGAACATGACGAACAATGAGGGCTGAGGAGAAGCCAAGGACAATGGCACTGGGTTTTGTTTTTTTTTTGTTTGTTTGTTTGTTTTTTCACTGGGTTTTGATCCTACTTCATGTTCTGGCTTTGTGGGAGCCTAGCCAGTTTGGATGTTCACCTTCCTAGACATGGACGGAGGGGGGCGGACCTTGGACTTTCCACAGGGCAGGGAACCCTGACTGCTCTATGGACTGGAGAGGGAGGGGGAGAGGAGTTTGGGGGAGGGGGAGAAGGGTGGGAGGAGGGGGAGGAAAATGGTAGGCTGGGAGGAGGCGGATACTTTTCTTTTCCTTTTCTCAATAAAAAATAAAAGTTCAGGCTTGATATTTGAACAACAGCAAACTATTTCTAGATTTTAAAACATTCATTTTCTCTCACATGTGTTTAGATAACTGGTACAATCACAAAGGTGTGACTACTGTGATACTTCTCACTACACTCAGGTCATGGTCTTAAAAACATCTAGCAGATTTTCTAAGTCACAGTTAAGTTAAAAAGTACAAAAACGAAACCAGAAGTAGCCTTCTGGACCTCTCTATTCTCAATAACAAAGTCATACATCATCCCAACATGACACTGAAAAATGTTCTGTGTCAAGCAATAACTCGCTGAAGTGTGCTTCTCTGTGTATTGCAATTATTTAAAACTCACACACTTAGCAAGACTGAGAGACAGTGCATCTTCTTCCCTAGGTTTGTTACTGGTATGTTACCAGGTTAGACTCGATTATATACATGCCAATCGATATCATCACAACTGCTATAAGAAATGAGGCATCTACTGTTCATATTCATCTGCAGCTGTGTAGGTGTGGTAGAATTTCTCTTTTCTAAGTTCTTTTTTATCACTTCTTATTAGACTTGAATCCACCTTTATAATTCTGATGTTTATGGCTAAAGATTTATTTCAGTATTATTACATACTTTACAGGCTTTCTCTTTCAGTACAGTCATGTAGTGTGAATGCCTTCACTTTGTCTCTCTCTTCTGATGCCTCTCTGACTCCACTTCTACCTCTTCCTCTCCCTCTGTTTCTCTCTCTGTCTCTCTCTGCCTCTCTCTCTCTCTCTCTCTCTCTCTCTCTCTTTCTCTCTCTCTCTCTCTCACACAGACACACACACACACAAACACATACAATACTCATTCACTGCTATATTTACTTTGTGTTGTTTGTGTGACTAGATTCATGTTTGCTTATGTGTAGATGTATATACATGAACCTGCATAATTGTGGAGGTGGATGTAGAATAAGAGGAGTTGAAGGGACCCTATGTAGCTCCCAAAGGAACAGCATGCAGCACCAGTAAACCACAACCTCATGGCGATACACAGAATAATAGAAATGGGTTAATTTAATGTGTAAGAGCTAGCTAGGAATACACCTAAGTCACTGGCCAAACAGTGCTGTAATTGATATAGTTTCTATGTGAAAAGAAAGCACAGTGTCCATCTATAGAAGACAGAGTACAACTTCAGGTATTGTTCATCAGACTTCAACACATTTACTTAAGACAAAATCTATAATGGCTTGGAACTCACCAAACACACTAGGCAGCAGAACAGTGAGCTACAAGGATAGGCCTATTCTGTCTGTTTTAAGAGTTGAGATTACAAACAAACACTTATATTATGATATTTTTATATGAGTTCTTTCTTTCAGTTCATGTGTTCATGCATGCAAAGTGAGCACTTTAGTACTTGGCTGTCTCCCCATTACTCCATTTACTTATTTATTGGGAGAATAATGCTGACTTCTAGATTTCTTTAAAATTATTAAGACTTTAGTCAGTGATGAAATATTAGTCTTGTTTAAAACTCGTGTAAATGCTTTAATGGATTATTACTACAGCAAGTGGCTAAGAGTAGTTGCCATAAACCTTTCCAATGAAGCATGCATTATCTCATTTGAAGAAAAGTCTTATTGAAGCAGTAAGAACATCTTGGTATACAAGTAGCACAGTTTTGTAAATGGATGAATTACTAAGAAAGATTAAAGCAGAAATACATTAGCATGCAGTTCCCCTTTATTGTGGGGAAATTTATGCAAAGATCATACAATACAGCTGCTATGCTTCATGTGAAAGTTAATTAGATGTCATTAATATGTGATGATATTAATCAGGATCCTCAGCTTGCGATTATTTTCTGCACCAGTAGCTATGAGGCATCATTATGCTCAAGATTTGTGCTTTTAGAAATGGTCCCCATCATGTCTCCTCTTTCAACATGTGAGGTAAAGAAATGAAACATCCCAATTGTGTTCCTCTCTTTTGTCAAAAATACCAGAAAGATTCAGCAAAGGAACAGAGCAGCCACAAAATGACTGTACCTATTTCAAACACAATAGGAAGGGAATGTGGGCTGTGAAAAATCATCAATACTTAAAGACCAAAAAGCATTAACCTAGAGAGAGAGGTTTG
Source organism: Microtus oregoni (assembly GCF_018167655.1). Classification (NCBI taxonomy): domain Eukaryota; kingdom Metazoa; phylum Chordata; class Mammalia; order Rodentia; family Cricetidae; genus Microtus; species Microtus oregoni. The sequence goes on along the minus strand of NW_024544709.1, from coordinate 2,839,604 downwards.
AGGGAGTATCCTTGGGTAAACATCTTTTCCAGACTACTCAGAAAAAAAAAAAAAACAGTTAAAAACTGCTGATGGTAAAACAGGCTTGGTTAGCTTAGACAAAACCATTTCTTTTCCTTCATGAAAATATAAGTACACATTAATGAAAAATTTCTTCTGGATAAACTGAAAGGTTGTGATTATAATATCTCTAATGAGAAAAAATGATTTGTTGCCTATATCTGCTCTATGGTAAGCTATTATAAAAGGCAATAGCATGGCATCGCTAATTACACAGATTTAAGTTGAGGGTGTGCATTCCCATTTAATTCTTAAAGAAATTAGCTTCATGGCCCATTAAGGATCTTCTTTACTAAGGAAGTTGATGTTTCATCCAGTTTTCTTTTAGATGTAAGACAGAGGAATTTTGCTAGGTTTATATCACTATAGAAAGACAATTATTATAATTATGAATCTTCTTTGGCATATATTTCCAATTATAATTTACAACAAGGATCTAGATGCTGTCATACAGGAAATATACTTTTACACTCAAACTCAGTTCTAGTCTCTGTATAACTTGATTTTGCCTTTTGAGTCATTGTTTTCCAAAACCATACAGACTGGTCATAAACGTTTACAGTTAAGAAAATTGCCTCTTTTCTTTTAGAATTGCTAATATCATAGGCAGGAACTAACATATTCAGCTTTTATTATCTACATAAGATTAAAAATGATATTCCAAAGGTAGACATCATCCTCGCCATTAGTCCTGGTTATTGAGAATAAGGATTCATTAATGTACCAATGGTTTATTGATTAGGAATTTAGCTAGGTGGGGTGGTTCATACCTGTAATTTCAGCATCCAGGAGGCAGAGGCAGAAGTACCTTTATGATTATGAGACCATCCTTGGCTACACAGTGAGTTTCAGGTTATTCTGGGCTGAAATTGAGACTCTATGTCAAAAAATAGCAAGAAGTTTTATTAATTTTATAATCTTGAGTAAGTGTTGGTACATATGTTAGGAAACTGACCAGTTTCTTCAAATACAACTTGTGTTGTTTATGGAATTGAAAGAATTAAGAAATTGAAAGAGGTAATTAAAGTGGACTCTAAACCAACCTGACTGATACTGGATATTAATAAACAAATTCACCCATAAGATAAGTATATGAGCACACTCAATAGATCATGTGAAGAGGCTTTCTGTGTTTCTCTGTGTGTATCCAGTGACAGAGGCCTCAAAAGATCATATTAAGAAAACACCTTAAACATATGGCCCCTGGTCCCTGGAAAACCAAAAATGCTTCTTTACTTCTTTATTTAAAGCTTGTCAGTGTTCTGTTACAGCAACTCCAGTAAGCTCAAAATATAACCAATGCCATTAAAAAGAGGCCAGCTTCAAAGTCATCCCAGTAATGCAGGTGAGAAGCAGAAAAGAAAATGAATCTTATACAAGAACTTAGAAAAGATGCTCAATCATATTACAAAGACATTTGTTCAACTATGTTCATTGCAGCATTATTTGTAACTGCCAGAACCTGGAAACAACCTAAAAGCCCTCAACCAAAGAATGGATGAAGAACCAAAGAATGGATGAAGAAAATGTGATACATTTACACAGAAGAGGGGAAAAAAAATGACTCAGGAAAAAAAAAAAACAATGATATCTTGAAATTTGCATACAAATGGATGGAACTAGAAAACACCATCCTGAGCGAGGCAATCATGATCCTGAAAGATAAATAAGGTTTGTACTCACTCATAAGTGGATACTAACTATAAACAAAGGATATTGAGCCTATAGTTCATGATCCTAGAGAGGCTAAGTAACAAGGTGAACCTAAGAAAACCACATATAGATCCATCTGGAAAGTTAAAATAGACAAGATCTCCTGAAAAATAATGGGAGCATGGGGGTGGAGAAGAAGGGAGAGTGGAAGGGCAAGAGGAGAGGGAAGGGGATGGGGGAAGAAAACTTGAGAAAACAGGATAGTCGAGATGGAGAAAAAACAGAGATGAGAGCAAGGAAAGAGATATCTTGATTGAGGGAGCCATTATGGGACTAGCAAAAAACCTGGCTCTAGAGAAATTTCCAGGAATCCACAAGGGTGACCCCAACTAAGACCCTAAGCAATAGAGGAGAGGGTGACTGAGCTGGCCTTGCCCTGTAGTCAGACTGATGATTTTCTTAAATATCACCATAGAACCTTCATTCAGAAACTGATGGAAACAGAGGCAGAATCCCACAGAGGAGCACAGGACTGAGTTCCACAAGTCCAGTTCAAGAGTGGGAGGAGTAAGAATATGAGCAAAGAGGTCAAGAACATGATGGGTACACCCACGGAAACAGTCTTCCTGAACTAATGGGAGCTCACCAACACCAGCTGGATAGGGAAGGAAAAATCATAGGGCCAAACTAGACCTTCTGAATGTTGGTGACAGTTATATGACTGGGGCAAAATGTGGGGCCACTGGCATGGCACTAGGATTTATCCCTACTGTTTGTACTGGCTTTTAGGAAACCCATTCTCTTTGTATGGATACCTTGTTCAGCCTAGATATAGTAAGGAGGGTCTTAGACCTTCCCCAAAGCAAAGTGCCTTACCCTTTCTGTGGAGTGGTGGGGTAGGGGAGTCAGTGGAGGGAATGGGAGAAGGGGAGGAAATGGGAATTTGGATTGGTATGTAAAATGAAAAAAAAAAGACTGTTTTCTTTTTTTAAAACAGTTAAGTACTGTTGATTTCTCCTACTTTTATTTAGTTGTTTTTTTCTTCTCCTTCCCACATAATATTTGACTAACTACAAGATTTACTAGGATTTTTATAGGAATTTTACCAAACATATGTGCCAATTTAGGAAGAACTAACATTTTTAATATGTTGAGTTTTGCAATTCATAAATATGTCTTTTAATTGATATAACCTAATTTGTATTTTCATTACTATCTAGTCATTTTAAAATACAAGTCCTCTATACAGTTTCCTTAAAAAAATAATTAGTCCTGCAGCATTAGTAAAGAAAGAAAAGATGACATATATATGTGTGTATATAGATAGATTATAGATACAGATAAAGATAAATATGATAAAATATATCATGAATTGTAAATTGACTTTATTACTACTGACATTTTCCATTTTTGTAATAACCATGAAAAAAGAAAACAACTTGAAGAAGGAGGAGTTAATTTTGTCTCAGAGCTTGACGAGACAGTCAATGATATCAAGGTATTCATGGATATAAGTATGTATATAGCTGGTCACACTGTTTCTTCAGTCAGGCACCGAAGAAAGGTATTCCGATACCTTTCTTCCTTTTTGTGTAGACAAAGGATGTATTCCCTATACAGCTAAATCTTTTCAGAAAAAGCCTCAAAGACATACCCAGAGATGTGTTTCCATGGTGATACTAAATATCCAGCAAAGTCAACAATGAGCATTAATGATCATGTATACATGAAAGTAGAGGCAAGGTTTTCTGGGAAAAAAAGAAGTAGATTAGGTAAATATCCATAGCACATTCAATACATGAATAAAACATTTTTATGAAACTGGTCAGTGTGTTCAATATATGTACATGAATAAAAAATCAGTTTCAATGAATTTGGAAACAAAAAATTTTAGCGTCTACCTTCACCCTCTGACCTCTGATTGATGGAGGAAATTTTGCCTTTTGCGAGTGAAGCATCTCAGTCTTAGCAGAATTTTGTTTATTATACTGTGATTTAAACAATTGAAGGTAATCTTGATAATTATTACTCATCGAGCATTTCTATAATCATATAGCATTAATATTATCATTTGTAAAACATTTAATGAGAGCCCAGGAAAATGAACAGGTTGCCGCTAGTTGTCTATTTTCTAAGAAGTCAAAACTGTACAGAACCAGACCATGTAACTTCTTAAATCTAACTTAAAAGAAGTCAATAGAGTTAGAGAGTTTATAAAGGACGCCACAAATAAATCGATCCTTTTCAAAACTGATGCACAGTGTTTCCTTGGAAGTGGTACACAAATAGGATAAGCAATGACTAACAAGGCACATAGGACAGAGAATAACCACAGACACAGGGTCACGGCTTTGGAATACAGGTATGGTAAGTAAACCAATGACAACATTAAGTCAAGAACTGAAATGTGTTATAAAAAGAAGAGAAAAACAGAACTGAAAGATAGTTGAAAGATAGTCATTTTTACTTGTTAAGAACACATTTATTAAGAAGTATTTTTGACACAATTTACAACTTCGGGCAAAGATGAAACAGTAAGAACTTGACTAACGTATGTTTTATTTGTATGGTTAGGCTGCCTGAAAGAAAAGATGTCTGAATCGACTCTGAGATTAGCCTAGAAACAGGAAACAGTTTCCAGATGGCAATAACAGGTTGTTATAAGTTCCATGAAACACTATGAAACCTCGAGGGGAAGCAAACAAAAGGGTACTGCAAAGAAAAATCATCCCAAGGACACACACATCCCTTTTAGTGCCTTGTGTATCCATCTCAGGCCACTGCTTCCCTTTACATTTTGTCCATTTTAAATGAATCTAGTACAATCAGTGATACAACAAATGTTCCTTCCTGCACCAAGAGATATTCCTTACTATTCAAGAGTAATTATCTTGTAGAAACAGATGTGTGTCAAGTGCTTCAACTCTTTGCTTAAATGATTGCTAGCCAGATAGGACATTTACAAGAGTACACCAAGTTGCACTAACACGGAATTGATATTTTGTTGTTCTAATAAATAGTTTATCTGAAACACTGGAAATTAAGTAAGGAAACTCATCATTCAAGCAGTAGAGAGTGGTATAATGTACCTATAATTAGGGCAAACTGTACAAACTAATTATGTTGTAGAACTCTTTGATAAAAGAGATCAGTTGTCCACTGTTATAATATTCCAATAGTGGGATGAGAGATGGTTTACAGAGATGATAATTCCCGAACAAACATATAGACCTGACTTCAGATCCCAATCCAACCAAACTTTTAAATTCCAGGTTCAGCAAGAGACTCTGAATCAAAATAACAATAACAATGAAAATAATAAATGTAGAGAATAATAAAAGAAGAAACCAGACATCATCTTGACACACACATAAGTGTATGCCCACACATGAGCATATATAAAAAACTCACTCTAATATTCAAATATAATCTCTAATAACTAACTCAAATATATAATTGGTGTAATTATTAATAAAACCCTCAGGGAATCCTGTATTATAAAAAACAGATTGCTTGTAATATATCTCATACAAATCAGTAACTCTTCAATAGATTATGGGGTTAATGAACTGAAGTGTTGAGAAGGTAGGATGTAGTAAAACTACATGTGGAAACAGAATGCCAACCTTACAAATAGTATACAACAAGGAATCCCCACGTGACTATGGGAATGAAATGAATATTTTTAACATATGCTCCCATGTAGTTCAAGGGCAGATTCTCAGTGCTACCTTCCCTTGTTCTTCTCTGATATAGCCTCTCTGAAGAGGTAGGTTAGAATAACTTGCTCCAAACACTCCCAGAACTTGCTCCTGGTGTGTGTTTGTGCACTCAAGTTGAACCTAAGTTAAGTTTTCCCTACTGTGATCATTTAAGGTAGCCTTTGACTGAATGCTAGAGGGGATGGGATTTCAATGGGAAAGGAGCTGTCACTCACTACTTCATAGTATTACTTTTACTGAGAGAATTCATGCAATTTTCCACAAAAGTTAGCAGATTCTGACTTTGCTAGGCACAGGCATTTTCCAAAGGATGAAGTCTTCATTGTAAAGTTGTTTACAGGCTTAAGTAATGCCTAATGTTTAGAAATAAGGAAGTGATATTCCTGGTAGATACTAGACTCTGTAACTGACTTTCTCTCCCAGAAACCAAGCTATGTCCCTGCATTCTGTTACTTAGAACAAGACCTGATAATTCGCTGAGACTAAAGTCTCAATGGGAAAAGTAAATCACCCTCTACCCTTTGCCTGCCAGACAGGCGTGTAGTGCTACTTACTGCCTGCTTTCCTGTCAGGTAGGTTAGGTCCCACTAAGTCACATGGTGTAGAATTTTCTGCCACCTCTGAAAACCTCTGAGAGTCAGAAATCCCATTTGCTCAGGGAATTTGAAGTCTCATTTCTTTAGACTGTATCATGCTAGAAATGGCAGCTATCGCTCTAAAGTTGCTCTGCTCCAGGTTTTAAAATGAAGGTTTTACTCTCTCTCTCTCTGTCTCTCTCTCTGTCTCTCTCTCTCTGTCTCTCTCTCTCTCTGTCTCTCTCTCTCTGTTTCTCTCTGTCTCTCTCTGTCTCTCTCTCTCTGTCTCTCTCTCTCTGTCTCTGTCTCTCCCTGTCTCTCTCTCTCTCTCTCTCTCTCTCTCTCTCTCTCTTTAATCAAGGCCACCATCCTGGCTATAAAATGCTGCTGAATCTTTCCCATTGCTCTCCCTCAACAGACCTGCTGGCCCTTAGTGGTCATGAGACTTTGGCTCCTAATAAAGTACATTCTAAAGGGTAATCTCCTGTCAGCACCTTTTCCAAACATGCATTTTTAAATACGGCAATTATACCTGCATATTCATATTTTCTACATAAAAGATAGTCCCTGACTGCTGAGAAACCAAGGACAATGGCACTGGGTTTTGATCCTACTTCATGTTCTGGCTGTATGGGAGCCTAGCCAGTTTGGATGTTCACCTTCCTAGACCAGGATGGGGGGGGGGGACTTTGGACTTTCCACAGGGCAAGGAACCCTGACTGCTCTTCAGACTTGAGAGAGAGGGGGAGAGGAGTGGGGGGAGAGGGAGAGGAGTGGGGGAAGAGGGAGAGGAGTGGGGGGAGAGGGAGAGGAGTGGGGGGACGGGGAGAGGAGTGGGGGGGGTGGAGTGGGAGGCTGGGAGGAGGCGGAAATTGTTTTTTTCTCAATAAAACAAAAAGAAAGTTGAAAAAAAAAAGATAGTCCCTGATCCTATTTTTACAGCCTCCCAATTCATTAAATCTACATCTTCTCACAGCATTGGAACCCCATGATGATTCTGTCTTTAAATCCTCAGGGTATCAACTCAGGAGTTATAGCAGAACCACTAAATTTTGACTAATGTTCATACTTCTTTCCTACTCTCCGAGAGCAGAAATGCATGCTAAAGAACTGCCAAGAACAATTTACAGCCCACAGTGCAGGAATCTTTATCTAATATCAAGGGAGCACTATAGGCTAATATCAAGGGAACACTGCAGAGAGATACAGTGTGTTCCTGAATGTTCCATAATATTTAGCTATATGGTAAGAGGATTCAGGCAGAGCTTCACTCGAACAGCTGAACAGTTCTGGAGGTTACCAAAGAATGACCAGCAACTTCAACAGAGAATAATGCAATAGACATTTCTATTTGTACTGGGCACTAAAAAAAAAAATACACACCATAGACATGTCTGGGGTCCTTCTTAGAATACTATACCATATTTTATAATTTATAAATAAACAGTAGAAATTGTTTCATCTGTATCTCTCGTCTTTTCTACATACCTAAGTTTAAATATAAAAGCATAATTAGAACTGGGAATATCAGTGGTAGAATTAACCGAGGCTATGCCACTATTACAGAAGATATTACTAATGACATGATAAGTTTAGACAGGTCAGATAGTTAAATTTTCATGATTCATTATCAGAGAATTTAATTTTGATGACAAAAGTCCCTCTTCCAGTGTACATTATGTATAGAAATTAAAAAATAACATAGCATAGCAGTTATTTCCAGAAGCCTGACATGCCACGCTACAATATTACATCAAAACCTTGTAAGATCAGAACAATTTTATTTTAGGAACCTGGTAGTAACATTAAAAAAAAAAAAGACTAGTTAAGGCTTTGGATAATATGTTTAAATATCAGGTAGCATTCATCTTGGTTTTGAAGAGTCTAAAATCAACAATACACAAAGTGTAGTTATACAGCTGAATTCTTTAGAGACTGTATGGTGAAAAAAAAATGTCTGTTTTAGGGACAGAATGTGGGGATATGAATCCTGACTTAAATTGAAGCACATACAGTCCTGTGATAAGTTAACATAAAAATGTTGTAAACACGATTCCGGGTGTATTTTCAGTTTGAGAACATTGTCACTACTACTATTATTTTACCAATATTTGCCATCCTGACGGGTCTTGGTGCTGAAGCAGAACATGAGATTATCGAAATTCTGCTAGCCCATGGTACAGCTCAGGAAAAGGAGACCGTGAGTTCATAGGCGCCGCCAGAGTACATTGCCAAGAAACTTTTGAAGCACAGTTTAGTTTTGATTCAGATATCCAGTGAAGCTGGGATAGTACATGATTATGATCCTTTGTCTACCCTACAAAAAATATAGTAGCTAAGCACTGTCCAAAGTAACAATAAAACAAAATGACAAGAATTAGCAAATTTGAAGTAAAGACAGAAACATTTAGGACTCTATAGGACTTGCATTTCTGGTGTCAATTCTTTTCTGAGATTGGACAAAAGATTCACTTTTTGGAAAAAAACCAAAACCAAAACCAAACAAGTAAGGATCTGTGATAAGATTTTCTTTTAATCTATTTATATTTTCATAGATAAGTCAGAAAATGTTAATTGTGATTATTCTAGTCTGTTTTCATAAAATATGATATTAGAACTTGTCCCATTAGGGAATTTTAAATATGCTACTTTACATATCTTTGCAATTCAAAGGACACTGGTGAAATGTTGACCTTTGTATAAAACATCAAGGGGCAAAATGACCTGCCATTCATTTGAAAGAACAAATTATATTACTTTTCAAAGAAAGGAAACGGTAATTCTTCAGACTAAGAAGGAACTGCTGCATGTTGAGTTGTATATATAAATGTTTCAACAAGATTGACAAAAAAAGAAAAATAAAACATTGACTAAAGGAAAACTATCCTCTTGTGTAAAAGCAATCAGCATTTCTAAGGAGAAGGGAATGGACCTCCCTTAAAACACAACACACAAATAGAAAACTCCCTCTAATAACGACCAGACAAACAAAATGTTCTAAATGTTAACATTTCCAACCTCAAGTACCAAAGCCTATTAAAACAAAAAACTGATTTCCTGGATTAGGATCCTATTTTATTGGTGTGATATGTGTTCATGTGTGTTCTAGTGTGTACACACTATATGTGTATGTGCACACAGACATGCATCTGGAGGGCTAAGGTCTATTATTTTCAGTTTACTGTGTTTTATTTTGATGTCAAATTACAAAAAAAATAATAATACAAAATGTGGTGTTAAAACAGTTAAATTTAGTTCTGGAAATTTTCTGAGATTTAAAAAAATACTTTGGGATTTTTTTAAACTCAATTTAAGCAATTTAATTCTACAAACTATGATTCTAATATCTTACGATTAGTGATATACTGAGAAGTAAATCAGAAACCAAAGTTAGAGCAACAATCTTTCTGGCATGAGATAAATGGATTCTGGTCTTGGCATTCATTGACTGCTAACATGAAATATATTTCTGTTTCTCATTTTTTTTTGTCTACAGAATTGTTACAAATGAGTCTTAAATTTATTTTATTCTTATAATTATGAATTTGTGTTATTTTGTTTGACTTTTTTTTAAAGATTTATTTATTTATTATGTATACAACATTCTGCCTCGATGTATGCCTGCACACCAGAGGAGGGCGCCAGATCTCAGTACAGATGGTTTTGAGCCACCATGTGGTTGCTGGGAATTGAACTCAGGACCTCTGGAAGAGCAGCCAGTGCTCTTAACATCTGAGCCATCTCTCCAGCCCCCTTGACTTTTATTTCTTATAGAATGTTTCAAATTTTAATAAAGACACGGTATATTTTTTAAAAATGTAGTTGATAAAAACTTCAAAGGCTACCTATCTGTCTTTCCTTGACCCAATATTTCAACTGCTAAATGGAAAACCTGAAAAAACAACATATAGGCTATCAAAGAAGTAGTGGGGCAGAAGCGGAATTAAAGCTGAAAATGGACATGTTTCTGCAATAAACAAAATATTATTGGTTAATTTTTATTTTATTTTTGAACACCATAATATAATCACTTCTCCCTTTCATTTTATTCCTTTTGCTTTTCCGTATACCATCCCTATTCTCAAAACTATAATTAGGCATAAACAATCCCCAATGTAGATTTGAGAACCACATTAGCAGGTCAATAGCTTTGTTACTAGAGTCATATTGAACTGTTTGTATTTACATACCCTATTATAAACTATATAATGTCCTTCTTAAGGTAAATATTTGTTTTTAAATGATCTCGAATTATATTCAAGAGATTGTCGATTTTAGATGTTCATGCCCATCCATTTAGCTCAATGTATAATTGGAAGCCATACCACCATCAGGTGAGGCTGGTAAGAGGTTCCCAGGTGAAAAAAAAAAAGATCAACTTAATAAAAACCATATAGATAATCGATCCTAAGAGAAAGATTCTGAGTCTGAAGGAAACTCCGAGGCACCAGCATTTTAATTCCTGGAATGCACTCAACACTCTTTCAGAACTCAGCAGATTCTTCGTGTTAGTAGCTGATATTTCCTTTAAGGATGAGCCATTGCATTTTCCACTTTTATTCTTAAAATAATTGGACTAATGCATCTTAAAATAATTCTATTTATATGGATTATTACACAGCCAAGCTTTAAAAACACAGCACATTTTGAAAAGACTTCCTTTTTTTCATTTAAGTCATAAAAGACTTTTTGCATTCCATTTGAGCGACAATATATTAGCTTATTTTCAACTTAATTTATTTTATAAAGGTAGCTGATATTTCAGAAAGGAATTGTTACCTCCGAGCAACAAGAATAGTGTTAGTTTGGTGTTCTTAACATTAAGAAAAATTGGCCTTGAAATTCAGATTCTACTTGAAAAGTATAAACTATTTTCTCTAAATAAAAAGTGGAGATAAGAATACTTCTCAGGAGTGGTATTGCTGGGTCCAGGGGTAGGTTGATCCCGAATTTCCTGAGAAACCGAAACACCGATTTCCAAAGTGGTTGCACAAGATTGCATTTCCACCAGCAATGGATGAGGGTACCCCTTCCTCCACAGCCTCTCCAGCAAAGGCTATCATTGGAGTTTTTTATTTTAGCCATTCTGACAGGTGTAAGATGATATCTCAAAGTTGTTTTGATTTGCATTTCCCTGATCGCTAAGGAGGTTGAGCATGACCTTAAGTGTCTTTTGGCCATTTGGACTTCCTCTGCTGAGAATTCTCTGTTCAGTTCAGTGCCCCATTTTTTAATTGGGTTAATTAGCATTTTAAAGTCTAGTTTCCTGAGTTCTCTATATATTTTGGAGATCAGACCTTTGTCTGTTTGCGTTGGTGAAGATCTTCTCCCAGTCAGTAGGTCACTCCTGGGAATATACCCAAGAGATGCCCGATCATATGACAGGAGCATTTGTTCAACTATGTTTATAGCAGTATTATTTGTAATAGCCAGAACTTGGAAACAACCTAGATGCCCTTCAATGGAAGAATGGATGAAGAAAGTATGGAATATCTACACACTAGAGTACTACGCTGCGGTAAAAAACAATGACTTCTCAAATTTTGCATGCAAATGGATGGAAATAGAAAACACTATCCTGAGTGAGGTAACCCAGACCCAAAAAGATGAATATGGGATGTACTCACTCATAATTGGTTTCTAGCCATAAACAAGGGTCACGGAGACTATAATTGGTGATCCCAAAGAAGCTAAGTAAAAAGGTGAACCAAAGGAAAAACATATAGTTGTCCTCTTGGCTATGGGAAGTAGACAAAATGGCCGGGGAGAAAATTGAGATCTTGGGGGTGGAGTGGGATGGGGGTAAGGGGAGATGGGGAGAGAAAAGGGAGAAGGGGAGAATGGGGGGAACTTGGGGAAAAAGGAGGATTGGGATAAAGGAAGGTTGGATAGGGGAGCAACCGGAGGCACAATTCTTAGTTAAGGGAGCCACCTTAGAGTTGGCAAGAGACTTGAACCTAGAGTGGCTCCCAGATGCCCAAGCCAAGGTCCCCAGTTAGTTCCTTGGGCAGCTGAGGATAGGGAACCTGAAATGACCCTATCCTATACCAATACTGACGAATATTTTGCATATCATCATAGAGCCTTCATCTGGTGATGGATGGAGATAGAGACAGAGACCCACACAGGAGCACTGGACTGAGCTCCCAAGGTCCCAATGAAGAACAGAAGGAGGGAGAACATGAGCAAAGAAGTCGGGACCACGAGGGGAGCACCCACCCACTGAGACAGTGGAGCTGATCTATCGGGAGCTCACCAAGGCCAGCTAGACTGTGACTGAAAAAGCATGGGATAAAACTGGACTCTCTGAGCATGGGGAACAATGAGGGCTGATGAGAAGCCAAGGACAATGGCACGGGGTTTTGAACCTACGTAATGTGCTGACTTTGTGGGAGCCTAGCCAGTTTGGATGTTCACCTTCCTAGATATGGACGGAGAAGGGAGGGCCTAGGACTTACGACAGGGCAGGGAACCCTGACTGCTCTTTGGACTGGAGAGGGAGGGGGAGAGGAGTGGGGGGAGCGGGAGAAGGATGGGAGGAGGGGGAGAACGGTGGGAGGAGGGGGAGGGAAATGGGAGGCTGGGAGGAGGTGGAAACTTGTTTTTTTTTCTCCTTTTCTCAATAAAAAAAATGGAAAAAAAAAGAATACGTCTCAAGCATATAACTCCTAAATGGTTGCTTTGTTTCTATTTAAGTAATTCTTAACTCATTATTTTAGCATTTATTCTATTGATAACTCTGAAATACTTAAACAGCATTATTAGTTTCTACAATTTTACTAAAATGTATGCCTCTAGTACAACCATTAAATAGAAACATGCAAAGAAAATATTACATATTTCATAATTACACTATATAAGTACTATGCAGGAGTATCATTGTATAATAAAACAACTATTGTACAGGATCCATTTCTTAATTTTAATTTATAAAAGTTAAGACTATTTATAGCTGTGCACTGTATCTTTGGGAAATTGGCTTTCTTAAAGTAGACAATGGCTTCAAGTACTGATGATACTCAAACCTAGAAATATACATTTCCACTGTATATCCCTTGTTAAGTATAATGTTTGTTCCACCTTAATTGAGCACTAAACATAAAATGTGAGGGTAAAACTGTGGGAGCCGAGATCGCAGGCCATTTGCACATTTGTCTGAAGGTCCTAGCAGCCATGAGACTAAGTGGTGCAATTGGCACTGTCCTAAAAGAAGGTGGTCGCCTAGCTCCATTGATAGTAAAGCAAACCCTGCGCCATCCGGAAAGTCTCAGGATATGCTAATGTGGTTCTGCCCCTTCTACTGTAATTATGAGGTCACCTCGAGAAGAGGTGTTGTCAGCCTACTTCACCAAATGGACATAAGCAAGAGGTGACTTAAGTGTCCCCTAGATCACCACATCTACCTAGGAAACAGAATGCTAATGAGGCTTTTGTTACCTCCGTCATCACTTTAAGTTGATATAAAAGCTGTGTGAAAAATAAATGCAGGTGAATTTCAGGGTCTGAATAATACCTGAAGCTCCCTCCTGATACTGTTGTGTGAATTGTGTCTTCATTTTTCCCACGCCTCTATGCTGGTAAACTGGTTTTATTCTTTGAAATTTACAAATTGGATGTATCCATGGCATAGTATGCTCTGAATAATTCTGCATATAATTTTTAAAACTTTTCTTATTAATTCGATACCTTTCATCTTTTCTTTAAAAGAAGCATTTTATGTTTGTTTTGGCACATCCTAATCCTGGCATTATTGCTTTGAACCTTGAATACACAATTTAAAATATGTAACTACGTAATTATAAACACGGCAGTACCCTGTCAGTGGGTCTGTCAGGAGAGCTAGGAGCAGGAGAGTTGTATGCACAGCATGGCTATGCTAGACTCCTGCTCCAATGACACTATGGGGAACACTGACAGAACTCACCACAATAATTAGAAGAGCTGAAATTCTAAACTTGAATTTGGTTAAGTCTGAATGGTTCCTTTAATATTTCCTGATGTTGGCTTCAAGCCACTCAACACATAGACACACACAAAAGCAAAATTTAATATGTGTGCAATACTGCATTTATATTCATATCAGCTCCCATTTTCAAGAAGGTCTAATTTCATATATGATAAAGATTTCAATTGGAACCTTAATTCACTAAGTTATTAAAGGTATCCTTTTAAATAATTGCAATTAATTGCATTTAGATACTGCAATGACCATGGTCATGTAGGAGGTGGTTGGAATAAAATTTATGACAGGCTGATGAGAGATCCAGGACTGGCCTTCCAGGAAATCAGCAGGAACTTAGATTAAAAACTCACAGCCGCAAAGTTAAAGTCTGGGTCTGTATTCACATAGGGATTTTCATAAGTCTATACGTGCATAGGAAGCACTGTAGAAGCGGGAGTCTTATCTGCCAGAAAGTCTTGGTTATGCCACTTGGGCTAACATAGACCCTATGCCGAAGATAATTTACAAGATGTTATTCCCTATGCATAGTAGTTATTTTAAAGTAATTCTTTTTGTACACCTGAGTAGCATAGAAGCCCATGTCCTGCCATCTATACTTGTACAGTTCTTTACCTAAGATACAACTGTGTATTCACCAGTGAATCACAAGCAACCGAGGGCTAGAAATTTCATGAGCATCTTTTGTTGTTGTTGTTGTTGTTGTTGTTGGTTTTTTGAGACAGAGTTTCTCTGGCTTTAGAGCCTGTCCTGGAACTAGCTCTGTAGACCAGGCTGATCTCGAACTCACAGAGATCCGCCTGCCTCTGCCTCCCAAGTGCTGGGATTAATGGCTTGAGCCACCATTGCCCGGCTGAGCATCTTTTTTTTGAGTTAAAAAAAAATCAACAACATATTCGCTTGCCCTACACATTCACACACACCGAGAGAGAGAGAGAGAGAGAGAGAGAGAGAGAGAGAGAGAGAGAGAATTTAAATTGTCCTAACTCTGATCTCAAGTTTACTGTAGGGGTATCCTAGGCTGAATTGGTCTTATGCTGTATCCTGGGTATTACAGGCATGTGCTATCATTTAATCCTGAGATTATAGGCATGTGGTATCATTCTCATGTTTCCATGGACTTTCTTTCTCTTCTTTCCTTCCTTTCTAAATTACATTCTTTGTCTTTTCAAAATTGAATAGAATTGAAAATGACATTTCAGGTTTCTCTAAGAAATGTCTTCAAGTTTTCAATGAATGGCTTATGAAACAGTTCAATAACCATAGTAATATACTTCAGTGGTAAGATAGCTGTTTTGGATATCAAAGCCTGGGTTCAAGCCTCAAGATTGGTAACAAAACAAGAAAAAAATTTAATCAACAGTGTTCCTCTAAATACTCAAATTTAAGAAGAAAAGGAAGAAGATAAGTTGGGATCCCCCAAATTCTTGTTATATGTTAATAGAAATTAAGCAAAACCCAAAATTTCTCAAAAAAGTATCTAAAAGTAGTAATTCCTTAGGGCTCATGAAGCAGTGACAATTGCATGATAATGTAAGTCATTATACATCCAAATTTTTATACTAGATTTTAAAACAAACTACATCAATTTTGATCAAATGTGTGTTTCATCTTAGTAATTTCTAAATATTACTAAACATTTTGTCAAAAACTGTTCCATAGTGGTCTGTCACTATGTTCTTGGCAAAAAGTAAAATTTTGTCACCATTGAAAATATTTTACACAAATTATTTTTTATAAAATTAAATCAAAGTTACATTGGATATGAAATATAATAACATGTGATATTGACAATAATAAAAGCAAAACTATTTTAAAGTACACATATATGTTAAATTCATTCTGATCTCATGTATCTGCAGTGATTACTAACAGAA
Source organism: Microtus oregoni (assembly GCF_018167655.1). Taxonomy (NCBI): domain Eukaryota; kingdom Metazoa; phylum Chordata; class Mammalia; order Rodentia; family Cricetidae; genus Microtus; species Microtus oregoni. Next base: position 2,823,757 of record NW_024544709.1, on the reverse strand, counting down.
CACTAGCTTGAGCACCACTAACCTAGCAAAACATTGATATCTCTAGCTGCCACATGTTGTGATTTCATAGAAAATGACCCCGAAAGGGAGTAAAACTATTAGGAGGTGTGGCCTTGCTGGAATAGCTGTGGCATTGGAAGAAGGGTGTCAATGTGGAGGCAGGCTATGGAGTCTTATATAGACTCAAGATATCACCCAGTGTCTCAACTCACTTCCTGTTTCCTGCCTATCAAGATGGCTATCAACTCCAGCACCATGTCTGCCTATATGCCACTACGCTGTACTGTGCTGATAATAGACCAAATCTCTTAAAATATAAACCACCCAAACTGCCGGGCGATGGTGGCGCACGCCTTTAATCCCAGCACTCGGGAGGCAGAGGCAGGCGGATCTCTGGGAGTTCGAGGCCAGCCTGGTCTACAAGAGCTAGTTCCAGGACAGGAACCAAAAGCTACGGAGAAACCCTGTCTCGAAAAATCAAAAAAAAAAAAAAAAAAAAAAAAACAAAACAAAACCACCCCAATTAAATGTCTTTCCTTTATAAGAGTTGCCATGTCCCTTCACTCCAAGTGGAAACCTAAGACAGCATACATGCTTGTATCTACTTTTGAAGTTGCATTTAAATTCCCTGTATATTACCTTATTTTATTGTCAGAATTCTATTGAAGCTTGCTTATTTTTTCCTGAACTAATGGATTGTGTTTAGAGAGATATTTTCTAATTATTACCTATATTTTATTAATCTGGCAGGTGAAAGTCTAAATTAATATTGATTCTTTCCTTTATAAAAACTGTGTAAACACATTTGTAATGCCTGAAGATGGCATTTGATTTTGTTTTATTGTGAATTATCATGCCACATCTAGGCTTTTCAAAGTCATATTTTCCTGAGGTACATATTTTAAAAAGCTAGCTTAAAGAAATTGTGACTGGTGCCAACTTCCTAGAAACGGGATGCAATTTGGGGGACTAAGTTTTAGTTTAAATTTCAAAATGAAAGCCAGTGTGCACTAAAGAAAAAAAAGTAGCACATGGCATAGTAGTTTCTTCTATGAAACAGGAGCCAACTTATCTGTCATATTTAATTATTATATGCACAGATGAATCGCTTTCATATATGAAAATCTAGATTGTGTGGATTATCTCAATACATTTCTCTTTGGGGCTACTGAAATAAAATTCATAGTTATGAACCCTTATGAACAAGAAAGCAGATTGAAAATAAAATGATCTGAATAATGGAATCATAAAGTTGCTATGGTGGAAAGAACTTCTTTGAAAATGTATTTTATCTCATGAATTGAAGTGGGTACATTTAATCTTTCCCTTACCATCTATAATACAAAGAAATATGTAGCCTCAAACAGCTCCTCAAAGGCACTTGAAAATTACTTAAGTAATACCAATTTCCTTTCCTTAATACACTCCTCCCTTCCTTCCTCCTTTTTCTCTCCCTCTCCTTCCCTCCCTCTCATCTCTTCCTTTCTTTTTGCCTGACTGGTTTCTGATCCAGTGAGTCTCGTATTTGCATATTTTGAGATAATTGATGCCTGGGAAAAAGAGAAAAGCTAACTTAAAACACTAACAGAATGAAATAAGAATCAGAACTGGAAGATCTTTTTCTTTTTTTTTCAAATTTTCATCAGCATACTTGCCAGCTCAATACATTTGGAACAATTCTTTAAACTTAGTGATACTTAGATTCCCTCATTGCAGGATGACTCAAAGGATAAGGTGTAACACATAAAGAGCATCTACAATGTTACAACCTGAAAAAGAAAAAGAGAACTTACTGTTAAGGATAAATATAAACACACTTTAAAGTTACCTTGACCAGGCAGACTGGAATTGGCTAATGATGCACGTTTGTGGAATGTTCATATAGAAATCAGCCACGTTTTACTAGAATAGTTATCCCATGCCTACAAAGGCTTTGCTTTCACTTTTGTTTAGTGGTTTGGTTTTAGAAAGAACATGTGTTTCATCAGACAATATCACACAGTGTAGCCCAGGCTGGTCAGAAACTTTCTCCATAGACCCTGCTTTTCTTGAAATCCCAGGAATCCTCCTACACAGTACTCCTAAGTACTAATACTATGTACTATGACTACAGATGAGAACCACCTTAACCAACTGATTCTAATTCATAATCATGATGGCTCCACAAGAAGCAAAGTTTATCAGGAAGCCTCATTCAGGGTTGAACCCTCAACAAGGCAAAGCTTTGTTTCTCAAGTGTAGTTCAAATGACAAAAATATTGGTTTGCTCCAATAACATACATCATTGATGTGATTAACTGAAACTAACAGTGTTCATAAAATTTCATGTAATACAGCTTGCAGTGAAGAAATAACCCAACTTTCCTGTTCACAAACTGGGCTGAATCTATGAAGGTTACAACAGGTAGCTACAACGAGTCCTGCAGGGTGCTGACTCTGGAAAATGGTGTATGGAAAGATACGTATTCAAATGGTACTTTTTCTTTGCTCAGAAAAGGTGGCTTTCACATGTGCTCTCTGGTAGAGGAAAGCTGATCACAATGTCTTTCTTCAGTGAACATATAACAGATAAGCTATACTTATGCTTACCGCTGAGTGTGTCTCAGTGTAGCTGTTCTAATTAGCTTTACTTTCCAATGTGCTTAAGATTCAGATTCGGGTAAGAAGCTACCTGATCCTAGAGTTAGCTGTCTATAGCATTTGCCCACTCAACACATGCGTTCCTTCCATGATTCCTCAGCTGAAAGCAGGTCCATAAGCTACACTTTCCAAGCACAGTCACACCAATATTGTAGGTGGTTCTCTGACATACTGTACATATTGATTTAGGAAAGAGTTCCTCCTTTTTAGGGATAAGCATAGGAATATGCTCACAATTCTTTTGGTACAATTAATCATATGCAATGATTAAATGTGATAGTTTTCCAGTTACTGCAATAAAGCAGTAGTAACCCCCAGTGCTATTATTTTGTAGTCTTCCACTGGATTTCCAGTTTGCCTGTGCTTTTGACACTCTGACATTCTACAAATGACACCCATCCAACAGTTAACAAAGTTTCTGCTCACTTGCATGTCTCAGAAGGATCCTGTCTTTGGAGTAGGTGGATACATCAGTACCAGAGTAGAAATAGCTGTGCCCCCTTTCTATCACACTTTGTCAGTGCATTCACAAAACCGTGACCTGTGTGATATATAGAAGACAGACAGAGAAAATGAAGCAGTCTCCTCCATGGAGTTAGACTATAGATGTGTTATTGAGATGTGTGTCCATTATATGGGTAGAATTAATCTGACTGTTGAAAAGGATCAAGACCCCACTATTCAATAATTGTTTCAGAAAATATTCTACAGTGCACTTGAAAATATTTGAAAAAAAAATTATTTGTTTGAACAAAATCAGTCTCTGGTTGCAAGCCTGGATTTGAGTTTGTTTCTAAAACTTGACATCAGAATCACTTATTTTCACCTCTCTGGGATTCAATCATTTCATCAGCATAGAAATTTTAAAAAGTCCCTTTATGGACTTCTAGATAAGACCAAGTGAAAATAATCACTGTTCCTACATCAGAGGATTTGGATGTAAGATTTTATTTCCCCCTTTTTATTAAAAATAGTTTAATTTCTCATACAATATATTCTGATTACAGTTTCCCTTCCCAGTTCCTTTTCCACACCTCCCTTCCACTCTGTATCTACTCCTTTTGTATTTCTCATTTGAAAAGAGCAGACTTCTAAGAGATAACAATCAAACAGTACAAAATAAAATATAAGATAAAGCAAAAACCATCACATCATCAGATCGAAGTTGGACAAGGCAAACCAACAGAAGGAAAAGATGCCCCAAAGAGAAGACAAGAGAATCAGAGATCCACTCCTTCACATACCCGTCAGTCCCATAAAAATATTGAACTGAATGTTATACTATATACACAGAAGACCTGGTGCAAATCCAGGCAGGCCGTCTTCTTGCTGCGGCAGTCTCTGTGGGTTCATATGAGCTTTGCTCAGTAAGTTATAAAAGAGACAATGAGTTGTCATGATAACCTATGCAGAGCACAGGATTGTGGGGGGGAAAGAGCAGAAGTTGAAATCAGTAGATTTCTAACACTTCCCAGAGCTAGAAGAGTTCAGTGTGTGTTATGAAGATAAGATTGGTTGGGAAGAAGAGGGTGCTGTTAACTTTTGACTGGTATCCTATGGGAACATTAAAGCTCTTTATCGAGGTGAGTTCTGCTGGGCTACGGAAGGACTTACTGTCACATGGATTCTCCTTCAAAGCTAAGGAACTTCTATGAGAGTGGTTCTTCCTATTTTAGCCCCACCTCTCCTAATTATGGAAGGGGCCTGACTCATGATTGTTAACATCAGAAGATGGTAATGTGGGTAGACAGCATTCTCGAGTCTGCTGTCCATGTCTGCTTGGCTTGAAAAGGGATGCTCTCTCTGCTGTTCATGGATGTGTTTAAGTGAAATACAGGTTGGGCTTGGGTCAAGTGATTTCAGCTCAGCCTGGGAGCAGATGTATAAAAGAAATCTCATGGGGACACTACAAGTAAGCCATGTCCTTCTATCTAGATTTGATCAGCAATAAACCTGGCATTTGTAGCTTCAATTACCTGTGTCTAGAAACTCTCTTACAACAGAATTAGACCTCATGCCAATCTGTGGGAAAGTCAAGAAGCAAGTATTCTGCCTAGGATATATTAGGCTTCAGAGGCAGCTGGCTATTTCATGTAGGCACATAGGAATAATACTGAATTTAGAGTAGACATTAGTAGCAAACAGGATAATAATTGTTCATATATAAAATGCAAAAATCTGGATGTGTCATTTTTTATATAAGTATATTTCATGGATATTTGGCATAAATCAAATGAATTATAGCAACAGTGGTTAAGATAACTGTACTTCTTTCCTGAACAAGATTAGATTCTCCAAAGTGGATCAGTGTCACCAGCCCTAAATCAAGATCTCTCTGAGTCATGCTACCCTAGCAGGTCTTTTGGGGTACTTCGTGAAAGACTCTCCACTAGTGATTCATCCTGGCTTGCTCAAGGCAACTGATTTGATAAAGATAGAATTCAATTAGAATCCCACACACTTCACCTCTGGCTCATCTAAGGTGCTCATTGTCATCGTAATTGAAGACATCCGTCCTACTGAACAATGCAGGAACAAGCTTGTACAGCTCAATCAACCACTGATGAAATCCCTGCCTCCTGTCAAGTTGAGCTAAGGATGAAGGCTGGAGACGGAGTCAAATGTCTTCATAAGAAATGTTTAAGCATGTTCTCTGTGGTCCTTGGTGCCATTATTTATTGATTAAAATGCATTGACTGTCAGTTCATAATCAGATTCCATCATTATGCATGACTGAATAATATTAAATGAAATAGTAGAACATATTTGTTTTCCAACAGAATGGTTTCCAATTTATCTTATCATAAGATATTCCTTTTTTTCATGGTCAGTATCCTGCCTGTCCAATTATTAGGTAAATGTTACCATAAAAAGTGGAAACTAATTAACACAGCAATGATTGTTTACAACATTCTCACATGCTTAGGCATTAAATATCATTATAAATATTAATAAATTTTATTGAAACTTAAATTTTAGTTAAAATATGATCTGATTAGTTAATACAAGAAAGTATGATATTAATTATTTTTAATAAAACTATACATGAAAAATACAGAATTATTATTAAGTTCTTTTTATAATTTTTTATTAGAATGGTTAAATCTATCTACGTATTAGTTTTTGTTAGGCAGCATAAGTGTAAAACCTTTGACTTTATCAACTCAATGATTAAAATGATTGGCTTTTAATTTTAGTAGAAATCTTAAAATAGTCAAAAATTAGAAGCTATTTTATTTCTAAAATTATTCATCTAAAAATATGGTTCATTTACACAGTGCTGTATTACTCATCTGTGAAAAACAAGAACACTAAGAAATCTGAAGGCAAACAAATAGGTTGAACTAGAAACAAGTCATCCTGAATGAGGAAACCCAGACCAAGAAAAATAAACATGATATGTACTCACTGATATATTGATATTAGCTGCAAAATAAATGATAACTATGCTACAAACCACAGACCCAGAGATTTAGGTAGCAAGGAGGGTTCTTGTGGGTACACCCAGATCTTGTGGGAAAAGAAATAGATTTTCTGCATGGACTGAGTGCGGGTGTGGATGGGTACATGAGCAATCCGGTGGGGAGGGTAAAGAGGGGTAGAGTTCTGAGGGGTACCACTGGTGGGTGGCATTTTGGGGTCCAGTGGAAGCCAAACACAAGGGAATTGACCAAGGGTCTATGGTGAGGACCCCAGATCAAACTCCTAGCAATAGAACATAAGTAGCCAGAGCAGGCCATCTGTGATCAGCTTGGTACCTAAACCAATTGTCATCAGAGAGGCATTATCCAGCAGCTGATCTAGACAGATGCAGAAACCCACAACCAAACAGCAGAGATTGGGAATCCTGAAGAAGAGGGGGAGATATGGGTGTAGGAGCCAGAGGGGTCAAGGACACCACAAGAATTATTTAAACTGCAATCAATAATGAGGGAGCCTGCATGAGATTGACCTCGGTACCCTGCGTATATATGACAGGTGTGTATCCTGGCCGTCTTATGTGACTCCTAACAGCAGGAATAGGGGTTGTCTCTGATTCTTATACTGGCTATTTAGACCCTACTCTTCATTTTGGGTCATTTTGCACAGACTCAATACGTGGGAAAGTGCTCAGTCTTACTGCATTTGATATATCATGTTTTATCGATACTCGTGGAAGACTTGCCCTTTCCTGGATGAAGACAGAAGAAGAGGGGATGGGAGAGGGAGTGAGGGATAGGAGGTGGATAGGGGAGGGATTGGGAGGAGAGAATGAGGGGTAGGCTGCAGCTGGGATGTAAAATAGATGAACAAAAAGAATAACAATTAAAAAATATTTGTCCCCAATTCCTATTCTCACCACTGGAACGTCTTTTCTTCTTGCCAATTGACATGCATTTGGTCTTGCTCCTCTGGCAATTGTTAGAGTTGTCCTGACACAACATAGGCATCCTCTAATGTCCCTTGCTTTTGTTATTGTTTTATTAAAATATATCCACTGTCTGTTAACAAAAAATAATAACTAACTTCTGAATTCATCTCACTTAAACTCTATTACTGTGCATGAATGGATGATATTAAAAAAGATGATTGACATTCTTATTTCGAAAAATGAGTTATAATTTATTTTAATTATAAAGTTCTACTTTTTCATTAAAGTCAGTATTCCATCTGTCAAGTTCTTAGCTAATGTATGTTAATAAGCAATGTGGCTGAGACAGGTCTACTTCAGTCATGAGAACTGCATATAATATCATTGTTTCAGATATGAAAAATCCCGTGAAATTCTCATGTGTTGATGGCTTTTATTCTGAAGTTTATGGTGCTAGTGAAAGTTGATAAGGTATATAGGCACTAACTTCATTAGCGGGATAATGTATTCTGAGGTCATATTTTACAAGACATTATGAGTTGATCCTGGGCAGGACAAGGTCTCTGAAGGGGGGTGCCTTTGAGGGTGGGAACTTGGTTCTGCCTCACTGTTTGTGTCTTGGTCTCTCTTCTCCAAGTTGCTATCAGGGAATTAGCTTCACTACGCCACACCCTGTTCACTATGGTTTTCTGCCTCACTTATCATGGTCTTAATGATCTAAAACCCATTATCATGAGTAAATAAGTCTTCCTTCAAGTCATTCCCGCCAAATACTAGGTCATAGTGATGAAATCCAGATAACATATGCCAGTAATTCTATGGGTTTATTGTTTTAACATCGCATCTCCTTCTGTCTCTATAACCTTTCCAAGAAAGACCCCCTGGTGACCCCAATTTACAGAAGCATGACAATGAAATGAAAATGTAAGCATGTATACAAATTAAATTTGTATTTTAATCTTTACAACAGTATTATATCTTGGCTCTGGAAGTACAGTACATGGTTTCACAAGGAGACAGACTCAAAACTTTGAAAGCAACTGGGTCAACACAACATTGGAAATTCCAAGTTTTACTATGACATTTGCAGGATATGCTGCATTAGACATAAGTGAATTTCTAGCATGTTGAGTGGCTTCCCATTTTGTTGAGACAGAAATGAACTAAAATATTAAATAGCATTGTGAATGTCTCAGTCAGTAAGTTATTATTTTAAGAATAAAATGTATTGAAATTTACATTGAATTCTATTGGTGAAATTTACTAAGATATTTTATAAATCGAACAAAATTTCATTTATCTTTACATAAGACCAGTATGTCAAATAACAAGAGGCAGAAATATAGAAATAATAACAATAACCTCCAGTGGCGTCTCGCAAATTATAAAACAAGTCTAAGTGTTTATTACTTGACATTCAAAAACTTTGAGCAAAGCTTTTACTTCCCACATTTCATCCATGTGCAATGTAAGTAAGGACTCACCTTTGAGCATCTTAAGGTTCACAACCTCACATAGTAAAGCCATAGGTTCAGACAGAAGTCTTACACAGGTCAAGCAGATAAGATTTATTGACTATACACGAAATGACCCATGACTACTGTGGCCTTTGTTTGTCAAGGATTGGAATAATTACCCAATCAGCTATCATTTTTTTCTCTTTTTCCAAAACACACTAACAGTTATTCCTTCCTGCAACGAACTTTCATCTGTTTCTAGAGTATAAGCTACAAAACCATATCATCAAGTTTGCTGAAAATAGGACATGAAACAGAATGAGTGGCATCTTTTATGTGGTATTTTTTATGATATTGATCAGGTTCATAAACTTTGTACACAAGTCAAAGACTGATTATTAATATTTAAGGATATTAGCCGGGCGGTGGTGGCTCACGCCTTTATTCCCAGCACTCGGGAGGCAGAGGCAGGCGGATCTCTGTGAGTTCGAGACCAGCCTGGTCTACAAGAGCTAGTTCCAGGACAGGCTCCAAAACCACAGAGAAACCCTGTCTCGAAAAAAAAAATATTTAAGGTTATTAAAATGAATTATGCAATATGGTAGAAGGTGAAAAATTCTTCAGAAAAGTGCATTACTCAAGCAGGGCAACTATCACTAAGATACTCTGAATGTAGAAGAAGCAATTGTCTGAGGCATTGGGGTAGGTCGTCAAAGCCCTTAGCACCAACAGAAGTAGTTCCAAAAAAAACATGTGGGAAGTTCTTAAAGCATCATGCTTGAGTTTCAAAGCAAATGCTTAAACAAGATCTGAACGAAAGGTTGGAACAAGATAGTGATGAAATAATACTTGCAAGAACCCATCGAATAAGAGAAACAATAATAATAATAACCTCTAGATTCAATTGAATATATACGTGAGAGAATTTCATGATTAAATTTTGCCTGATATTATTATCTAAATTTATTAGGATGAGATAATATTCTGGGCCTCTTGTAAGAACTTTCATATTAAATTTAAGGTAAATATAAGCAGCCAAAATATAAGCTTTATTATACCTTTAAAAACTCTCTTCATTTATAAAGAAATATTGTATATGGTTTTATTATATATAATATTATAATATATTTTACATAATATAGAATTACATATCATACAAATATTTTAAATAGGTTATATGTTATATAGCTATATCATTTATCTAGATATATACGCTTAGAGATAACTATATGTATGTGTGTTTAGTTTCTTCCTTTTTTGGTTTTTCAATTCTGAACAAAAAAAAATTATTGATTTTTTTGAGATGTACATAAAGCAAAGAAAACCAGCCCACAAATCACAATCCCAGAGAACCTAGACAACAATGAGGACCCTAAAAGAGACTTACATAGATCTAATCTACATGGGAAGTAGAACAAGACAAGATCTCCTGAGTAAATTTGAAGCATGGGGACCTTGGGAGAGGGTTGAAGGGGAGGGGAGAGGCAGAAAGGGAGTAGAAAAAAATGCAGCTTCTTTTTCTAATTGAGCAAAGACAATCACATGGATTTCAGACTTTAATCTTTACATAACTTTGGTGTAAGAAGTCTTTCTGTCTATGTGTTGCTTTCATTGGTTAATGAATAAAGAAACTGCCTGTGTCCTTCTCTATAATTTGGTCCTGAGCTGATGGCAGTGTTTTTTAATGTTGATTCTTTAGGATGTACATCCTCTTTGGAGGCTGTGAGTTTCTGGGATTATCTCACTTAGACTATAAAGCAAAGATCAGTTTCCTGTTTCACTTGAGATCCTAATGACTCAGACAGAAAGAGGTAAGTGGCATCTGCTGTACAGTTCTGTCTTATGGAACTGGCCTCTACCATGCCTTCTCCTCCAAAATGGGCTGTGTACCTTAAACTGTCACCCAGAATAAACCCTCTTTCCTTAAGTTGTTTCTTTGGGGACCCTTATTTATATTAAATAGAAAAGTAGCTACTTAAGGACTTGTAGGAAGAATTTGGAATTTTTTTTTTCTGGTTTTATTTTTTTTATTTTTTTTTTACCTTTTTTTTATTGAGAAAAGGAGAAAAAAAAAACAAGTTTCCACCTCCTCCCAGCCTCCCACTTCCCTCCCCCTCCTCCCACCCTTCTCCACCTCCTCCCATCCCTCCCCCCCTCCCCCCACTCCTCTCCCCCTCCCTCTCCAGTTCAAAGAGCAGTCAGGGTTCCCTGCCCTGTGGTAAGTCCCAGGTCCTCCCCCCTCCGTCCATATCCAGGAAGGTGAACATCCAAACTGGCTAGGCTCCCACAAAGCCAGCACATTACATAGGATCCAAATTCAACTTGAATAACCAAAGCTTTTTATTAGGTAGTCCAATAAAGTAGAAGATTTTCAGATTACTTGATTTATCTTCAAAATATTTAAAAAATGTTCTTAATGTTTCTAGAAAAAAAATAAGAAACAAATATTTTCTGAACATCCTACAATTTTTTTATTTGTTTTCAAGCACTGCCATTTCATAAGAGAGAAGAATTTTAAATTTCCAATGATTAGGAGATTTTGTTATAACTCTGCAGTGGTTATTTTCCCGAAAGGAGAAGAACAAAAATCACAGATAAAGATTAAAAGAGGGAAAAAAAGAGAAAAAAATGCCATTGTTTATCAACGTAAATCAGGGACAAGTTCAAACAAAAGTACAATGATTGTCATTTCTATATATTGTCAACTGCATTGTCCCAGCTGTTCGCAGACACCACCCCAGCACAGTGCACAGCTGTGACACAGATGGGAATGGATTGCCAATCAGAACTTGGCTTGAGAAATTCATAGCCCTAACCATTCCCTAATAAAGCCTCTGTGTCAGTCTGCTTCCGTTATTGTCTGCTAGAATAAGCATAGACTGTGTCACTAAAGACATTATAGCACGTCTCCATCAGATTTAGTTATACATTATTTTAGAATAATAAAGTGAAACCAAGCTCCAGACTTCTTTCATCTCTCATTGAGACACTAGCGGAGTAGACAGATGATATAGAGTATGGCAGAGATTTATAACAGGTCCCTGATGTTTCCTCATTCAGTCATCAGAAGTTTTACTGATGGTCATTTCCCTTAGCTCTTGGGCAAAGGAAACTGGTTCTAAGGGATGGAGGCGGCCTCCGATGACAGACTTCACAGAAGAGCATGATCGCTGCGGTTACTGTTTAAAGATGGAATGAAATCTCATCTCCCTGATGGTCATTGTCTCTAAGACATAAAAATGGCCACTTTCAGGAGATTTTAGTTCTCTTTGAAACTCCCACCCTCCAGCAAAAATTATTGTTAAATATGTTTTTAATCCTTCACTTATGGAACTGCAGTGTTCACATACATTTTATAATTCCAAGGTATCCAAATAAAGGAGTCCATTCTCTCTTCTAGAAAACTTTATAGTTTTCTTCAAATACTGTAAAAGAACAACTCCACATTTTACTTTACACAAATTATATGTTGTTTTATGTATTTTAGTTAAAATATATTTTTGTTAAAATCACAATTTATCCAAGATTAAATCTAAAAATAGAATGAGAATTCTACCTTCTACATGATTGTGGAACTCTACATTGAAAGCTCATTACAGAAGTCATGTTAAACTTAATTTATTATGAGTAAAATTTTCCTTCTCAAGAATATTCTATGGTATCTTCTAGTTGTAACAATATTTATATTTGAAGATAAGAGAAATCATGGACAATGAAGTAGCATTTCATCTATAGGCAAATGAATGGCATTACAAGATATAAGGTTGAGGCCTGAAATATGCCTTAAACCAGACAGTATCTTCCGATTACAAATGATTAAATCTTTTGTTTATATTTAACCAGCATCCTCATTTTTACCCCATGAGCTGAAAATAAATATGTTTTACTATGATTTTTAATACAGAAAACAGAAAAGGGAGCATACCCATCACATAAATTTTAAGATGCAGATTATGTTTGAGATAGATATGTTTAGTATTCTGAATTTGATATCATCCTTAATATGTGATTATTACATCTATTGTGCATGAAACCCATGAAAGATTAATTTTTAACACTTATATATTGAGGTGAAATGAGAAAAGACACAGAAGTCTATGTATCTTGTCAAAAAATACACATATAGTAAATAAAGTGGGGACAGGGTTTGAACCCATTTGTTTTCTGACTTTAGCATCCCCTTTCATCAACATTATTCAGTCGGATTACGATTGCTTTCTTCTACTTATAGAGAACTTAAGAGATTATAATAATCTTCATTGAAATAGTCAAACACTAAGGACTTAAATTATATATATATATATATATATATGCATATATATGCATCATAATTTAGAATGAAGCTGCTGTAAATATAAACACTTGTTCCTGACCTTACCCTAAAATCTGTACAGCTTTAATGATGCTTAAAAACTCATGGAATGCCGGGCGGTGGTGGCGCACACCTTTAATCCCAGCACTCGGGAGGCAGAGGCAAGCGGTTCTCTGTGAGTTTGAGGCCAACCTGGTCTACAAGAGCTAGTTCCAGGACAGGAACCAAAAAACTACAGAGAAACCCTGTCTCGAAAGTCATAAAAACAAACAAACAAACAAACAAACAAACACAAAAACAACCCTCATGGAGTCTCTTTGCGTTTTCAGAGTCTATAACTCATCACTTTCACCATAATCATTCTATCCTAACAAATGTGCTTGGTGTATAAGTCCGTTTGGTTACTTTGGTATAGTGGGTAAAACATGAACCCTGGAAATGATGTGAAAATTTGCAGACGCAGTGACCTCAACTCATTCCTTTTCTAAATGCATGGGGAAGGTGTTTCTTTTCTTTATAATGTTAGGAATTGAGTATCAAACCCAAGAATTACAATATTCTTTCTCACAGATTAGTGACATCAAATCAGGTGGGATGCTTAAAAAAAACTTATTTTACATACCAATTCTAGTTCCCTCTACCTCCTGTCCTCCTACTCCCTCCACCTTCTCCCCACCCCACTATCCATCCTCTCTTCAGAGAAGGAGAGTCAACAAGTCTGTCACATTACTTGAGACAGAACCAAAGCCCTGCCCCCTGTATCTAGGCTGAGTGAGGTTTCCCTCACTGCCCTTCCCCTGTAATCCTGAAAATCACACTTCCTATGCAGAATTCACATTTTCTGAATGAGTCTAAATATTTTTAAAAAAGAAAAGCATTTTTTCTGCATTCTGATAAGCCAAACAAGACATAACTATCTGTTTACCAATGCCTAAGAAAAGATGATACTGTAAATATCTCACAGTAGAAATTTCTGTGGATAAAGCCTGTATTTACAGATAATCTATACATGATTCATATGCTATTCAAACTTATGAGTAAGCACTATTCCATGAACAGAAAATATTTATCACCTTCCTTTAATAGTCTTGGAGTTTCTGGAAACCAATTGTTAGGATAGAAAATAATTGAAATATGATTGAATGCTACTTAAAACTAGAAGTTTTCTGGAAAAAATCATATATGTAGGGACATCTTTGTGGAAAAGTTTTGCATCTGAGTTAGTTTCAAAATACATATAATGGGCTTTTTGATTGTAGAGTTTTTCATGGAAAGTATGTGTATATGTCTATATGTGCATGTGTGTGTTTGTGTGCTTTTATGTGTGCATGTGTTTGTTTATGTGTGCATGCATATGTGTGTATTTGTTAATGTGTTTGTGTATTTGTGTTTGTGTACATATATGTTACAAGGAGAGGGTCCGTTGCTTATCCTGTCACCTTGCTAGCTTACACCTGAAATAATTACACAGAAATGCACTCATTAAAACACTGCTTGGCCCATTAGCTCTAGTTTCTTCCGGCTAATTCTTACATCTCAGTTTAATCCACTTCTATTAATCTGTGTATCATCACAATGTGACTGTGGTATACCAGCAAGATTCTAACCCGTGTCTTTCTCAGGCAGGAGATCCATGTGTCTCTCACTCTGCCCTTCTTTCCAGCATTCAGTCTGTCTTCTCAGCCTACCTAAGTCCTGCCATATCAGGCCTAAAGCAGTTTCTTTATTCATTAGCAAATGAAAGCAACACATGAACAGAAGAACCTCCTATACCATGTGTATGAGTCTATGTGCATGTATGCGTGCATGCATATTTGTATATGTATATGTGTAATTGTGCATGTGTGTTTGTGTATGTATATGTGCGCATGCATGTATGTGTTTGTGTATATATGTGTGCATGTGTTTGTGTATGAATTCTTGTATATATGTGTATTTTTGTGTGCATGTGATTCTGTACATATAAGTATGTCTATGTGCATGTATGTGTGTGCACATTCATCTATGTGTGTATGTGTCTATTTGCGAATGTGTGTTTGTGTATGTGTAAGAGTACATGTATGTGTCTATATGTTTATGTGTGTCCATATATGTGTGTATGTGTACATGCATATATGTGTGCATTTGTGTGTATTTGTGCATGCATGCTTTTGTATATGTTAGTGTATGTTTGTGTGTGTGCATGTGTGTATTTATACTCATGTGCAAAATACCTTACTGGTAAATTAACTTGGACTTTCTCAATCAAATCAAGGCACCTTTTGTTGCATGACAAGTGCAAGTTGAAAACAATCCTCAGTTGATTTTTACTTTTTTCCATTTACTCCATGAACAACAAAAAAAAAAGTTGTTATTTGAGGACTTAGAGAGCAATCTAGAAATCCCTTGTCCACTATAGACTAATAACAGAAACACTGAAGCCAATTTTTGTTTTGTTACAAGTTTATCAATTTTTGATTATGCTTTCACTGTTTTGAGTCACAGCATTTCAAGCCAAAGCCTTTATAATCTATTTCAACACAGCAAAGCTATCATCACGCTCTCGGAAAATAATGGCTTCCATGCGATGGTTATAATAGATCATCCTGAATTAGAAATCCTTTATGTAGTCACTTTCAAAGCAAGCGAGTGATCTGAAATGGAATGCATGTCTCTTTGTTCCATTCAGTGTCATAGAGTTTCAATTCCAAAATAGTTTCCTAAGTACTAATCCTGGGCCAGGCACTGTTCTTAGTATGAGTGGCAAGAAAAGATCAAAGCCATGGTGTTGGAACCCTATTCTCTTGTTAAGGAGATGGACAAAACTAATCACAGCAAAAGTGATCTGTGCAGCATCAATGATGTACACAAGGTATGGAAATAAAACAGATGTTTCAGTAATCTCCATGAGGAATTAGTCCCCAAATTAGAGACAATATTCAAAACAGTATTTAGGAGCAACTCTGAAGGTTGGATAAGAGTTTTCCTAACACCAAAAGCATTATTTTTCCATTATCCATAGTTCGAGTTCTATCTTCAGCTAATGTACAGTGAAAATGTTTCCAACTTATAGTGATAAAATATAGTGATTTTAAAATAATGTTGTGACCATATTAAAAGCACTTTAAGATTCCAAATTTTTATGGTAATGGACCAAAACTTTTCAAGATCAATCTTCATGTAAAGGAGTAGATTTTAGCTGTTCAAAGTGCCCAGGTGATTAAAAGAAATACTAAGGGCTGTAAAGCCTGAGCAAAATGAAAGATCAATATCATCTGATATGCTGACCTCCCTAGTCTCCCCTACATTAAACATTTATTGAGTATCTGCCATATCCAAGGAACCATCCCAAGATCATAGAATCTCAAGGTAAAGAGGGGGCAACTCTCATTTGCGAGTTTACTGTGTGGTGAGGAAGAGAATTTTCATAGGGTGAAATGTGGTGACACTGAATTGGTTGAGAGCCACAATTAGGAATGCAACCAAAGGAATGGAGAGCCACACAGGGCTTCCCAGGAGAAGGGCATCGATATAAGGATAAAGGGAAAATCAGACTGGACAACTGCAGGAAAGCCTACCTTTGGTGCCAGTATCAACAGATTGAACAATACTATAAAGAGATAGAGTCTCTGGAGCATCATTCAGGAAAGAAATCCACTTTTTCATTTCAGATCATCAAAATTTACCACCTCCAGAGCATTTTTTATTTAAAGGTATAAATTATGTCATTTAAAACACACTATTAGAAAAATAATTCTTAAATTCAATCTGTTTGAATGTAGCTTTAGTTTAGATAGCATATTTGGGTCTTTAGTTTTACTGGATGAAACTGTTAATTTATGAAATAATCTTAAAGTGACAAAATGAGTTTACTACTATTTACAATTACAACACGGTCTTTGGGGTTGGCCAGTGCATTTCATTTAGAGGATCCAAAAAATATTATAGAAATATTGTCATATTTTATTCATATTGTCTTCCACTTTTCAGTGCATAAAGAGTGTTGAATCTGAACCTAGTCCACTAAGAAGCTGTTTATTTTGCATTAAGCTAAGACCTGAGAAAACAAAATCCATAATGTCAATGATGGCTAATGCTTATTGAGAACTTACAACATTTTCTCCACCGCTGAAGAGCTTTACATGTATTAATTCATTCAATTGTCACTACGCAGTCAACAAGTAAACTTAAGTTCCCCGGCCACTGAGGACCTCACTGGCATTTTATTTTAGGAACACAGCTCATGTCAGCATTGAAAAGAGTCTCCTTGTCAATGATCATTGCTTCATTATTCACAGGATAATGTCATCTCTATCAGTTATGCTCTAAAAAGCAGGAATAAATATTTAAATGTTGTGGGTGCAACCAGTCAACAGGAAACACAGCGATGTTATATTCTGTCCTTTGACATGATAACTTTGAGCTGCTCAGACTCTTTCTAATTGTTTTAATATGACGCCACCCTAAAACTTCTGTGTGCCATTTTCACTGTCTACACACTCTGGGAATTTATTCTAAATGCCCTGCTCATTCACCCGGCTTCATTTTGGTATACGATACATGCAGAAAGAGTGTGATTGGGAGTTTTATGAATTCAAATCCCAAACTTTGTATCTAAAATGGGCCTTACTAAAATAATATTAATTTGATATTCCCTTTAAATCACAAGATGGAGCACTGGGCTATGCTGCACTCAAATTTCACAGAAGCATCAATCAGTAATCTTTCCTGAGCACAAAAGCTAAGGGGGATGCACAGAAATAGACTCATGTGGATTTCATGGACATAGGGACTATGCTTTGATCCATGACAGACCCTATGTATGAAAGCAGCTCCATAAAATTATAACTACTTACCAATTGTTTTATTTAATATTAATATATACTTATAATTATGACCAAATCCACCCCCATTTTTTCCTCTCTAATTTTCCTCTATCCTAACTGCCTCTTCCCCTTCCCATATTTATGTTGCTTTCGATTTCCATTCTTTTAGAACCATTGAATCCATTTAGTGCTACCTGCAAGGCATGAGTGCCTGACCACCTGTTAGAAAATCGAAGGTTTCTTGGTGACTGTATTCCTGACTCTTCTTCCCTTAGCAATTATCAGTTTTCAATAATCCTAGGACAGGAGTGGGGCTTCATGATCCCATTCCCTATTCCATTCTTGGATTTTGGTTGACTTGACCTTGTGTAAGACTTCTATATGCAGTTACAGCCCCTATTCGCTCATGTGTGTGACTGTTCTACCATGTCTAATAAGTACTCCTGCACAGTGATTATCAACCGTTTGAGATTACAATCATTCTGTCTTCTGCAGTGAGGATTTCTGATCCTTGGGAAACAGACATAAGGTTATTCCCATAAGACTGAGGATTCCAGTTGTAAGTCAATTACTATCTAATGCAAAGGAGATCTTATCCGATGAGTGTTGAGAGATGAACTAATCTATAGGAAATAGTGAAAAGTCTTTAGGAGTCAGTCAATACTGTGGTCTATAAACAGAGTATCAATAGTAGGTACTTCTCTAGTGTCTAATATCTTTCTAGACAAAGATTTTAGGTACTGTGCCAAATATAGGTTCTATCTTGTGGAACAGATCTTAAGTCCAATCAGAAAGCAAAACATTCATGCAAATATTGCACCAGTGGGCATATCTTATCAGATTAGTAATTCCTATGATTCCTAGGCTTTCCATCTATGTAAAACTGTTGATAACTTTTCTCCCCCTGTATCATAAATAAAACCTTCCTGCACTATGAAAGCTATCCAGGTGAAATGAAGATTCCAGTTCAATATCAGCTTAATTTCTCCATGTCCTGTGCTTCAGGTATGTGGTGTCGTAAGCATTAAGGACTTACAATCAAGTTCTGCAAGGTAACCAAGGGCAATGACAGTAGCCTTTACTGTTTTAGTGTGGGTCTATGGGAGGCCACTGACCAGCTCAAAGAGAGGCAAGCCATACCTGGCACTGAACTTTGATTTGATATCCCATGGTGTCTGATGAGGTATTATCACATCACTATTGCAAAGTAACTCAATTTAAACCCTATTAACATATGTTGGTATATGCATATGAACATGTATTTTAAGAAGCTTTTATGGTAAGTTTCCACAAGGCAATTTTGAAGGTCTTTAATTTTAATTATCCATCCCCATTCTCTAACATGTCCCCCAATTTCACACCTCATTTTGCCCTTCTTATTGCATCTTTCTCCATTTCCTCTTTCCCTGCTGTCTTGAAATCCTCCCAAATAGCCCCTTATTAGTTTACTGCCTTCTAGTATTGAGTCTGCCCATTCAAACACACATGTCTAAAGATTAAAAGCTGGCAATCATATCTGAGAGAGCATATGTGGCATTTGTCTTTCTGAATCTGGGTTACCTCCCTCAAATGATTATTTCCAGATTCATTCATTCCTTAACATCATAGCACAAAAACAATGATATTGCTGAACTGTTTGTGTAGATGCTGATTTAAAGAAATCACTATATTCCAAGTCTATAAAAATATAGCACATCTTATTCTGTAAATATTTAATACCTGAAAATAATTGTACTTATGACAATGTCTATTATCACCACATACATTTACTATACTTAGCTTTTATATCATTTTAGAGCATTCATCTCTTTTACATGAAAATTTACTTTCGAGTGGTGTGACACATTGTATTTGGAACACCCTCATTACCTCATGTTTCTCATTTTCTGATTACCAAGAGACCACATAGAGTGACTGACCTACTCCTTACTGATTTGGGTAAAGCCATACTCTGGAACTCCCACTGTGATAAAATCACCCTATCTAGTATTTCTCAGGACATAGTCCTGCTGTTAAGTAATACATTATTATGTGAAAAGATGTATTTGAAGAAGGTCAGAAATAGAGATTTTAGAGACAAACAACCCTTTCTCAACTGCAAACCCTGCCCACCAGGAAAAGTAGAGGCAACTGAGTTACAGATTTTGTCTGTCACTTCAACTCCATTCCTGTGCCACTGAAATCCCTCATTATAGAGGCAAAGTCCAGGCAGATTCTTGCAGCAATAGGTCTCACACTACCTCTCAAGAATCTAGCCACTAGATAAGCATTTATTCTTGCATGCTACAGAATGAATTCAGTAGATAAAATCTTTAAATTACCTTTTATAGTTCCTCTGCCCAATAGAGTATTTACAGTTCCATGCATGAGATTAGAATATGTCATTTAGCATTCTAAATTAGTTTCTTCACACCAACATTAATGTCAGGCTGGCCATGGGCTCCGAGTCAGTCCCATGACTATGAGCCCAAGATTCAAAATCACACTAGAAGGCCATAGTACTAAGCAAGTGTTCTCATACGCAGACATGTAATTCCAGAGCTAAAAAGTATGGTAAGTGATATTATCACTGATTAGCACATTGGTTACAATGGTGCTCTTGTGCTGGAAGTTTGACCCTTTCCTGGTAGAGTCACCTCATTGAGAGGTGATAGGTCATGAGGACAGTGACCTCATCAGTGGATCAAACCACTGATGAACTATTAACTCATGCTATTCTTGACAGTTAGCAAGATATAAACCAAGTTAGAAAAAGGTAGGTCCCTGGGGTCTTTATTGGCACTGTCCACACCCTCTCAGTGCCCAAGAACTTTATCTCATCTTTTCTAGCTTCTTTGGGCTGACAGTCTCCTGCTACCAAGCATCCCTGATAACATACTTTTTTTCTTCACATGGAAGTCAAAAGAATGGAACAAGCTTTCTCTAGATTGAAATTTCTGAAACTATGAGTCAAATTAAAACTTGCTTCTTAAGTTGTTCCTCTTGGGTGTTTATCACATCATTGATAATCTGACTAGCGCAGAAAAAAATGGCTCTGGAAATCGAATACTGCTGTGATTGCAACAGATCATATCAAGTGTAAGTTTCAGAAATTGGTTTACGAGAAATTTTAAAAGTCTAGTGCGTTGTATGCAAATCCTAATAATCAATTTGATCGGATCTCAGAGAACCAGATGCTGAAGGAATACTATTAAATTTTATTTGCTATACAAAGAGATCTATAAATTAAAGGCAAATTCTAGCAAACTATACTGATATTTTTTTTCTTAAAATACAAAGAAACTAGCATAAGTCTTATGGACCAGGAGACTTAGCCTAAGAGGACAATGGAACAGAAAAAAAAAAAAAAACCCGAGATATCAATCTACACATTTATAGTCTGATTAATTTTGAAAAAACTTCTGAGAGTATTCAGTAGGGAAAGGGATCATGGCTCAAGGTAATAAACAGTAGGGTAATAGAGGAAAACAGAGTTTTACTCAAGCCTCTGTATATTTCTAAAGGAAGGAGCATCAAATATGCATAAGGTGCTATCACATATGCAGACATACATATGAACACATGGACACATGCACACACACAAATATGCATGTATGTATATATACATACAAACACACAGACAAACAATGGCAAAGGACTAGGAAAACATTTCCCCAAAGAAGACATACTAATGCCATTCAAGGAATATTGAAATATACTCATATTTTTAATACATTAATCCATATTACTAAAATATAATAAATAACATTTATATTTCCTTATTTAAAAGTATTGAAATTGTTTATATTATTTAAATGTTAAAACTCATGTATAATGATCATTTTCTATTCAAAAACAATTAAAGATATGTTTATCATAATCTTTAAAATATTAATTATGCTGAGAACAAGAAATCTAAATATCAGTTATATTTTATATCTATTTTGTGTAAATACATATATTTCATGATAAATTTGGTTTTTATACTTAGTGTATAACATTACTTTCATAATACAAAATTTTAATGTATTATAAACTCTATATTATACACTCTCTAAAACCATGCATTATGTCTCTATTTTAATTTTAACTTTACATGTTTGATGCATTATTTGCCAAAAAGTAAACAATCAGCATGTAGTTGAAGGTCTTACGAATTTAAATTTAGTATCACATAGGTGAAGTGATTCTGTCATTCTGTTCACATATGAGCTGCCATGTACATTCATATAAAAAGAAACTTATTCAAAAATACATGTGTAGATCCAGGTGAGTTAACAGACATCTCAGTAATGGTGCTTTAAAGAAAGCAATAGTTTAGAATTATATTATACTATCCTTATTTCCTTCCTCCTAAGTTACTAATGTATATAGCAGTAATATGTAATGACATAATATACAACTGACAAACTCCTATGAAATTTTCTCCAGAACATAATAATAGTTCCTCCATAAAAAGAGAGTGTGATTTCATTTAGGTGAACATCTTTATTTTAAATGTGTTATGATATCTATGTAAAGGTTTCTTGATGCAAGCCAGTAAATTTTACACAATCTTAGGAAAGACTGCCTTGTTATCATGAGTCACAGGATACTTCAAGTGTGTCAAAAGATAAATTGTTTTTATGTTTAAAGATTTAATCTGAAGAAATTGATAAATTTGAAGACTGATAAATTTTATAAGAATTTTAGTTACAAAGATAGGTAATCCCAATTCAGAAGAAATGCTTATAAACATAGATATATGAATCAAACTTAAAGCCTTTCTCTCAAACTTGTTAAATGAATTAAATTAGATCGACCTATAATACAAAATACCAACCAGTTAAGTGCTATTTACTGTATGAGTATGAAGTGTTGTTTATCTTCTGACCACTGTTCAGATAGGGAGCTTGTGTTACTTAATCCTTTAAAATATTTATTTATATTTTACTGAAAAGATTTAATATGAAAAATTTTATGCTAATGTTATTATTACTATCACAGAAATATTAATCAAATTTTGTAACTTCAATATATTCATGACTATATGAGTCATTATTAGACTTATAGAAAACTTTGTTTAAATTGTTTCTATAAGTATATTAAATATACTTATATTATGTAAGGATACTTGGTAGGTTTCAAATAGTAAACTATAATAGTCATAATATATAATTGCTTCAAAATGTGTATAAACAGAATAGAAATTCAGCTTTTAAATTGTCATACAAGAAAAACTATATATTCAAGTAATGATAAAAGTAGCTCTATCACCCTCTCCTGCTTTGTTGTTTAAAAAAACATTTGTTTTAATTGGTGGTATCTATCTATTAAAATTTGAGATCAGCCATAGTAAGGTCTGAGAGTTAAGAAACACATGGTCAAAAATTACACACACACACACACACACACACACACACACAATGTGAGTTTTAATTGGTAGTATCTATCTATTCAAGTTTGAGATCAGCCCTAGGGAGGTCTGAGATTTAAGAAACACATGGTCAAAAATCACACACACACACACACACACACACACACACACACACACACACACACTATGAGTTTTAATTGGTAGTATCTATCTATTCAAGTTTGAGATCAGCCCTAGGGAGGTCTGAGATTTCAGAAACACATGGTCAAAAATCACACACACACACACACACACAATGTGAGTTCATGTGCCCATAGATTTAAGAAGAGGGTACAGATTCCCTGGGGCTGGACTCATGAACAGTTGGGAGCTGTCTAATCTGGTCACTAGGAACCAACTCAGGTCATCTGCAACACAAGGAAGAATTCTTAACTGCTGAGCCATCACTCCAGCTCCAATCATAATATTTTTACACAGACTTCTTTACATGACTTTCTTCTTTATGTTTTAAATTAAGTACTTAATTTTTGGATGGCAATTACGCAGTTATGCACATACGTTGAGTCAATCAGACAATTCCTCATCAGTTTGAAATGGTTGTCTTGGAAATGTACACACTGACTTTAAACTTTCTGTGGATTTTCTTGCTTGAAAACAAGGATAAACCTATTTTAAGATCTGAGTATGTATGAACAAAAGGTTTTCCAGATGGAGGATCCTTGAAGGAGGAGCCCTGGATGGCCCCGATTTCAACATCAGTGAAGTTTGTATTCTGGCCATTTAAAATCCCAAAACTAAAGTACATGAAAGAACTAGCCAAAGGGACTAAGAACAGGCACATCAGAACAGAGTCTGCTTATTTTTAGCTGCTACTTTGAAACACCCCTCAATATGCTTTCAGCTGTGACACTGAGTCAATGCTGTACATACATTATATGGAAACTGGCAAATGGAGACTAGTGTTTAAGTTAATGTCTATAGGCCTTGGGTTTATTTTTGGCTCAGCTTTTCCTGTTAGTTTATTTGGGGCATGATGAAAGAATGTTGATTTTGTGAGGACAGACATTGGTGTACAAAAGATAGTGAGGATTCTGCCTTCCGTCCGACTTCATGGTTCAAGTTTGTAACCTGGGTATTCAAAGGGTACAGGTAGGCGTTCAAGGTCAGTCTGAACCACACATTAAATGCAAGATCATCATGTATTAATGAGGCTCATTGAGAAGGGAAGTAAGAAAGTGGGTAGAGAAAGAGGGACACATAGGCAGGAGAGAGAATTAGAGAAAGACACAAACAGAGACAGATAAGAAAAATGAAAAATGGGAGAAGGATGGGGAGGAGGAAGGGCAGGAAAGAATCTGACATTATGACAATCTTTTACACGTCAATCACCAATATAAAATCTACTCATCACCTATATTTTAAAAACCCTTCATTTCTTTGGATGTTCTTTGCTGAAGGAAGGAAAGAAAAGCAGAGCGCAGCTCAGCACCAGTTCCTTTCCTGGGTCTACAGCCTACAGGTCTCTCTCTCTCTGGGATTCCCACTTTCACAGTTAACAATGCTTCATATCAGTCCACAGAATGGGGTGTTGCCAAGCTTGCTGTAGCACTCACTGCAAAGTAATCTACCCACAATGTGTCACAAACCAATTCCCTTGTGTTTGTTCATTATACTCCCTCTAAATTAGAAAGATTTGTTTTTTTTCCCAAAAATAACTAACAAATACATATTTTAAAAGTGACATATCAAATCCAAACCCAGATCATAATACAGGTAGATGCATTGCTACCTTTAAAGTCTGCATCTCTACTGAAAATTCTAGGTACCCCTGTCTTTTAGAACTACTAACTTGTGCCAAAATATTTATAGACACACGGTGATGCTTAATAAACTGAGAACCCCTGCTTCAGACCTGGTAAAATGATATTTGATATTACACTACTTTTTCTTTTCTATATGAGACAAGTTTTTTCTCAGTCACACCGTGTCTCCAGTTTGAGAAGCAAGAAGAAAATACAGCTTTGTTTCATCTAAAGACACAGCATGTTTTATTTTATTAGATGTTTGAATGCAATGCCCTCTACTAAGGACGGGTGTCAGTGGTTTCTCAGAGGCTGGTCTGTGCTTCCCTATTAAATACTTGGCTACTTGTGCTAATTTCCATCACCACTTGACACTTAACCCATGATGCACATTGCCATGGTAACACACTCCAACTGCAGATATTTTTCAATGACTTCCCAACCTTTAGTTTGCAGGCTTGAGATTTTCATTTACTAAAAAGAACAGGAAAAATTTTTAAATCTCTTTTTATAAAAATTGAACAATATTTTCTTAAATCTCCTTAAGTAGAAGATTGTGGAAGTTTCCAAAGATACTCAAAGGTTGGGGAAGTCATATGAATAGTTGATTTGACTCTATTAATTTTCTTGGTGGTTGATATTCTATATAATTTTCAATTATTTTTATTCTTAGATAAATTCATACTAGTCTTTTTCAGATGACTTATCACATAGATAATTGACATCAAACATGAAAGCATAGCTTGCTTTTGAATATATTTAAGTAAACCATGTTTTTCTGACATAATAAAATGAAGGTAAATTAAATAACAAAAGGAAAAGAAAAGGATGCTTTAATAGTTTGAAGATGCATTTAAAAATATCATATAAACTTATTTAAAATACAAAAGAAATTAAAGTACACTTTCTAAAATATAATGATCTTCCTTAAAGTTGAAAATAATTTATTAGCAAGTGTTTTTTCATGAGGAAACACTTTTGTTCTTTAGAGTGATAATGAGACAATATTTCATGCAACAAGCTGGTTTGTCAGAAAATTCAAACAACGTCTACTTCAATAAATTGTTATGTTCAGTGTTACGGTGATGCAGGCAAAAGGAGGCAAGACTCTTGAGTGGCACTTCATTTGTATTTTAATTAATAATGCTTGCCTGAAATTCAGAGAGTAAAATAGCCCCATTGGTCAGCCTTACCGACCAGGTAATAATGGTAATACACACCTTTAATCCCAGTAGTCACACTAGTTGCCATAGTAACCAGGCAGTGCATGCCTTTAATATCTGAGGTGCATGCCTTTAATCCCAACCCTATAGGGTATTATAAAACAGGAGGAGACAACTCTAAGGCATAATTTCATTCTGGAGTTTCTGTAGGCAGGATCACCATTTCGGGTTGAGATCGAGGTAAGAACCAGTGGCTGGCTGTTTTACTTTTTGGATCTTCAGGTTGAACCCCAATATCTGTCCCTAAACTTTTGGCTTTTGTTAATCGTGGTTCAAGACTCTATTTTCCTGAGATTAAATTACAACATTGTTCTCTTTCCTCACTCTAAATCTTCCCTATACCTATTCCCAATCTCTTTCAAATTTATAGACTCTTTTTAAACTAATTGTTATTGAGAGAGAGAGAGAAATTATATGTATACAGTAAGGGCTTACTGTTTGACACTGGATAACCAATTGCTGTGCTCTTCTCTGTAGAAAATCACCTCTCCTGCTCCCAGCTTTCCTCGGTTGCCTGTAGTTCTTTGTGTAGAGATGAGGTCTTGTGTCCTTTTCTCTGTCCACTGTGGCACTGTTCACTGTGTCATCTCTGTTCAGTTCTTCATGTGAAAGCCCCACTCATTGAGTAGCAAAACACCATTCAGCTGTGCTTTCAAAGCACAAAGCCGGCAACATGTACCAGGTGGTGTGCCTTGTGGTCCCTGTCCACCTGCTCCTACAGGACTCTCCCCAGGAAACGGTGTGATCAATACTGCCAGTCCTCCTCCCACAATTCCAAGCACTCCAGACAACTCAAGCTCTGTGCCTTCATATTACTGCAATGCTGAGTTATGCAATAAAGGTTTTATTTAATTTTACTTTATACCTTTGTCTATATCATTTATATATTCTTGAAAGTATGCAATTAAAAACCTAATGATAGGCTAGATTAAAAACAATTTTTGCTTTACATATGTTCTTTTGGTAGAAGCACACTGTTTAGCCTGGCTTTTTATCAGTTCAACCTTGTATGTCTTCCCATTTCTATTAAGTCAGTTAGATTGTAAAAATCACTTTGCATTGTGATTTATTGGCTTATTAATTGTCCCACTGGGAAGGTAAAAATTCTTTGGTAAGCATCTGTTATGTAATTTTCTATTAAGCCCTTGATAGATTCATCTGATTCTTTTTATTCAATGTAATTCATTTACAAATACATTAAAATAGATTATTTACTTTCTTGCACAAAGGTATATGGAATCATAATTTATTGAGTAAACAAATGAAACTCTAAATATTTCTGAAATTCTTTCATTAACAAAAGGAAGTTTGTTAATCATTGAAATTTGTGTTTAGTTTAGAAAATGTTGGCTGAGAACTTGTATGAAAATCACTCACCTGGGAGGTGTGAGATTGAAAAAAGATGTGATGATAATTAGGAGTTAATGATGATTAGGGGTTAATTAATCTCCACATGGTCTCAGAAAGTTTGGTTGAGCTAAAGAAACCGATCGCTTATGAAAACAGAACTACTTTGGAGATAAAATTCAGAGTGAGTATATTTGTGAAGATAATCCTATTCTCTTTAATTGCATGAAATAATAGCTTGCAATGCTATGAATATAATATATTGCAATAGCAAGTTGTGGCAGTTTTGATTCAGACTAGATTACATAAAGTGCATCTCAATTAAATAAATAACTTTGGATCCATGGCTTTTGGGTTCACATAAGATATTGGACATACCTGTTGGATATTAGATGTGTAACTGGTGTGCACAAGCAATATTTAGAGGTTTTACATTTATTTACTGTTGCATATTGCACTTAAAGTTAATACATATAATAGAGCCATCAATAGAAGACCACATGCCCAGATTTTAATTCAAGGCAAAACATATAACAAACATATCTTGACAGTGACAAAGCATACTACAAGCAAGTCGCAACTAAGATAGGTTTAGAGACTTGAACATTTTGCAGAATCAACAGAACGAAAGCCTTTTGTGAGCAGTTATTTATAATGTGTGAGTGAAATATCTTTGTCATATAATATAACATAATAATCTATAATATATACATACATACATACATACATACATCCTCCTGAAAGGAAATTATAGCAACACTCTATAGACAGGTGCAAGGATAAATGAAGTTGGTTGTGCAAGTGTTTATAATTTCAGTTTCATATTGTCACATGTTCGCCTACATGCTCTTTAACTCAGTAACACTCAACTCTTCTTTTCTTTCGTGTGAATCACAGTACTTTGAGTGGAAGCTTGAAATGACACCAGTAGCTAGTTGAGTGACGGAGTAATTTCCCAATGGCATGTTTGTGCATATCACTTCATTTCAATTATCTATGCTTGTTTGTGTTTATAGCTTGCCCTTTCAGAAAGGGAAAGAATGACTGCATTGATATGTACCCTGGTGCTCTGCTCCCCTGACAAAACTGATTCTCTGACTAGGTTTGAAGGCTCCTTCCATCAGCCAAATTGATTGCACCTGACATTTGACAAAGTAGCTAATCAGAGCAGTCGTCAGTTCCCTTCAGTGCCGAAGCTCCACAATCAGACAGACTCTCATTGGCCAAAGAGACACCAAATTGGAAAAAGAAAAGGACCAGGAATAGTCTACAGCACACTCAATAAGGAGATGAACTAACACCCAGACACAAGTCAATAGATGTTATCCCCATATCAAATGTTTCTTAACACAAATGCTTGCGAATTGCAGTCTTTAATATCCAACTTCGTAGTAATTCCATATAAACTTAATTCTCCAAAATTAATTCTTTAGTATGCCTATTCACCTTGAACGAGGTGCTGAGTCTTGTTTTCAATCTGATATTCACTGTAAAAGTAAGATTATTTTAGTGTATTATAGTGATTTATTTATTTACTTGTTTGCTTATTTATGTATCTATTTATTTATCTGAAACAAGGTCTCATGTATGCCCTGCTGGATCAGTTTCTATCTGAAGTTGCATGGATTATAGGCATATACCCTATCTGATTTGCTGAGGCCTCTGAAAGTTACCCAGGGTCTCATATATGCTAAATAAGTAGATCACGAGCTGAGTTCCATCACCATTCCAGAGAACACTTAATAAAAGCTAAAGCAAAGCAAGTGTATACTGTACTTAAAATTAGTACTTTTCATATATACAACAACTCACAAAAATTCATAAATACTGGAAATACAATTATTAGGTTCATTAGTATGAAGAATTAGTCGAAGTATAATTTCCCGTCAACTAAATGAAAATGGAAGATAACTCCAAAAAAATCAACTATCATTTATTTCCTTCCTGACTTACATCCATACATCTTTTGTATTCCTTACTTTTCAATAAATGGCCCCCATTATAAATCTTATGATTAATTTGGTTGTGGTCCAAATATGTCTTCCTGAATTTGCCTCAGTTTCCCTTTGCTTTGATCCTTTCATTTTTGAGCATTATATTACTTTGCAGTGCAAAAAGACTTAATTCTTCTGGCCCAGGGAAAGAGTAATGGTTTCTGTGACTGGAGAATGGTGTCAGAAACTGGAATCAGAGTGACAGATCTGTTCATTGCTGTTGATGTGTGATTGCTCCAGGGGTCTCTCAGGAGGCAGAGCAAAGATACAGATAACAGAGACAAGAATACAGAAACAGATGTTAATATTATTACAACTAATCGCATGTCCTAGGATGTATGTTATTCGTCCCCATTTATTTGTTATTTGCAAGTCTGTCTTTTAATATTGAGGAAATATACTTCTCATTCTCAGTTTCACTGATTTAAAGAGAAAGAACAATAAAACATAATTTATATTACTCTTAATATCTAGAGCCATAAATCTTTTAAATAAGAACTTAATATTTAAAAATAATTCATTTTATACAAAACATTTACTCACAAATGTAAGTGGAAAATATATTTCCTTTGTTCATAGATACTGTCCCTTTTGTCTTCAGCCTTAATAGGTTTATTCCTATGGATCTTTATATATATATATGAAAATAAAATAAAATTATGCTAGCCATATTATTGTTCTAAACGGTAAATATTTATCATTTTTAAAGGTCCATAGATTTTTGGACAAAAGAACTAACCAACGTACTCAACATTCCTGTTATCATTTTTAATACTTCTATTGACCCATAAGTTCTACTTGTGTCTTTTCCAAGGTTAACTCCATTTTCAAGGCGAAAAGTACGCAGAATTTTTCTCCATAGATTTCTCCTCCATATATTTCTTGAGAATGTATTTCATTCTTATTTATGTGTGGTCTTGTATCAAAGTCAATATTTGGACTTCAAAGACTTTTGACATGAAAATAAAAATAAATTATATCCAAAAATATTTTAATCTGTGAAGACCGAAGACTGTTTCTAAAATGTATTAAGAGACACCTCAAAAATGTTATTGAGTATACAAGTCAAAAATTTTACTGAAATTTAGGTATGGAAGCAATATTTTTGAAGCATTTTTCTAAAATATTCAGTTTCCCTAAATCTCCAAAGTGTCTTTCAAATTTTCAAGGTACTCAGGTATGATATTTAAAATGTCAAACTGTGGGCTCCAATAACTTAAAAAACTGAATGTTGTTTTATCCCAAACGGAGGAATGAGGGTGTAGTTACACTCAAAAATAAATCATAATTCAACAGTATAAAAAGTTCAATGATTGAAGTCTTGGACCTAAAATCTTTTTGGCTCTAATGGACTTATTTCTCCAGCTCTACCATATGTGACACATTAAGATTTTATCAGAGACACAAGTGAACTCCATTCCCGATGTCCTTGGTAGTTATCATGGTTACTAGTATTTTTAATATTCTTGATCCCTGTACAACTGGGCTGTATGCTTAAAGATAGTCTATCCTGTGGTTTCTTTAGGCATTCTAACACTACAGCATGGTTTCAACCTTCAACTTTGTTTTACGGCCCTTCATTCCTGGAACTTCTACTGCAATGGAGACCACCTTCACCCCTGGCCTCTCCTGACCTCTATAAACATCAGGACAAAGCTGCTCTCAGTGACATTTTGTGTCTTCAAAATCAATACCATCTGGGAGACCTTTACACATTCCCAAGTTCACCTGCCATCACAATGTACATCCTTGGCCTCTTGTGAAGCACAGCTTCTGTATGCTGATCCTTAGGAAAAGCTTCCAAGAAGACTTCTCCTCAATGATGCTGGTCCCCTCTTAATCGCAGCTGACTATTCAGTCCTGATGGAGGAAGGTCATTGGCTAATAAAGGAACTGCCCTGGCCCATTTTATTGGTTAGAGGATAGGTGGGAGGAGAAAACAGGACAGAACGCTGGGAGGAAGAGGAAGTGAGGTCAGAGACTCCACAGCTCTCTCGGGAGCAGACGCCTGAGAGAGACACCATGCCCCGCTCCCGGCATGAAGCTCGGACCCAGGATGGACTAGGCTAGAATCTTCCCGGTAAGACCGGTGCTCACAGATAATTAGAGATGGGTTGATCGGGATGTGAGAATTAGCCTGTAAGTGCTAGAGCTAAAGGGCCAAGCGGTGCTTAAAAGAATACAGTGTCTGTGTAATTATTTTGGGGCATAAGCTAGCCATGTGGGCGGCCGGGTGTGGGGGACGCAGCCCCTGCCGCCCCATATTACTACAGTTGGCGCCCAGACATGTGGACAGCCGAAACCCACTTAAAAAACCTGAGAAGGCTTAAAAATAAGGGAGAGAGAGTTTAACACAGATTTTTGCTGTTTGTTGGTGTCGTGCTGTAGAGAGATTTCCTGATTCAGCAACAGTAGCAGAAAAACCACTTTGTCATTTTAAAGCGCGACTTCCTGGGGCTGTGCCGCCATTGTGATCTCTGTCTGGCTCCTGCGGGAGACAGAGCTTTTGAATGGAGCATTTGGAGTAAAGTGCTACGATTTGTTTGATGGCAACTAGACTCACTGTGTTCTCGGGTCTGCTCTGCTTGCTAGAGGCAAGCAAGCGCCTCATCTAAGAGAGGCTTCCTGACTCAGCTTTAGCTGCAAAGCCTGCAGCTCATTAAGAGGTCCTGCCACGAAACACTTAAACGGTGTTGACGAAAAGCTGAACACATGCTTTTCGGTTTTCAGCCATAGCAGGAAAAAAGCTGTGCCATTTAAAAATGCCGGCTTTCTGGGCCATCCTGCCAGGGCAAACTCTGACTGTTTGAGGCAGGAGGGCCGGCTACCGAGAGAGGACTTGAGTGTTGTCTGCTGTAGCTCACTTGCTGGCAGGGACCTTAAAATGCCATACAGTTGTTGCAGTAAACATGGCTACAGCCTGTATATCTGCCATGAGGCTGGAAAGCTAAGGAATGGACTGGATCTAGCTGGCAAAGCCACACCTTTAATCCTACTGATATTGCTTGGTAAATTAAAGATTCATGTGGTCAGTAAAAGAGAGATATACAGTAAAGAGAGATTCAAAGATAAAGAAAATTTTTAAATGGTTTACAGTGTGTTAAAAATATATACAGACTAAAAGTTGAACTTCTTAAAGTAAAAAACAAAAAAAGGAAGAGAGTTGTGTGTGGTAGCACACGCCTTTAATCCCAGTGCCTAGAAGGCAGAGACAAACAGATCTCTGTGAGTTCAAGGTGTAGTAGTGTACACCTTTAATCCCGAATGCCTGGGAGGCAGAGACAGGCGGATCTCTGAGAGTTCAAAGACAGCCTGGTCTACAGAGATATTCCAGGTCAAAGATATACGCTCAAAAAGCAAAAAGTTAACCTAGGAATGTCACAGCTTAGATTCTTAAGTGCCTACTGATTTAAAGGCGCAAATCAAAAGTGCCCTTGGATAGTAAAAAATTGCAGATTCACAATAGGACAGATTCAGACCACTAAATGAGTCACACTGTGGATGAATGTACGTAGGCTTGGGAGAGAGAAGAAAAAGAATATAGAGAATAAAGTTAATGGTTTAAAAAAGTAAAAGTAAAGTCTTTAAAGAGACAGAGTACAGATAGTTAAGAGATTAAAAGAAATAAAGAAAAATAAGCCACGTAAAAATGGAAAATTCACAGAGAGTCTGGATTATGTACATTGTGTTTTCTTTAAAATTTTTGACTGTGAAGGAGCTAAGTACAGAGAGACATTTCATTATATGGGCTGCCAAATGGAACCAGAACGGATATCATGAGGGTATGATTTCAGAATTTGGATCTAAGGATATGATACTTTGGAAAAGAGATTCTTCTTTTGTTTTCACAGAGGATCAGACCTTGTGGATTGCATTTATTCCGATTTGGTATGATGGACCACGCCCTCCTGAAGGGTTGGTGTGAACGCCTTCAAAAAATTGCTTCGCTCAACTGCCAACTGAGATGAAACTAGCACACAGGTTGTACCATGAAAGACCTAATTAACAACGCCCCCATTCAGCAGGAAGCAGTTTGGAGAGAAAAAACTGCGCCCATGTTCCCAAATATGGTTTATAAACGTCCTTTTACATTTAAAGGGGGATATGATATAGATATGAATAATTTGCATTAGTATAGATTTTGCTTTATTGATAGAGATTTAAGGTCAATTTTGTTATATGTATAAGTGTTTCTGATTTTGATTAAGGTATTGTGATTGTGTAGTTCATTTAAATATGTACTGTATAATTAAGAAATATAGGTTGTTAATGGATAATCATCGATAATAGTAAAGCTTGTAGTCATGTTAGTTAGATTTTCTGGAGATATAGAGATATATTTTAGATAGACATTCTTCATGTCTTTCAAAGATTACAGAATAGGACATTTAATGTTTTAATAACTGAGGACTTTTCATGACAATGAGACACTCTGCTCCTGGCAGCACCAATCTACTTCAAGAGGAAGATGGGCATCGAAGAGGCACCTTATGGAGTTTGATAGCCATTTGGGCAAGAAACTGCTCTTGCCTGGACTATTGCATAAACTGGACAAAGAGAACCCGCAGAGAGAGGACTACTGAACTTGCCTAAGGTGAGATGATCTTTCGGGGTTCCTGATTCATGAAAGAGTCTGCGAGACATTCTGCAGGACACAATAGATAGTGACTGAATTGACTTTGAATTTTCCTGCTTTATGGAAATGTCTGCTGGATACCATGGGCCTAAAGGCTGAAGATGGATGCCCCAACGGTACAGAGGAACTTTGGGTGACTGTCCAGGCAGCGAGATGTCTCTGTCATTTCCAGAGTTTTAAAAGTTGATTTTTTCTTGTTTGCTTAGGTAGTATTGTATCTTTCTGGAGTCTTTGATGGAGTTAAGAATAGTTAGTTATAGTTATAGTTTTCCTTAGTTATGATAAAGATTATTGTAACTTTTACTTGATAACTGTTTTGTTATATGTAATTTTGCTATGTTAAAGTTAAAGCTTTTTTTTTTGTTTAAACCGAAAAAGGGGAAATGATGGAGGAAGGTCATTGGCTAATAAAGGAACTGCCCTGGCCCATTTTATTGGTTAGAGGATAGGTGGGAGGAGAAAACAGGACAGAACGCTGGGAGGAAGAGGAAGTGAGGTCAGAGACTCCACAGCTCTCTCGGGAGCAGACGCCTGAGAGAGACACCATGCCCCGCTCCCGGCATGAAGCTCGGACCCAGGATGGACTAGGCTAGAATCTTCCCGGTAAGACCGGTGCTCACAGATAATTAGAGATGGGTTGATCGGGATGTGAGAATTAGCCTGTAAGTGCTAGAGCTAAAGGACCAAGCAGTGCTTAAAAGAATACAGTGTCTGTGTAATTATTTTGGGGCATAAGCTAGCCATGTGGGCGGCCGGGTGTGGGGGACGCAGCCCCTGCCGCCCCATATTACTACACAGTCCTCACCTAATTCGCAGCTAATGTCTCAGCAAAGAGAAAATCTCATCTTAGCAGTTCTAGTGCCTTGTTCCAGCTGAATCACATAGGCTTGATACAAAATACAGCATCAATGACACCAGTAGAGTCTTTGCTTCCCTCTGAAACCTCACAAGTTAGGCCTTTACTCTCTGCATCATTCTCAGAATTCTTATCATCCAAGATCCTGCAGATTAGCCCATTGAGCTCACAGCACTCACTGGCTTCCCTAGTACAGAGTTCCAAAACTCCTACAAACTTTCCCAAAACAGCATGACAAGGTCTGTCAGAGCAATAGTCTACTCCATGGTCCAAATCCCTGACTTAGAGTTTGTATTACTGTGATAAAATGTCATGAGTCAAAGCAAATTGGGGAGGAGAGGGTTTACTTAGTGAGTTTGCTCTCCCACATCAAGTCCATCACTGAAGGAAGACAGAGCAAAAACTCAAGGTAAAAACCTGGAAGCCAGAACTAAAGCACAAGCCACGAAAGAGCTGACTAGGGCCTTACTCCCCGAGGCTTCCTCAGACTGCTTTCTTATACACTCGGTACCATCTGTGGATTGATGACAGAACCTGCAATGGGCCGGGTTTTCTCTCATAAATCACTTATTAAGAAAAGTCCCCAGAGGATTTCTTACAGACAAATCGGCTTGGATCATTTTCTCTACTGAGGTGTATTCTTTCTCAATTATTCTAGCTTGTGTCAAATTATCAAAAGAGCTACCAAGGAAGGTTATTTATAAGTGATTTTTAAATATTTTCAACAGAGATTCCAATGACAACTTTTATAAGACAACCTTATGTGAAGGGAAGACCCCATAATGGAAGCTGAATTAGAGTGAATAAAGATAGGTATCTCGTGGGACACGGAAAGAAGCATGCGACCACAACAAAATGTTGATTCTGAGTAGTAAAGTTATCAAGAGTTAAGGAAAGGATAGGTGTTGCTTCATTTGATTGCTAGGTAAGAGTTACTATTGTATTTGTTCCTGATTATGGAAAAGCTTTAGAGAAAATTTTCTCTCCATTTTCATTATATACCAAATAGCCACTTCTTTTGGGAATTGAATATCACTTATAATATGTTATGAAGTCAATAAACATCATATATGTGTAGTTCAATAACTCACTGACATTCCATTAATAGAGCATCTATTATGGTGGTGTTTTAGCTTTGATAGTCACATATACAATGTATTCTAAGGTCACATTGCTGACAGTTACTTTCTTTTCCAAGTCTTTCTCTAACCCATGATGAGTCAAGCAAGCCTCCAAGAGTGGGTCTGACTGAAAGGGAACAATGCATCTGGTCCAAACAATCTAAAGGACAGAAAGAACAAACACTAGGGAGGATCCATGGGAAGGAGAGTAAACAAGAAATAGTAAACAGTCTCTACCAACCTGGACTTTTGCTCAACATGTGAACTTTAGTTTTAGTGAATGTATTACTTTTATCTGCATCCAACAAAGATCATCAAGGAGACCTTGAGCAACTGTGCTTGCTAAGCTCTTCTGACTCAGTCACATGCTTGAGATGCTCAATAAAGCCTGGGAGCAAAACAGATTGCTGTCCTTGAGTTATGTTTCCGTCCACAAACCCTGGCTGATGCTTTGGGCATAGTTCCTTAGGCCTTTGAATTTCCATATATCTGAAAGCATTGCCTCCTTTGACTTGTCTTGTTCTACCAATCTCTGCCATCTTTTATTTTTCTAACAACTAAATCTTTCATTTGAATGAAATAAACTGATGTTGGAACTTGATAACGGCATGCAATGATGAGATGCCCTTCTGCTGTTCATTTTTAAATCTATTTTTAAAAATGCATATAAGCAGTTCTTTGTCCCTGAGCAATTTAAATCCTCTCTGAAGGGATTAGCCTAAAATGTCTTTTTTTTGTAGAACAGTCCTCTCAGACCCTTACCCTGAGCTCAGATCTGGCCTTGTTATTCATATAACACTAATCACAAGGACTCTTTCCTTCCAGACTCTTAGATCTAAGCGTCCTTTGTGCCTTTCACTGTGGACATGATTTCTTCCTATCATCTTGTTTCTTCCCATAGACTTTTCTGAGCAGAATTGAGAAGAACATGCCATGTTGTGCTCTATTATAAATATTAATGAGGAAAAATAATGACTTACCTTTCTATATGTATTATATTATAATGCTGCAGCTTGATGATAGGAACTTGTATTTTGTCATCTTACCACAATGCCAAACCCAGTGAAAAATTAACAATAAGGTCAAGCAAAGGAGAGCAAAACAAAACAAAATAATCAAACAAACAAAACCCCAAAAAGAAGTTAAATAATAAATGGATATATACAGGAAGCAAATCTGTTTTCTGTTTACTTTGTCTTAATATGACAAATTAAAGTAAAAATGACAGTATCTAAACCAGAAACAATATACCATATTTCTTATTTTATAATCTTCTATTAATCTGAACACTTTTCTCCTCTCCCTAATAGATTACCCCCTGTCATATTCACAGCTGGCCAACAGAAACTTTGCGAAATTTGGTGTCTATGCAGGCTAATGGTGAGCTAAAACGCCAGCGTTCTTATGCCTCTGCTTCATTAAACCCACCTTCCTGGTGACTTGCACTGTGTAAAATTTATTTTTAAGAAGCACCCAAATAGTGCCAGGGTCAGCAAAACAGAACCTGTTAGTCATCACGGACCCAGCTCAGCTCGAGGAGCTATTGCTCAGCATACTGACAGGCAAGGCTTCTGACAAACAAGCTGAAGGTGAAGGACAAATGTGTAAACCGTGGAATAGAGCCATGTAACCCCCCCCCCCCGCCAGATTGGGTGTACGAGGCTCTAAGGATGCAAGGTCACACAGCCAACTGTCCTGATGGGAGTGTGGTCTGCAGTGCCTTTAATTGGATGTACATGCTTTGGCATTGCTGTGCCCTGATTAGCTTCGTGTGGGCTGATCAGCACTAGGCGGGAGCACAGCACTTTCAGGGTACGAGCATATGGGAAGTGCAGATGTTCCAAAGGTGGCTTCACACTGCAAGCAGCCAGTGCACCTCCCTGAATTAACATAGCTTCTCTCTTGATCAAGAATAAACAGGAAGCATCTAAATGAATTCTTCTTGGTGAACGGGCCTAGTAGTTTCATTTTCAAAGACAAGTGACTTGCTTCTCCTATTGGGCATCATGAATGTAAAAATCATAGTGTTCCTGAAGCCCATAAACACTTTATGACTGAAAGAAAAGATCAGTAGTATTAATAAAATAGATGAGCAAAGATTCTTCAGGTAGGCCAAGTTAAAACAATCCAAATATCCCCAGACTGTATAATTTACTAATTATATATACATGTGTGTGTATTTATATACATATATGTATATAAATATATTATCTTTATATTAAAAAATTCATGAAGCATCTATAGCAAATTAGAAATATTGAAGGATAATGGATACAAACAACTGAAGGTCTAAAATTGTATTTACTTTCTTTTTGTTTTTTGGTTTTTTGTTTTGGAGACAGGATTTCTCTGTAGCTTTAAAGCTTACCTAGAACTAGCTTTTATAGATCTGGTTGGCCTCAAATTCACAGAGATCCATGTGCCTCTGCCTCCTGAGTGCGGGGATTAAAGGGGTGCGCCACCACTGCCCAACCAAGGATATATTTTCTTATAGAGGACTTAATTTGCTGCAGTAAAATGTGAATTAGATGTCAGTTAAGTACATAGTCCCAGTGCTCTAGGAATTGACTGTGCTATTGGGGTCTTAGTGTTCTCACTCAGTGTTAGTCAGCTTCCACATTTTTACAAATATATTGGCAGGCTTAAAATATGCGTTTAATTCTTGTCATATAGTTGATTTATGCTGAATGTATCTGTGTATCCCAGTGCTTAATCTGTGCCAGGCAAAGTTCTACATTGTGGAGATGCTCTGTCAATGAGAGGTACAAATGTGGACCCTTCTGTACCAACACAAGTTTCACCATGTTAGC
This sequence comes from Microtus oregoni, assembly GCF_018167655.1. NCBI lineage: Eukaryota > Metazoa > Chordata > Mammalia > Rodentia > Cricetidae > Microtus > Microtus oregoni. Next base: position 2,785,068 of record NW_024544709.1, on the reverse strand, counting down.
ATATTAAAAGATATAGATCATGGATTAGGTAGGGCTATAGACACCAGAGAAGTCAAGAAATAAAATACAATCTTGTAACACAATGATTTCTCTAAGACACTCAAAGATAGTGTTATTGTTACATTTTAATGGAAATAGTGCACCAGTAATTAACAAGATAATTTTACATAGTAATAATGCCTTGATAAAAGCCAACCGAAGTGCCGGGCGATGGTGGCACACGCCTTTAATCCCAGAACTCGGGAGGCAGAGGCAGGCGGATCTCTGTGAGTTTGAGACCAGCCTGGTCTACAGAGCTAGTTCCAGGACAGGCTCCAAAGCCACAGAGAAACCCTGTCTCGAAAAACCAGAAAAAAAAAAAAAAAGTCAACCGAAGTAATATTTGCTGTACATACTATTTTGGGTTTTTGTTTTAGAGAAGAGTGAAAATGCACATTATGTTGTATATTGTTAGACTTCAGGTTTACCCTTTTTCATACTCTGGTTTGATATGAAAAAGATGGTCCAGTACTGAAAAGATAGTTCAGTGGTTAAGTGGCTGTTCTTCCAGAGGACGAGGGTTCAATTACCAGCACCCACATGGTAACTCTGGTTCCAGGGGACCAGACACCGTCATGTAGACATATATGTAGGCAAAACACCAATGTACATAAGTTAAAAATAAATCTTAAAAAGTAAACTGATGTGGGATGCCCCTCTGTATGTTGTGAATATGTTTAATTAACAGTGGTTAATAAAAAAAGTTTTCTTTGGCCTATGGCAGGGCAGAATATAGCTAGGCAAGCAAGCCAAACTGAATACGGGGAGAAAGAAGGCAGAGTTGTGGGAGAAGAAAAATGTGTGGTAACAAGCCACAAGCTTCATGGTAAACTATAGACTACTAGAAATGGGTTAATTTAAGATATAAGAGCTAGTTAGTAATAAGCTTGAGGTAATAGGCCAAATATGTTGTAATTAATAGTAAGCATCAGATTGCTTATCCAGGAAATGGTGGGTGGAAGAGAAATCTCTAGTTAGAGGGAAAAAAAGAAAAAGATGGCCCAGCTGAAAGCATGCCACTCACAAACAGAAACAGGAAGCTGAAATAAACTCAATTGCATTCTTTGTTTTTTGTTGTAATTTGAGACAGGTTTTCTGTGTAGCTTTGGAGCCTGTCCTGGAACTAGCTCTTGTAGACTACGCTGGTCTACAAACTCAAAGAGACCCACCTGCCTCTGCCTCCAGAGTGCTTGAATTAAAGGCATGTGCCACCACAGCCTAGCCTCAACTATATTCTTATTTGTAATTAACAAAGAAAGAATTCAGAATCATTGTGGCAGCTATGATTGTTTCAGTTGGTTTTCCTATCCAGGTACAATTTCTGTACTATATTGTTGGCACTGTGTGAGAGAGACACAACATAAACTTTTGTTTATATTAATAAATTCTACCATATGAGTTAAAACAATTTAATTATCTACATACTTGATATTTACCAAAATTTTACAGATTTTCCAAACACATTTAAGCGCTATCTGATGAAAATTATCAGATATTCATTTAATCCACTTCCTATGTCCTTGGAGCCCACCCACTCAGATATTTCCTTCTGCTTATTCTCAACAGAGCTTTGATGGTTCTAGGACATCCTGTCAACATCTCTGATGTGGAATTGCATTTCATAGATCCCACGTCTTCTTTTGGCAAAAATTGAATGCCAAATAATGTTCACCAAACAAACACATTGCAGCAATGTGTTAAATTTTCTTTTTACATCTGCAACTCAAAATTAGTTGATTTCCACCAGTATAGCATCATTTATAGTGTTTTTTATTATCAGACACAAAAACATAAGAAACTATATTTGCAATTTGAAAGTAGAATATGCATCATATTTGCAGAAAATATATTGCAAAAGATATATTGCCATAAATTGTGAATTAATAGTTTATTTAAAATGGCACATTGCTTCATATATTTGCATCTTTATCTAATCACTTTGTCAAAATACCAATTTCTGCCATTCTAGAAATATTATTAATAAGTTTTAAATGCCTATGCTTGTTACTTTTTATTTTCTATTTTTTAGCTATTTTAAGGAATAAGAGAAATTTTAAGTTAACAAAGTGATAGTTTGTATAATTAACAGCAAAATGTTATATTGAATGTTATCTATGATGGAGCAACTAACCTGAGTTTATACTTAAAAATAACTGTCAACATTAAATTTTATTAAGATTTAATCTTCCTACATTAATGATTATTTCTAATTTTTATTTGTATAGCTTAATTCTCAACATATATGATCAGTAATGAAAGCATATGATTAGCAAATAATTAGCTTGTAAACTCGTTAGTATGTTATAAGTAGTTAATATGCCTTCCTTAGATATAGCCCGACTGTTCCTGATTTATGTAACAAGAATTTTCCAAGGCATTCTCACTTTAAGGGCAAATTAGAGTCTTTGTGTTCCTCCTACCAAACCAGGCTAGAGTAGAATAAAACAATACATATTGAGAGAAGCAACAGCTTAGCTCTGAGGACTCCTGGAGAAGACTTTTTACAAGGTGTGCTAACAACCCAAGCTGTTGTGCTCTCTTTATCAGCATCATCATGGGCACATGTCTGTTATAAGCAACCTTTAATAAAGAGAAATTGTCTTCCTTGTGATCTATATTTTGTGGACATTTCTCCTCCAAACGGAGTTCTATTGCCTTTTCTGTTATCTTACCAAGCATTTAAACTAGGTAAATTTAGGCTAAGAAAAACATCTCCTAGGCCATAAGTCCTAAAATAAACACCTTCAGAAGATCATTAGATACTCCACGGCAACATCATGAATAACTTTTCTTTCCAACAATATTGAGAAAGTGAAATCTTTAACACCCTCTATACTACATTGTGACTGTCTTAATGCTTACTTTGCACATAAGTACAGCTCATTGCTTTACCACATAACATTACCACTCATCGTTAGAAATTATTGTTAAGAATCTACATATAATAAAACACTTTATTATTTATTATTGTAGCACCAGTGAAAGAATACAAGCAATATTATCCATGTAATGATGCAAATAATATGAGCTAAATTCATAAAGAAAATCTGAAAGACATTTCTATGATGATAGCATCATATGAGGCTGTGATAAAAACTCAGTAAAGTGCCTCTCATGCACTATGCAGACCTGATTTCACATCTCTAACAGTCATGCACAGTAGCTGGCATATGAAGCCCAGGGTTTTGCACTAGAGTTTAACATATCCTGGAAGCTTATAAGCCATCCACTTAATCAAATCAATTAAGTCTAGATTCGATGAGAAACCAGGTCTCAAAAAGCCAAGTGACAGGACTGTTATACTTCTATAGAAGTAGTTGGCCAGAGAGGTTTCTTTGAGACATGCCTTGTATAGGCTATTTCCGATGCTATCGTCTGCCCTAAGAACTTGGAGGCAAAAACCTGTTACTGAAGATGCTATATACTTGATTCATAAAACACGGAAATAAAACTAGTATTAACCTGTAACCTTCAGCATTACTAGAGAGTTTCCATTACATTGAAAGGTATTATATATACTACCAGAGAATAAAGTAGTCACCAATTATACCTAACTTTGAACCCGGTGCTCTACAATAAATGACTGGACTGATGAGTTATTCTCACCATGAAATATCAGGGAAATAACCAATCACTGACTTATTTAAGTCCCACTCCACTCGACGAAATCTACCTCTGGTACTATTATTTGCCCACCAATTTATGACTAGACAGTTTATGGATCCCAGTAGAGAGTCCATGTCTATTATTTGCTAAATGGATATTATATTAAACTGACTCCTAATAATTTCTCATTGTACCCTTTGATCGGTGCATTTCTCTACCTTCATCAGAAAACCTTCTATTTGCAGTAAATGGTGATTAATATAGAGAGCAGAACTGCAGAAGATACAGAGAAAAAAAGACAGCAGAATAATTGCCCCTAAGTGAAACACATATATTATACAAAAGTACTCCAAAAGCTCAGAAGAGGGATTGGAAAGATTGTAAGAGCCAGAAGAAGTGAATAACTACAAGAATGCATGTTATTAGGACACAGCAGGCAAACTAAATGCCAGGTATCACACAGACAGTTCAAGCTTCACTCACATATGAACGGCATAGTTTGGTCCCGCGGAGGTTACACAGCTGTCGGTCTAACTCTTAAAGAACAAATAAAATTAAGGTGTAGGGTAAGGAATTCAGAAAGACACTAAGTTCAAACTAACATCATAAACATGTATATACACTCACACAATTACATGGCACACAGACACATACACAAACAAACATACATACATTTTTAAACTGAAATTTAGGGCTTAGAACAAAAACTATTGCATCAAGAAACTTTTTAGATTCCATGTTTCTCTAAAAAGAGGTTCATCACCCCATTTTCAAAATAATTGTGTCATTCTGGTTTTGCTGTTTAATTTTTACGAATTTGGCACAAAGATAGATATACCTATGAAGAAGGAATCTCAACTAAAGAAACACATCCATCAGGTGGGCCTGTAGTGTGTCTGTGGGTCAATTTTATTTTACCTGAACTGGTGTAGAAGGGCCATATAACTATGCCTACTGTGATTCTTGGGCAGGTTGGCCTGAGCTTTGTAATAAAGGTACATGAATAAATAGGTCAGGAGAGCAAGAGGTAAGAAGCATTCTTCCATAATTTGTGTTCATTTCAGTTCTTGTATGCATGTTTTTACCTTGAGTTTCTGTCGTGGCTACCCTTAATGATGGGCCCTTTCTTTCTTCAAGTTGTTTTTGGTTATAGTGCTTATCAGAGCAACATAAATATAAGTAGAACACTAGTTAATTTAAAGCATAAAATACATCAAATTTAGTTCATGCAGGAAGCATGTAAATAGATCTGTATCATTCATGTGTGTGTGTGTGCGTGTTACTTACTCCAATATAAAAGGATCACACTTATGAAATCTCCACATTCTGAGGAGATTCCATAGTATATGAATTTGATCATATTTAAAAGAATAAATTTAAATTTTATAGTAACAGTTTCATTTGTAAAAAGTTTTAATATTTTGAAATTAAAATATAATGGTATCATTTCCTCTTTCTCTCTCCTCCATCCATGTTTTCCAATGCACCATGCCCTTGATATTTCTCAAATTCATGACCTCTATTTTTTAATTGTTTTACACACACACACACACACACACACACACACACACACACACACACCTATACATATCTACCAGCTGCTCGTTTGCTTATATTGTTACCTTTATGTATATGATTTCAGAGACAGTATCTAGGGAATCGACAACTAGTCCGGGGCCATGCCTCATGGGAAGAGTGTTTTATTTCTACCTCTCTCAACGTAGCCTATATTTCTTTGTCAAGAGCAGGATCCTCCTGTGATTTCCTTCTTCTATATCAGCCTGTCTATAGGTGTTGTGCTTGTTCAAGTCTTCTTTAGGAGCTCTGGATAGAGCTTCCATCACACTTCAAGGAGATATAATCTCACAACAAACTTTCTGTTTCTCTGGCTCCTACCATATTACTGCCTCTCTTCCACTATTATCCCTGAGCTTTAGGTGGAGGAGTTGTATTGTCTATGTACCAGTTTTAAAATATAAAGACCTCAGATAACAGAAAGGGAAAAAGAAATAGTTATTATTAACATATATAAAAATGATCAAATTTTATTTCAAAATTGTACACAATGAAAGTTTAAGCAAGGTGATTATTTTGCATAGATTAATTCTCCTATTAAATATATTACTGCACATATGTGTATGTGGTATATATACATGTTTGTGTGTTTGAGTGAATATTAATTCTATGTAGCACTGTGCAAGAATTTAACTCTTTATAGTGGTCCTCAAATGAAATTCCAGTGGTTGGTTATTGTACATATTTCTGCCGCTATTGCAATAGTGGCCACATGTTGCTTGGCAGGTTGGTATTTTGGTTCTTGTGTTCACAGCTGGTGAACACCTTTGATGAGTTTTCTACCTAATAGTCTTCAGAGTATCCCTATCAGCTTCTTAGCCTACGAAAGATAGCAAGCAAGGATGAAGTTTCTAGAATGTTCCAACTTGATTCTCTTTTATACTGTAACATAGATACTTGATTTCTTCAGCAATAGAATCTTACCAATGAGTTCTGACGAACAAAAAAAAAATAATGGCAAGAGCCTATATTATTTGGGGGCCACTGGGTACTCCTAGTCCAACACCTCATAAAGAGGAATCACACACATGAAACAGAGATTTTTATTTAATAAATCTTGACTTTTGGTGACAGCGATATAACACTTTTAACTTTAGTTTTTCATATAATTTGAAGAGAAACACATCAGGCAAAACTACTATTTTGAGTTTAAATTGAAATGGTGAACTTGAATGCTTCAATTTGAATTGTAGAATAATTTTAAATGACATCTCGTGTGTAATATAATAATCCTAAATTTCAAAATCCTCTGCAGTTAGTTTAAGATGGTAAAGGTGCAGAAGAGCAAAATGTGTTCAAGGACACTCGGTTTCTGCTTTTCTATGAATACTTAAGAATGAGACCAAAACTCATAGTGGGATTCATCAAAGAACAAGATAAGAAGAGTGTCAATAGTTAAAAAATTACTTTCAACAAATTTAAAGATGGTTTAAAGACGTTGAGCAACATTTCCATATCTCACATATATGGGTTTGCTTTTAAAAATGATTGTAGAGTTGATATTGTATCCTGCCACATTACTAAAGCTGTTTATCAGCTGTAAAAGTTCTTTGGTGGAGTTTTGGGGGTCGCTTATGTACACTATCATATCATCTGCAAATAACGAAAGTTTAACTTCTTCCTTTCCAATTCGAATCCCCTTGATCCCATTATGTTGTCTTATTGCTATTGCTAGGACTTCAAGCACTATATTGAAGAGGTATGGCGAGAGTGGACAGCCTTGTTGTGTTCCTGAGTTAAGTGGGATGGCTTTGGGTTTCTCTCCGTTTAATTTGATGTTAGCTGTCGGCTTGCTGTATATAGCTTTTATTATATTTAGGTATGACCCTTGTATCCCTAATCTCTCCAAGACTTTTAACATAAATGGATGTTGAATTTTGTCAAATGCTTTTTCAGCATCTAATGAAATGATCATATGTTTTTTTTCTTTCAGTTTATTTATATGGTGGATTACATTGATAGATTTTCGTATGTTGAACCAGCCCTGCATCTCAGGAATGAAGCCTACTTGATCTACTGGGAGCTCACCAAGGCCAGCTGGACTGTGACCGAAAAAGCATGGGATAAAACCGGACTCTCTGAACATGGCGAACAATGAGGGCTGATGAGACGCCAAGGACAATGGCAAGGGGTTTGGATCCTACTTAATGTGCTTGCTTTGTGGGAGCCTAGCCAGTTTGGATGTTCACCTTCCTAGATATGGACGGAGCGGGGAGGACCTAGGACTTACCACAGGGCAGGGAACCCTGACTGCTCTTTGGACTGGAGAGGGAGGGGGAGAGGAGTGGGGGAAGGGAGAGAATGGTGGGAGGAGGGGGAGAAGGGTGGGAGGAGGGGGAGAAGGGTGGGAGGAGGGGGAGGGAAATGGGAGGCTGGGAGGAGGTGGAAACTTGTTTTTTGTTTATGTTTTTTTTCTCCTTTTCTCAATTAAAAAAAAGTTAAAAAAACTTTAATTCAAAATGCAAAAAAAAATGATTATAGAGAAGAAATCAAAAGTAAACTTTCTTCAGTCCAACAGCAAAGAAGTATCATTGTCTAATGGATGGTTTCCTACAAGTATCCTGAATTTCATTTTCTTTTCTTTAGAGTCTTTTGGGATTAAAATAAGGGGCTAGGAAAATTACTATAATGCATTAACAATCTAAACTGTGATATCCCAGTGAGAAGAAGAACATGTAATATCCACACTCACAACCCCAGAACGTGATTGCTTCGTTGATTGCTTATATTGTCCCTCTTCTGGTAGGATAATTTTGCAAAGCATTTAAAAAAGGTTACATACATAATCATTTCTTACAAGAAAAGAAAACTGTTACATTAACAAAAGAGCAACAATATTGTTTCAAAAACAATTTAAGAAAATTCTACTGACAAATCACTTTGCAATAATTTAAGTTTTATTACAATGAGAGAGAATCCTACTTATTTGTTTTTGGCCATCAACAATCTCTTAAAAATCCATTTTCATATGCAGATCCTTTTAATGCACTTCAACTTCTGCCATATCTGTAGCATCTTCATTAATCTGAAATGACTTCAGACATTGTTTTTTCAAACACTTAAATTATTTTTACACACATAGTAATTTACAAGGACCAGTGAACCAGGCTATGTAACTGGTTATGGCTGTAGTAATATCAAAGAACTTAGAAATTTTTTTTTTTTTTTTTTGGTTTTTCGAGACAGGGTTTCTCTGTGGCTTTGGAGCCTATCCTGGAACTAGCTCTGTAGACCAGGCTGGTCTTGAACTCACAGAGATCCACCTGCCTCTGCCTCCCGAGTGCTGGGATTAAAGGCGTGCGCCACCATCGCCTATTATGAGGTAATGGGATATTTCCACTTAAATCTAAACCATTAGGATTTTATAAATTAGTTTACTGAAATTTCTATCAAGGAAGAATTTTAAATGCTTCACATTGTGAATTTCAGCACAGTTGTCTTTTGCCTTGATTTGATGAGTTACAAACACACAATTTATATTAAAGTTATTTTTTTTCTGATTTTTATTCCGGTCCACATAGTATATGTCAGGACTTCAACTAGACTCAGATTTGCTTCATTGTACGACGCACAGTTCCATTGTACGACAGTTTGCCTCATGCATTGTCTTTGTAACTATTTTTATTATTATTTTTTTAAAGATTTATTTATTAATTATGTATACAGCATTCTGCCTGCATGTATACCTGCAGGCCAGAAGGGGGCACCAGGTATCATTACAGATGGTTGTGAGCCACCATGTGGTTGCTGGGAATTGAACTCAGGACCTCTGGAAGAACAGTCAGTGCTCTTAACCTCTGAGCCATCTCTCCAGCCCCTGTAACTATTTTTAAAACCCACCTATGCCACGTGATTTTCAACTCCACAAATTATTTTTGCAAAATTTTCTTTGTGACTCTAACTATAATAACATTTTACTTAAAGACTCTAAACTCAGATATTTGGATGGTTATTAAATGATCGACATTAATTCAAAAGCAAAAATGTATAAATACATGAAACATAATTTATCATTTAATTCCTTAGGCCTCCATGAATGGCAGTACCTGTCTTCTGTTATCAATTACTAAATGCTCATTTTAATATTTTCCTTTACCCACCTGTACATACATAAATGTATCCTACTCAATATCTTATGTTCATTTTTATCACTCTGTTGATAAAAATTAATAGTAGCAGTTTGCCAGAAGCAAAGGCCTGTACTTTGAAATCTGCATTTTGTTTACAGTCATCTTAAGTTCACAAGTAAGATATTCACATTTGCAAGCAAGTTCAGGACCTAGGACCTTAGCCTAGTGAGACTTACAGACACCAGGCTTTTAGGAAATATTAGCATTTTCCTTTGTTAGTCAACAAGCACAGACTCTCAGTATTTATCTATCAGCTAGGGATGTCTCCAGGCCTGAATTCCAGCAGAGCTGACACCCTTTCCCTCCATCCTTGTCTGTTTGATATATAACAGCCTCTGAGAAATAATAAACCAGGTGGTTTGATCAGAAATACTGTCTTGCCATCATTTCTTGTGTCTCTTGCTCTTCCATTCCTCTCCCCTAGGTTTATCAGGGACCACTGTTCGCATCCCGCTGGCTGAAATAGCAGTTAATATCATCTTTATTTTTCCTATGCTATCTAAATGGTTATCAACTTTCCATATCTTCAGTCTTGATTTCTTAAGATTGACTCTATACAACATCAGTGTAAGAAAAATACAGATGTTATGTCAACCATTCAGGTCAAAACATTAATTATATCTTGGCCTTCTTGACATCAACACACAGTTCTTAACTTTTGTAATATGAGCCAAATTCTACAATAATCCAAATAGTACAGGCACCCATACACACCCAACCAGATACAATTTCCTCAATTATTGATCATTCGTCTTTGCTTGTGACTGGCTTTGTATTATTTTCTACTTTGGTTTTGCCAGATTTTCTAACGCACATGTGAATTTTATCACTAACTTTTGGGTTTCTTTTCAAGGCATATTTTAAATACCCATTCTAGGTAAAGATTTTCTTTCTCTGATACATCAGGGTAAGTTAAAAACCTACACTTAGTTCATAAATTCTATGCCATTATTTCCCATATGATATTACAAATATCGAAATATTTATCTAATTTCATGAATAAGTCTTGAAAATCAAAATGTCTGTGTCTACTAACCTAATACTTTATAGCACCAACATATGGTAGTGGGATAATTTTGAATGATTAGATATTTTACACACATTTACTCACATTACACATATCATAATCAAAATTACTGGTGTTAAAACTTTATTCTAACACTTTTGTGAATTTGTCTTTTACTGTCCTGTAACTTCTAGATTATTTTTAGACTCACATTTCTCTTCTTTCATAGTATGACAATTGTTATGATAAATTAACATGAAAATCTTATTTTTCTTCATTTGAAAAACTTGTTTGATATATTATATATTTATGCAATGATTTTTAATCATTTTATCCCTTTCTCCATTCTTATTTCAGTCTTTGAAACATGGTTTTCCAATAAGTCCTCAAATTACATGGCATCTTTTCATATTTGATTCTCTATGGTCAGTTAAATTTTTTTGCTTGATCAAGGGTTATATTTATCTAGATAATATTCTCTGAAATAAGCTTTAAAGTTGGTTTGTATTTTCAGGTTTATTTACATTTATCTTAGCCCTTTATCATTCTTGTAATAGTTTTTATGATTTTTTTCTTGTTCTATTTTAGACCTTTATGTATTTTAAATTTAAAATAAAAATGTATTTGAAATTTAAAATGTCCTATAGAGATATTCAATTACTTCTACTTCCATTTAGAAATAATCTTTATACACTGAATATGTGACTTTTCTATTTTTGACTTTCTTTTTTTAAAAAATGCATCCCTGTGCTTTTAGACTATCTTATTTCTAGATTGTAACTCCAAATTCTATAATACAGCCTCTCACTTGAATTGTAATACATTAAAATTTGACACTAAGCCTAATAAAATATCACTAAGGTTTATTATAGATGGGAGACAGTAATGTTTCCCTCTGTAGCAAAAAAATATCTTGTACATACAAGAAAATATATCTCCCTCAAAAGTAGCATCTCTATACATGTCTCCATTTGTTGACGACTTTGGTCAACATGCCTAATCAGTATCTAAATAAAAATAACATCTGTATAGTACTAAAAGAAAAAAACCGATATCTGATATGTTGTCAGTCACACACAACATTTTTAATGTTAAATATATATGGTGAGTTATGTATAAATGTCTATAATTTTAAAATCAGAAATGGTTATGCCTGCTTAAGTAAATTTGTCAGACTTGGTGTCTTACCTTTGAATTCCCAGAGTCAGAAGCATGAGTGCTGGGCAACACTGTGAGTTTGAGGTAGGCCTGAAATACATCATGATCTCCAGGCTGCTTTTCACTACTAAATGAAATCTTGCTGGGGTGGGGGGGGGGAGGAGCAGCTGAGGAGTGGAGGGAGGGGCAACTTCTGTTGAGATGTAATATATGAGAGAATAATAAATAAATAATCACTGAGCCTACTTCTTACTTCCTGCATGTGCACACTCTTGTGTACCCTACTGATTCTAGATGGGAAGACCCTACTGCTAAAGTTACCACAGCTCTGAGTTACGAAAATGGAGAAATGAAACTGCACAGATTGAAGATTCAATACTATCATGTAGCTGTCATAATGTTCAAGTTTCGAGCTACTCTCTTTGAAAGGAAAAGTAATTTGTGGTCTTACCTAGCTGCAAACCTGTGAACTACACAACCTACTGACCTGACAAAATATTACCTACTAGTGTAGACGCGACATAAACATTATGAGAGTCACTAACCATTTTCTAATCGGATTTAAGATCTGATCCACAAAAGGAAATCTCATACTTTACAGAGTTAACTATTCCCAAACTCCATAGCTGGCTATGCAAGGGGCCCTAGGGGAAAACCTAATATTATAATTCTGTTAAATGGTCACAGTAAGAAACTGTTCCCCGCCGAGCTGTGGTGATGCAGGCCTTTAATCCCAGCATTTGGGAGGCAGAGGCAGGCAGATCTTTGATCTCTGTGAGTTCGAGGCCAGCCTGTTCTACAAGAGCTAGTTCCAGGACAGGCTCCAAAGCCACAGAGAAACCCTGACTAAAAAAAACAAAACAAACAAACAAAAACCAGAAACTGGTCCCCTAAATTCACATCTTCATACCTGAACGTTTATACATTTATCAAGGTAGCTTTTTTTAGAGCAGATGGTGATTAATGCAGAGTACCCAAATTAGTAACTTGCCAAAAATACAATACAGTGATGGGAATTTTGCTACAAATGGAACATGTGCTTCATACTCCTCTCCCCCAAAAGGAAGAGAGATGATCACAGAAGAGGGGAGAGAACAATTGTAAGACGCAGAGGTCTTAGATGTCTATAATGGAACAGCATTTGTAAGATGTGACAGCAGAGTTACACATGAACTCAGAGTAGCTGTGATTGCAAGCACACAACCTACAGGAGGTCAATAGGGACAAAATTCAACATGGAAGGGGAAGGGCTCATGAAGCCCATCCCTAGCTGATTAACTATTGGCGACTGAGGGCTGTTTGAGGAAGGAGAGTCAGTTTTGTTTGCGGGTACAACAGAACCTGAGAGGCTATACATGCTCTTGTAGATTAGTCTAGGTTTCTGATTACCATGTTAAAGAGATTCGTTTATAGGACTAGCAGCTTAGCTAAACAATATTCCAATTCAGTATCTTTCTGCAATGTTCTCCAGTAACAAAAAATTTCAGACTGAAAGTTAATAGATGAAGCAATTTATTAAACACTTGCTGATGTCACAGTCTATGCTAAATGTTTTGGATTTTTTATCTTGGTTTAATTCCATATAATCTAAGAAATAGTCCATTTGGGCTACTGTTATAAACGAGAACATCAATATTTAGGCATTTTATATAATTTATCATAAATCACACAGCTAGAAAGATTGCTAAGCTGTGTTTATAATCATGCTCTTTTAGAGAATATTCTTTTGTATGCAAAGTTTGTAAAGAATATCTGAAATATAATATGCAAAACTTGAAAATAATGAACTAATTTTATAAAAAGAAGGTATCTATTTGTTACAATATTTAAAGACGTATTAACTTAATTTAATATATTTTCCTAATTTATTGAATTTTCTACTTAAACTTATTTTTATTATTCACCATCAACCTACTAAAAGCAAGAAGGCAGAACCTGAATATAGATAGTTATTAATTTCTTTGGGTCCAGAATTCCCTATAGTCTCAAATTTACATGTTCCTATTGTTAGCATTGGTACTCTCATTTTTCAGTTTTTGTATTTATTTTTATTAAACTGTAGAACAAAATACAATGAAAGCTCTATCCAGAAAAATTAAATGCTATTTGATAAAAAGAGATGACTAAGGCAGAAGTGTACTCACAGACAGAACCAGGGCAGATGATTTCTTCTTCATACTTTGGGTAAAATCCATATGATCCAAATACATAGTGATAAAGATTTTATGTAATAAATTATGACATTCAGATTTTGGAAGGCATGTTGCTTGATGTAGCACATTAAATATCATTTATAAGGCTTAACAAAAATTTGTCAATATTCAATTGATATTATTTTGCCCTAATTTTCAAACATTCATCTTTTATTTTTTCTGACAGTCTTTTTGGTTGAGGCAACACAGAAGTTAACTTAGCCTAGATATTTTGGAACAGTAACCTCTGGCTACTTTTCCTGTGTCCCCTGTTAACTTCAGTGTGACTTCCTATTAGAATAATTCCCTTTATATCACTGAAAATAGGAGGGTGGAAATGGAACCCAGACCTCTCACATGCTGGGTTATTGCCTTCTCACAGAGTCTTTCTAGCCCTTTTGATTTGGGATCACTGTCCTTTCATTGTACTATTTATATCTATTAGTCACAGAATTCAAATTTTATTTCAAACTCATTGTCATCTCTAACATCTGCATGTATTTGGGGCATCTTGGCATATTATTAACACGAGTCACTTAACTGCAATTATAAAAACAGCAGCTGTCCTTTTGTCAGTTTTCATTGTCAAAATGATTGGGTTTATAATCACCTTGGTGATGTAGAAACATCCCCAGATGCCTCTGTGAGGGCTTTTCCAGGCATGCTTGAGACACTGAACTAAGACCTATTTGCAAATGTACATGATGCCAAGAAAAGGAAAAAAGACAGCTGAGTACTGACATTACCCTTCTTCCCCTAGCCCTCCAAGAAGTTCATGCTTCTGCTTCCCTACATTTTAACATGGTGATAAACTGCACCATCTGACATTAAGAGCTCAATTACATCTTTCTTTCTTTATCTCTACCGGATTCATTATTATAGCAAACAAAAGGTAACTTACACTCATCCCCTTCTGGATTGCTGTTATAAATAGTAAACAATGCATTTACAACCCCAAACGTAGGTCTTTCTTGTGTCTAATGAGCATGAAACGTGTGTTTTTAGCTGAGGATATATGTATCTTAGTGAGTATAATGCTTACCTGTCATAAATATCTGGGTTCAATTCCCAGTACTGCTTAATACAAGGAGTTATGGTACATGCCTCTATTTTCAACAATAGAAATATAGAGACAGAAAGATAAGTACTCCAAAATCCTGTGTGGCTACTGACTAATAAAAAAGGTTCCAGTAGTCTATAAACCTGGAAAATGATATTCTGTCTCAAAATATATAGTGATCCATTCTCTATAAGCAATACCTGGATATGCACATGTGTGTTTTATATTATGTGGTTCTTGGTCATGTGTGTGTGATGTGGGATGTCCTTCTGTATGTGCTGCTTCCACTGGTTCATGAATAAAGCTTTTTGGCCAATGGCTTAGCAGAGTAAAGCCAGGCAGGACTGAGACAGAGAAAGAAGAGACTAGGCAGAGTAAAGGAGACACCACGTAACTGCTAAAGGAGGAAGATGCCAGCATATTACCAGTAAGTCACAGGCTCATGGTAAAATGTAAAGTAATAGAAATGGGTTAATTTGAGATGTAAGAGCTAGCTAGGAATATGCCTAAGCTATTGACCAAACAGTGTTGTAATTAATACAGGTTTGTGTGATTATTCAGGTCTGGGTGTCTACGAATGAAAGCACACATGTACATACAGCTAAGGTGTATATACATACATAAACAGTCATAGGCGCCTGGGTGAAAAGACAGAAAGAGGAACCAATTCAGTGCTTTCAGTGTTTAGTTTCTCTACTTGCCAGTACTTAGCAAAACTATCAACACATAGACAGACGCTTCCTAGCGTGACATGAGAAGTTGTTTTCCTTTCTGTGCTACACATCACTCTATACTAAGTCTCCAAAGAAAGACACTACAACTTTTGATGATCCAAGTAGTTTTTGCTCACAGCAAGCTTCAAAGAACTCCTCTGGTAACCATAATTACAATTTTGGAATCACTGCAATACATAAATAATTGCATTTAAAATTATAAACAGTAGCTCCATTTTTATCATATCCTGCAAGCTTAATTGTAAGGTTCTCTTCCCTAAACCCCTCTTTTTATGTAAGGGTAAATGGAGACAACATCCATACCTGCATCTTTATTTCATTGTTCTATTCTCTGATAATAGGCAGCTGGTATTTTGAGTACATGAAAATTTTCTTGTAGCAACAAGACATTTATAAACTTAAAATTGGAATGAAGATGTCATAATTGACTAGTACTTGAGTTTAAGGTAATAGACTTTGTCGCGCTAACAATGAATGTCTAAGTAATCAGAGGAAGGAATGTAAGTGGTACAAATTGCATAGGGCCCATGGGCTTTCAAGAAGACTTTGAAATCCGTTAGCTTGCATATGAAAATTTATTGCAAATGGATTTTTTCCAGCATAGGGATGTTACTTAAAGAGCAATTCAAGGCTCAGTGTGATATTTAGATTTAATATTTTACAAGCTTTACAGTTAACTTATTTTAACTCCTTGAAATTCAAGTGTAATTATCTTCTAGCAGAATGAGTATATCAGTCATCTAACTGTTGGTTTTAAAGATCAACACAGTAGTAAAGCGGAAAAAGAACAGGATTTGCTACTTAATCATTGAGATTCTCCCATAGGTATTCTTGTTGACAAACATTGCCCGAAACAAGCTACAAATACTTATCCAAATGGAGAAGGAACAAAATGCATCTTTCTTATTAAGTGTAGGATATGAATGTAGCATGTAAGTGTCAGGTTCCCAACCTAGGAGGTAACTAAGAAGAAATTCATATTTCCCATTATTAATACTTATGTTTCATAATGGAAAAACCCATTTTGTCATAAAAACTTGATGTTAAGTTTATCTATGTAATATATTCTCAAGAAATATAGTTTAGATTTTATAAATTTTTTAAAGAAACAACTTGATAAAATGATCTGTCATTAAACTGGCAAAAGCACAGAGAATAAGGGACTTGAGAATATTCAACCTAAATGGAACATATCTACCTCCTCTTGAAGTTCAGGTACCAATGCAGATGATAAGGAAGAAAGTACGCAAGACTTGGGGGCTATGGAAGATAACAAGAGAGCATGTAGATACAAGAGCATCTACACATACAAGCTCAGAGATATGATGGCATGCACAAAACCCGTGCAAGCTCAACCAGACAAAATTCTAGCTTGGAATAGGGAGTTGGGTACACAATCTGACCCCTAGGCAGTGGCAACTGGCCATTGCTAGCTGCTGATAAAAGAAGAGTCACTCTTCTCTAAGAGTAACCACTGGCAAATGAATCTTGCTTGAGTGGAAGACCATACATGTAAAAACACTTGTACAGCATAATTTGTCTTGAAGGATATTTTTTAAAAAAAGAAGACAAAATGTTGTGGGGTAATAATTGGGGATGAATCTGAGAAGAGTAGAGGAACAAATATCATAACACATTATATTGAACTATGGAACCTTGAACTTTTAGAAAACATGAAATAGGAGTGTTTTTCCAATGAAGGTTCCTAGATTACATTTTCATTCAAAGCAAATAATATATAATTCTATGTATTTGTTTAAAGACTAAATAAAGTTTATTTGAGAGAAATCTTTAACCTCAAATATCAACTCGGGACATCCCCCCCATATCTCTCTCTCTCCCTCTCTCTCTCTCTCTCTCTCTCTCTCTCTCTCACACACACACACACACACACACACACACACACACACACACAAACATCAATGTTCTAACTTTTATAATGAAAGACTTTGAAAATACAAAGCTATAAATTGTGTCTGGATCCCCACCTCAAAGTTATTACATCATTTGCTATCTTTGGTGGGCTTTTATGAGCAGCAAAATTATTTGGATATTTTATATGATGTAAGTGATCTTTTACATTATAGCCACTGTGGAAGATTATATAACAGGCAAACATGAACAAGAAGAACAAACAAAGAGAGCTGAGTGTTCCGAGAACTGCTCACTTGTCTTGACCTTCCATGAGGCACTCAGAGGGGTAATATTCAGAGAGTGGTGTCTTGCAGGACATTGCTGAGAAAACAGTCTTCAGCAATAGCTTGTACCCATAAACACAGATCATTCTTCCATAAGCTATATCTGAAATCCGCTTTCTCTTCATTGGTGATACTAGTGAAAAGTGTCCCTCATCTGATATAGTTTGAGGGGGCTAGTTTCTATCTAAGGACTGTATTTTTCCGGCCAAATTCATGAAGATCATGTCTCATTCTGAAACAAGGAAAGAAAATTCAGAGTTAAGGGTAGAGAATAGATGACCAGGTAATGTGTTTTGCATATGGCTCTGACTCACAGAAAATATACATCTCATCCTAGATACAGGGAAGAGGGCCTTGGTCCTGTCTCAGGTGATATGACAGGCTTTGTTGACTCCCCATGGGAGGTCTCATGCTCTCTGAGGATTGGATGGGTAGTGGAGTGGTGGGGAAATCATGGGAACAGGAGTAGGGGAAAGAAAGGGACCTTGGGTTGATACGCAAAATAAAAAAAAAGATAAGAAAATGTGCATCTCACCAAAGTGAAACTTAATTTTAAATTAAATTAAACATTTTCCCATCTTTTCTCCTCCTGTGCAGCCAGCTATTCCCATGAATGTCAAACTGTAATTTTAGTGGCCACAAGATCTGTCTTTAACAATGAAGTTCAACTAAAGGACTATAGAAAAATTCCAGTTTTTCACACAACATGCAATCCTGTATTATTTTCTAAGAGGAACCCATTATTGATACACCAGAATCTTCCCTGATTAAAAAGGCACTTAAAGGGAATGCCTGAAAAAAATTTCAAAAGAAGCCAACTGTCAAATTCCAATGCGTCATCAGCAATACCGTGGCCAAGAAGAATAAGAAACCAGAAGTTAGAAAATCTCAGAGAGAGCCAGCTATCAGCACTGCCAAGAAGCAAAACGGGCTGAGAGAGCATGTAAGAAGAATAAAGTGCTGCTGCTAAGGCTTTCACAAACACGAGAAGCAAGCAAGACTGTAAAACCACTCCTGAGTCAGTGGATAATGCAAACTGGTCAATCAAACTTTTAAATAAATTTCCATCTATGAAAAGAAAAGAAGGAAAAACAGGAAAAAACAAATGCAGGGAGGAAGGAAAGAAGGAAGGAAGGAAAGAAGGAATTGAGTGACATAAAAGGAAAATTTAGAAGCTAAAGCAGAAAGATTGCCAAGAATTCAAGGTCAGTCAGTTCTATAGGGTTAAGAACTTATTATTATACTTATTATTATTTTCTTTAAAGATGGATTTGCAGCTTAAACCACTCAATTCCTAGATTTGTTATAATATTTTTAAAGTTTAAAAGGATAGTAAGACCCACAGCAAAATCCTATTACAGCTGACCTATATCTTCCTGATGTGGCATTCTCAATTCTTCACTTGTCACGATTTTCTCTACACAAATGATTGTCAGAAAGCTTTTACCTTGCCTTAAATATACAACTCCTGAATATCCTCATCATGACTTACAACGTAACATAAAGCTAAATATTAATTTGGTTGCTCTTTTTGCTAAGCTGTATAAAAGTCAGATATGGAAAACTAAGTGTGTGACAGAGGTCAGGGAACTGAGGAAGGAAATGTATCAAGACTAGTAAAACCCTGAACGTACTAAAGGTCACAATTGAAACTTGAAAAAGAAAATATAAGCATTCAAGGGTAAGAATGAAAAGTCATAATAATAAAACACACATGCTTGATAATTGTACTAGGTAGGTTATATTATGAAAATAAACTAAACTCCATGTACACAGTGGTCATCTTTCAAGCCAAACACATACATATTACACCATGAAATGCAAAATTCATTCTAGAGCATGATATATAAATCTTAAAATGTTTTTTCCAGGGCCCACCAAAAGCTTCAAAACCATATTCAGAATTATATTTGCCAAGCAGCTCTAATATGTCTGAGAGTAATGTTGTGAACCAATGAAGCTAAGTGTGTTATGCTAAGATCTGACGAGGGAGAGCCATCTTAAAGACAGAGTTATATTCTGTTTCTTGCAACATTATCAAGACTTGTCCTCAAATGAGCATCATAACAGAATCACAGACCACACAGGGCGGTGTTATTGACTGAATAGAGGTAGGAGACAGCAACTATATAGGCCACTCTGGGACTTTTTTGTATGCTACGGGTGTTTTTAATTCAGAAAAAGACTCCTTTATAGCTGTCTTAATAATTAAATCATCCTCACAACAGCCAATAAGAAAGAGACAATATTGCTTTCTTATACTTTCAGTTTCTAGTAGAAACCTAATTGTGATTTTTTTAAAGTATGTCTTGAGTGCTTTGGTTACTTTTCTTATTGCTAAAACAAAATAACTGCCAAAGATAACTTAAGCGATAAAATCCTGTGCTTGTGTTTACTCCACCATGTAGTCCATCAGGGAGAGGGGAGTCAAAAAGACAGGACCTTGAGACAAATCACATTACATCCACAGTCAGGAAGTAGAGATAGATTAATGTTAGTGTTCATCTCAGTTTCTGCGTTTCACTCATCTCAAAAACATACCCAAAGATCTAAGCTGATCTTTCTCCTTAATCAACCAAACCTAGAAAGTTCCTCAAGTATAGGACCAGATTCTCCAGATACTCTCAAGCTAACCGTCATTATTAACCAGCACAATGAAAGAGAAAACAAAGTGAAGAGAGAGAGAAACACAGAGAGACAGAGAGTAAATATGTTACACTGTTTATTATTGCTGAGTAATAATTCATAAAAGATGACTGTAGGATACTAATAAATCATGACAACTTGAAATGGTCAATTTCACATACTGTCTTGGCTATTTTGTGGTGCCTAGAAAATGCATTGATCTTTATCACGTGAGTGGGGGTTATTCAGACTCTTGAGTTCTGGTGTAGAGACTTGAGTTTGCTGTATAAGGAAGATTCTACCTCATAAATTAAAAACCAGAAACTCTCTGAAGTTCTCCGTGTCTTCAGTTTTATACCTGCAATCTTCCACAATTCTATAAACTAACATCTGAAAATATTTCTGTTCACATGCTCTCTTTCTCTATTCTCTCTCTATTGCACTATATTCCCCCTCTAACCAGAGAGAGGTATATAAACACACACACACACACACACACACACACACACACACACCTTCAAAGCAAAGACACACTCCATTTCTTTATAGTCACAGTTTATATCCAGCGTTCCTTAATATAGTAAATAGGAATTAGTTGTTTAATCCATTTATTTCTCTTTCCCCTCCTCTCCCTCTGAGAACTTTCCTTTGCCATCTAAAAGTGATATTTTTCCCCAAATGATGGAATAAATTTCATATATGGACCTATGTCCATTTTATGCCTTTTAATTATGATAGGAAATAAACACTTTTACAGTTACTAATTGAATTAGGCAATTTCTCACCCTGCAGCATGCCAACTCCATCCTCAATCTATTGACGTTATGTGCTGATTAGCCCGTTACTCAGTGTTACAACTCAGTCTTTTCAACAGGATGGAAATGTCTGAGAACAAACTCAGCACTGAACCCAACAGTTGGCCAGGATACACTAAATAAACACTACATTCGTTTGTTGAATAGCCATAGCTTTCCAGATTTAATTTAAAGACTTTGACAAGAAGTTCCATAGAATCCTAGGGAAATTAACATTTAGTTTAAAGTCCCTTTCAGAACTGAACCATGCAAAATAATACATTTTATTTTTTTAATGACATGTAGCTTCAATGTTCAGCATTTAGACAAAAATATAAACTATCATGAACACTTAGAGATAGGTTTCTAGGCTAAGAAATCCATTCCCCAGATTTTGTATGAATCTGAAAAATTTAGGAATAGCACTTATTTAAATTCCAAAATACCATCCATTTTTAAAAATGTCTTGACATTTTATAGGGTCATTTACTTTTAAAGCATACTGAAATTTAAGAAGGAGATGATTACGATGATAGCCTCTGTAAGTATCTTTGGAAAGTAACATAGTAAAATAACTAAGTGGGTTATTTCTAGCCGTACACAGAACCCTCTACTTATCAAATGAGAAAACTAAAGCTAGAGGACTTCAGAGATGTCACCAAATGTGCCACTCCAGTCAGTGAGAGTCTGCTCTAGCTCTCTGCCTTGCAGAGTTCCATCTAGTTCTCTCTCTTGACAGTCTGACCAGATGTCTGTTGCTTACTCAAGACACTACCGCAAGCTATTGATACCTACAAGAGTGATTATACAAATGCTTTCAGTGTCAAATACAAAAAAGACAAGAGCTTCTAACTTTTTACATATATTGGTAATTAGAGATATTTTCCTGCTATGAAGTCTAATTCACAAAAATAATTTTGTCTACTAGCAAACATTTTAGAGCAATTAACGTATTAATGAATCATTAAGCATTAGACAGAAATATGAATAATTTGATATATTCCAACCAAAAGGAAAACTTCAACATATTTTCGATTAGCCATGTATTGATTCTTCTATAGGACAGGAATTGCATATGGATGAAGTATTAAGACATGGTGCTTGCACTGTGTTTTACCATCAAATACTAAAATTATGAAGCTCATATCTCATATATAAAATACATATCCTTTTTCTCTCCCCAAATCAAGTGGAAACACATCAAATATTTGGCCATTTTATGTTTTACATTGTTGTTTGTTTTTGCCATTTGTGGCAACTTTTCAGAACTTTGGGGAAACTGTGTCATTATAACAAGGAAAGAAGCAAAAAAAAAAGAGAAATCTAATTACATATGGCTGTGAGCCCAGTGTGGTTGCTTTGAATTGAACTCAGGACCTATGGAAGAGCGGCCAGTGTCTTTGATCCCCGAGCCAAGATATGAGAATGAGGAAAGAGATATTTTGATTGAGAGAGTCATTAATGGGCTAGAAACAAAACTAGCTCTAGAGAAATTCCCAGAAATACACAAGTATTACCCCAGTTAAGACTTTAAGCAATAGAGGAGAGGGTGCCTGAACTGGCCTTGCCCTGTAGTCAGACTGATGAATATCTTAAATATCACCATAGGACCTTCATCCAGCAACTGATGAAAAAAAAAAAAGGCACAGAGGCCTGTATCAGAGCACTGTACTCAGCTTCCAAAGTCCAGTTTAAGAGTTGGAGTAGTGAAAATATTAGCAAAGAGGTCAAAACCATGATGGATACATTCACTGAAACAGTTCACCTGAGCTAATGGGAATTCACCAACTTCAGCTCGACAGGGAAGGAACCAGCATGGGTCGAAACTCTCAATGTGGGTGACAGTTGTATGACTGGGGTAGACTGTGGGGCCACTGGCAATAGCACCAGGATTTATCCCTACTGCTTATACTGGCTTTTGGGGAACCTGTTCTCTTTGGATGGATACTTTGCTCAGCCTAGATATATTAGGGAGGGCCTTGAATCTTCCCCAAAACAGTGTGTCTTACCCTCTCTGAAGAGTGGATCAGGGGTGGGGGAGGGTGATAGGTAGAGGGAATGGGAGGAGAGGAGGGAGTGGGAACTAGGATTGGTATGTTAAAAGAAAAACTATAGTTTGTTTCTTTTTAAAATATAAAAAAGGAAAATCCATATACAAGAGAGCTCTGGGTGAGTATGGAGAACAGAAGGTAATTGGAAGAAGACAGAGGGTAGAAAAGAGAAGAGAGGAGTAGTGAGGGAACGAGAATGAGAGGGGGAAAGGGAAGAGCAGTGTGATCACAGAGAAAGAGAGAGACAGAGGGGGAGAGAGAGAATGGTTAGTAGCAGGAGTCACAAAGAAAGATAAATTGAAGAAAATGAACAGCAGAAGCTCACACACTGCTGAGAATTCAATGACCACATAATTCTACCTCACCCTCAACCTATCACCATTTCCTCCCCACTCATGACGAAGGCTAACTTTTAGCTTCAGTTCTCTGTCTTTCATCATGTGATCCACTCTAACCTTTCTC
Organism: Microtus oregoni; assembly: GCF_018167655.1. NCBI lineage: Eukaryota > Metazoa > Chordata > Mammalia > Rodentia > Cricetidae > Microtus > Microtus oregoni. The sequence continues at coordinate 2,761,438 of NW_024544709.1, read as the reverse complement.
TAAGGTTTAGGTTACCTCTTTGCTACCTCTCATCATACCTACCACCAGCACCAAAAAAAAAAAAAAAAAAAAAAAAAACACAGACAAGAAATAGAATGTGATCAGAATGTGATCCTAGGTCAACTATGCCATGGAAATACCTTAGGAGATGAGTAAATATCTACCCTTCACTTTGCCTGCCTACCCATTCTCTATACAAGTCCATGCTGTTGACTGCAACTCCACTCTCTGTCCTGAACCAGTATCCTCTCAAAGCTCTTTTCCTGTGTCTTACAGAGAAGAAAATATGGAATAATCTCTTCCACTGCTACCTCCCAAAAAGAAACATCATTTGGCAAAGAATTTCTTAGAAAATACCTCATTTCAATCAATTGGGAGTTTAAAAGCTATGCAATTTGACAAGTTGCATATTCCTACATAATTATAACATGTCTCATGCAGAGTTTTAAGCTATGAAGCCAAATGCAAAGTGATTTTAGCAACTTGAAATGTTAAATTGCTTGTTTGGAATGTTCCTTATGGAGACTGTTGTGTAATGAAATGGATTCTTTTAATAAAAGGAAAAGTCAGAAGTTCACTCAGTGGATTTTAGGATACATTTGACCCAATGTTATTGCATCATTAATAGACATTAAATGGCTTCCAAGTTAAATACACTTACAGAAATCATTTAAAAATAAGAGTATGACAAGAAGTAAATTAAGGCAATTGAGCTATTAGCATTAAACAAACCCATACATTTGAATTTAAGTGCGTTCCATGGATTCACAACAGTTATAGCAGCAATTTGGAGTACTGTGGTTGGCACAATTTCCACTATAAAATAATAAAAATTAGAGGTTACTGTAAGAATTGGATTATCATAAACATTAGAAAACAGTTAATTTGTCTAGTAAAATATCATGCTATGGCCCAGCAGATGTCAGCCAACAAAAGAAACAGTTCTTCTGTGTGCACAGGGCAAAGAAAAATTTCCTTCTTTCTCATTTACCAGCACCATTATGACATCATCTGTTGCCATCATCATCATCATCATCATCTTCCTTCTATGCTCTGCTCCAATAACTGCATCAAGTTTCACTTTGACCTTTAGTGGGATTCTCAAAAAAAGCTATATATTTTTTATGACTTCTCTTGGTTGAAAATGTTCCAAATCACTGACTGTCAACATGTTGGTTTTAACCTCTTTGGGACCAGATGATCCTTTCACAGGGGTCATCTAGTATCATCAGAATACACAAATATTTACATTATGATTTTTTTACAATTCTTTTTTGCTACCTGACTTCCACAAAGTTATCAGATGGGTATGGTATTCTTCAAATATGGTGTCTTCTAGCTTTTTTACTTTTATCTTAGAGGTGGATCCTTTTGTATAATAAGATAGGAATTTCCATTTTCTATATACCTCCATTTACTCACAAGTATATTTTTTGATTATATATCCTTTGCTATGTAAAAATTTATTGGTTGGAGCAGAATGGGGAAGTTGCTCTGTATATGTGTGTGTGTTTGTATGTGTATGCATTTTCTCTGGATATTTTATAATTTTATTTTCTATTCCTGTGGTTGTATTCATAACTATAATTTAATACTTACCTCAAATACAATTTATGTAAATTTTATCCTTTCAAATTTCTGGATTATACTATGTTCTTAATATTTATGCAAACTAAGCACTATATAATAATATATGTTACCTGATTTGTGTTGTTTAAAACTGTCTTTTCAAGTTTACTTTATTAATCTATACCGCTACACTTCTGCATAATTTTATTACATACTAAAACACACAATGTATCTTTGAAACTTGTTATTATAAAACAGCATTGATATTCTCTCCTCCTATTCTTCTATTCTTCTAGCAAAAAAGGTTTTAAAAGACATGTAATTAGTACATTGTCAATGTTTTAATTTCACACTTTGATGTAACCATAATCCTCATAATTGTGTTAGCCTTTTATCCTAGATTTAGTTAGATTTAGTATTTGTTGCTACATTTTACTTTTTATCAAAAACTAGAATTCTTCAATTTTATTTCCTCAAAATCATGAAACCCATATTCACTGGCTTGTTATATATCCAAAAGCCTTTTGTTTATACTTTAATACTTGATAAACATTCGGCTTGATTTGGTCTAAACCAGTGTTTCTCAACATGTTGGTTGTGACCTCTTCAAGGGTCAAAAGATCTCTTCACAAGGGTCATTTAAGATCATTGGAAAACACAAATATTTATATGATGATTTTTAACACTAGCAAAATTACTATTATGAGATAGCAATGAAAATAATTTTAAGGTTGGAGGTTGTCACAAAATGAGTAATTTTATTTAAGGGTCACAGCATCAGGAATGTGGAGAGTGACTGGAATTCTATACTTTATCCTTTTTCTTGGGAGACACACAGGCCTGGTTCTGTTCTCCATTGTTTTACAGTCAACTATAAAAATAGCTTATTATTTCTGTTGCACCAATTATAGATAGCTATTATTTTCTGCATGTCTGAGAAGATATAATTTCCTTTAAAAATTATTAGTTTGTTGGAAAATGACTATTAAAGACAATGGAAATTTTCAGAATATTTTAGTATGTTGTTTCTGAATATTTACCTATTTCAAAAACTTTTTCTTGCATTGTTCAATTGTGTTCTGATCCATGGTATTATTGTTTTTATTTAGAGAATCTTACCAGAGTGGGCATTTGTTGCATGTATCTTCTCTTTCAATTCTCTGACTGTTCATTTATGTGCAATTTCTTCTATACTCTTTCTTCCAGTAGTTTTCTTCATAAATCCTCCATCACTTATCTTGTTATTGGGCTTATTTCCTTTTGTGTGTCCTCTTTTTAAAGATAGTTTCAATTCCTTCTAATCTGGGGGGGGCAGAGTGAGGTTAGATATTTATTTAGTGGGCTATGGAAGGAAAAGAGAGAAGGAGAGCGAGAGCAAGAGAGAGAGAGAGAGAGAGAGAGAGAGAGAGAGAGAGAGAAATTCCTTCTAATCTTTCATAGGATCTTTGTGGCAGAGGCAAACAGTAACTTCTGACCATGCTCTGGAAGAGAGTCAGTGACAACCCTAATGATACACAATGTCTATTATGGATGTGAGTCTTAGAACACTTTTATCAAACTCTTTAGGACAGTTCACAATGCCACACCACAGAACCCTTCCTAATCCATCATTACTCAAAGTCTGTGCACAGGAGAGTGTACAGAGCAGGACAATCATGTGATAATTCTGATCCAAAGAGTGGGATATGAGATAGGCTGGATTGTACTCTTCTTCTATACTAGAACACGGCTATTGGAGAATCAAAGCCTTTGAAGAGATGATAAAGATTAAAGGAAACCACTGATGTGGGCCCTAATATACTGACTATTTTCTTCCTAAAAGAGATTAAACAGCAAGTCCGGTTTTATCCCAGGCTTTTTCAGACCCAGGCCAGCTGGCCTTAATGAGTTCCCCATAGAACATCCCCATTGTCTCAGTGTGTGAGTGCACCCCTAGCTGTCCTGAGTTCCTTGCTTGTGCTCTCTCTCCTTCTGCTCCTGATTTGGACCTTGAGATTTCTGTCCAGTGCTCCAATGTGTGTCTCTGTCTCTGTCTCCTTTCCTCGCCTGATGAAGGTTAATATTCAGGAGGATGCCTATATGTTTTTCTTTGGGTTCTCCTTCTTATTTAGCTTCTCTAGGATCACTAATTATAGGACAATGAGGACTACTGAGAACTCAAGAACAATGGCAATGGGTTTTTGATTCTACTGCACATACTGGCTTTGTGGGAGCCTAGGCAGTTTGGATGCTCACCTTACTAGACCTGGATGGAGGTGGGTGGTCCTTGGACTTCCCACAGGGCAGGGAACCCTGATTGCTCTTTGGGCTGATGAGGGAGGGGGACTTGATTGGGGGGGAGGGAAATGGGAGGCGGTGGTGGGGAAGAGACAGAAATCTTTAATAAATAAATAAAAAAATATTCATTAGAAGTAAAAATAAATAAATAAATACACTGAAAGAAAAAAAAGAGATTAAATCACAGTTACGAAGACACAGAGGGAAACTACACTTGGCAAGAAAGTACATAAAGGACCCTGCCAACATTTCCCCTTGAACTTGCAACCTCCAGAATCATCAGAAAATAAATCTCTACTACTTTATTCAAGTTCCATGATATTTTCCAGGTGGACCCTAAAAAATAAATGCACTATTCTACCTAAAAGTTACTTTCCACTTTAAGAATCCACTCTGTGATTTTGTAATTCCCAATATACTGTATCATATCCTGAGGTCTTATAACAACCAAAAATAGACTTCATTGTCCTTTCAGGGCTTTCCTCATTTACTAAGTTTTGGGGTCAAAAGTCTAAAGTTTTGTTAAAAGTGGAATTTTTATTTCAATCTAGTATTTTTGTAGATGTAGTTTAATTTCAGATTATAAAGGGAAGGTAAACATTCCCTATTTATAGTTGTAAAGTTAGAAAGATAGAAGTGCTTTGGTTTTGGTTTTCTTTGTTTGCTTCATTTTCAAATATCTTAGTCCTTTACCTTATAAATAAATATAACTTGTGAAAGATAGCTGGGAGAAAACAAACCTGAGCTGGGGAACATAAATTAAAGAAGAGCAAGGTGAAGTTGGAAAAAATAAATAAAAGTATGGACTGTTACTATTACCTTTAAAAATTAGACATAAGGTATCTAGGAAGTGTTGTGAATCTCTGTATAATAAATAATAGTGTTCAGGTAGTGATGGAACATTCCTTTAATCACAGCACTCGGAGGCAGAAGCAGGTCTGATCTACAGAATGAGTTCTAGGAAAGCCAGTACTGTCACACAGAGAAACTCTGTTTTGAAAAACCAAACAACAACAACAAAATGTGAAAAGGATGCTAATGTCTATAGTCTCTTCCTTTTTTTAGGATTTTAGGATCAGGTAGCCTCACAGACTAACATAGAAAAGGCAATTTACTACTCTGTGTATCCAGGACAGTGAATGCACCAGGCAAAGTCAGCAGATAAAGGAAGATGAAAAAGCAAGGATCCTCAGAAAGTATTGACTGCTAAGAAGTAGAGAGCAAGAGAGAGAGAACAAAAATATACACCATTATTTGCTGGATGAATTGAAGAATTACAATACCTTACAACTTAGAATTATAACTTTTGATATTCTTGTATGTCTACTATAATATACTTTACTTAAGGATGAGTACTGCATGTTAAATACTATATGTATTTTTCAAAAACAAAGTATTTTAGACTTTGTTTGAATCTTTCTCTTAGAACAATGTTACCCTCCATAGGTGTTCAATACCTATATCTCAACCCATTAACATCTATTTATACATAGACAATGCAGAACAAATCCAAACAAATTAGAAAAGATGGATCCATATAGAGGGAGGGGAGGTAACAGAAGGTAAGTTCTAAATTCCTGAATTAAATAACCAAATTCATTACTGAAGCAGACCAAGAGAAATGTCTGTTCCTAGCATACTCCGGGACACATGTCACAGATTATGTAAATGTTCAGCACAGAGTCACAGCAGGGTGAGCTGGAAGTAGAAATTAGGTTTCAATACTTATTTGTCTAAAATTTGCATCTATTATTCCTGAGAAGACCTTTGTTTCCACGGGGTTGCTCATTTGTACCCTCTTATCAAGTCAATATGACCTAAAGAACCATTAAGCGTGCTCTAATTGAATAAAGCAACAGTTCCTTCATTATTGCTCAGTTGACTTTCTGTCATTAATGAAAACGACCTTACTTTGAAAAGCTGCCTTTGAAGATCATTATAGATGAGATGACAACTCAGACCATACTTATCGATCTGGCATGCTTTTTCTACACTGGAGATCATAGCGCTGTATTTCACAGTGTGTTTTAAGCTTATTTATTCATCTGATTTAGTTTCACATACAAATTAGTGTTTGAGAATGAGAACATTCTCATAGCTATAGTGTTTGGACTAATCTAATAAGATAAAATTCTGCCATTATAAGTAGAAGGATAAATCTAAACACCAGAAAAATAAAATTAGATTCATAGATGTCAGTGACAATTTTCAAGTATGCGATAAGGGAAAGGAAACTGCATATTATAACCATTCTTATCAACTGTCCACCTTTGTCCAGCTAACTACAAATATATTGATCTGCTTTGTTATAAATGTAAAAAATAATAACTTGGTACTTTCTAGGCAATAATTAACATATAATCAACCATTTTTATTTAGCAAAAAAGAGCACAACTAATTTTATGCATATAATTTATCCAGTCTAAATTTCCCTATTAAAGTAAAATGGGTAAATTATGTTCCTTATAATCATCTCCTTAGTATACTTTCTACCTAGTATGGCCTTTATTCAGATACTATGCTCATGCGTAAGCAGATCTAATGATTCAGCAGTATCATGACTATTTTCTGTTATAATGTTTCTATTCATGAAAGTTTAATTTCATATGTGAAATCCTGTATGTTTCACGGTCCTCGACCCTTACAATTGCTTTGCTCAGTTCTTTGTAGTCAGTGATCAGTGAAAGAGTCACAAAACAATCTCATGATTACAAGCACGCCAATTTCTAAGGTGACATGGCTTGTCTCTGATAAGCCATTCTCTGTTAAGAAGAATGCAAGATCTGGATGGCATGTGAGTATTTATCTTCTCCTCTGTGCTCTCCCTGGTTCCCTTCCTGTGGTCTCCAAAAGCAACATGGAGGCTTTATTCTCATGATGAACATTTATGATGGATGTTCATGATGCTTCCGGAGCACTTCTAAAACTGAGGTAATATGAATTTATTAAATACTTAAGCCTTTGATGAACTATGATATGACAGTCCAAAGATATTTGATAAATACAACTGCTTACTCAAATAAGTGAAATAAATGTGTGACCTTACCAAATAAGCTGTTGATAGCAAAGAAGATCACAATACTAGAGGCCTTCCTAAGGAAATATGATCTATGTCTGAAGCATATTTTTGGTTACTAACCTAAAATACCATGTGAATTTCACTTCGAAGATACACCAATGTGTGACATTTATAAGTTGAATATAGACTTTGTGTTGTAACCACATGAAATGCTTCTCTTCTTTCTTTAGCTCTTTTGGCAATATAAGTGTAATTCAGGGACAGCATTTATAATTATGTGCTCAATCTCCAAATCACAAGAGACCAAGTCATCTGATAGATATACATTACCTAATTTTACCCACAAAATGCTCCCTTGAGATCTTTTTGTAATCAATTATCTCAGTTTTGATAAAGAAAAATGAGATTTTCAGAGGTTAAATAACTTAGACAAATCAATTTATCGTTCCCAATCTTTGGTTTCCATTTCTGAAAAAAAAATGAAGAATTAAATTCTCAGTAGGGATATTATCGATTTCAGGAATATATGATGGCATAGAATAAGATATGTGTCAATATTTGCTTAGGGATTTTCATTAATGTAATGCCTTCACCCTGGCAAAATAATAATTCCTGACACCTTATATAACTATAAACTTTATTTGAGGAGAATATATGCTGCTTCATGGGTGAGTAGTACTATAGCTAACAAAATTGGTACTCAGTATTTTTCCCTTTATCCATATAATTCCCCAAGTTTAAATTAACTATTCTCCCCAAAAAAGACTTTTTTCATAAAAGTCAACACATTCTTTTATTATATTATTTTATATATAAGGGAGGTAAGTCTGTGCTATTCCTGTCTATGTAGCCACCCAGCAATTCCTACCCTATTATAAGACATACTGATCACAAATGGTTTAAAATGTGAGGTTTTTAATTTCCTATCTAGTTGCTGATCTAAAATGAAATTATATTCCCATGAAAAATAAAATCCCTTACATACATTTTATTAAGTCCGTTTGTTGAGCCCAGTAATCTCAGGAAATATGAGCCGTTTGCAATGATATCGAATAATCAAATATAAACTTAATAAGAGTCTATAGGGAAAAAAACACCAATAGATGAGGCAGGTTGAAGACAAACAAAATAGTAATGTCTCGGGGCCTCTGAAAGATAACTTATCATACAGTGTTTCAGCAGTGAAACTGTGTTCAGATATCAGAAAAACATCTTTTCGTACTCTTAAAAACACACTATAGCTGTGAAAAGCACATGGATGTTTAACTTTGCAGAAAACTGTGCATGTACCTTAGCCCTCTCATCTCCTCTCTGGCAGACTTTGTGCGTCTCTGCTTCTGAGTTGATTCCACACCCACTGAAAAACAATTATTTGGATGCACACACGACATCATTTAATTATAGTATTCTTTGATTCATCTTCACATGCAGTAGCCAAATAAGAATCCAAAAAAAAATAAAAAATAAAAATAAAAACTCCTTCCCCAAATCTCTCCTATATGTAAGCCCTCAATCATTTTTGGATTACAGGGATACTCTCTACATATCTCTGAAGGACATTATTTTCTGTGTGTCCTTTCTTTGTGGAGAGTTATTATTATGATTAATAATAATTATTATGATCAATTATTCTCCCAGCTAGATGAAATCCAACCACACAAGTGAATGTCTAAATTTTGGATCTTGTGTATTTCCTAGTAAGAATGAAGTGTTTTTTGTGGTCTTATGGCAAGCACTGGAGATAAGGAATAATATTATTATATTTATATTTATTATATTTAATAAGTCCTTACACAGAAAAATGTGAGTTTTGGATTCCAAATGGGACTCATTGAATGCTATGCTAGGCCTTTCTTCAGTTAGTTGGGATGTTAAATTGAAGTAGTCACTAATAATTACCATAACAAAACTAATGAACTTGTACAAATTCATAAAATCGGGATGTTTATTTAGCACAAACATCAGGACATTCAAGGAAAGTGGTATCCTCTGAGCTCTGTGATGACCACAGTAAATGAACATAGTAAAAATCACACAGGACACCAAGAAGAAAGGGAATAGCCACACTTACTTTGTTATCAGCCACCCCTTGTGAGAAATCATTAAAGAACCTTCATTCCTCCCAAGGTCTATGTCTCTTACACTTCCATGAACTGCCTCCTTAGCCCGAGTTCTGAAATGTCTTACTACATCGTAAAATCATGATACTCAGGACTGTGTTTTTAAGCCATGATCTCTGAAGGGACATTCAGTAAAGCCATATCAAAAACAAAGTGTTTGCATTTCTTCTGTCTCGGGACTTTACAATTAGTTTTAAATCTCACTAAATAAAATTGCCTTAGAAAGTACATGTGGACAACACATCATTCCTCAAAACCGCTAACTCGTGATCCGGCTGAGTGTGGTAAAGTCCACCCACCAAAAACTCAGGGGTGTTTTGTATGAGGCCGAGAGACCATGCCTCTTTGTTTTTTCTCACACGTTGATGGAAACGTGGAGAAACCTAGATGGGAGGTATCACTGCCAATATACCTACTGTAAAGAAAAATTAGGACAGGTTCTCCAAAATTCAAGGTTGCCTTTTTAATATACATTGCTTTCAGCATACTTTTGATAATATTGGTGGTTAAGATAAATTCTGGCAGCAGAGCAAATGTGGTTTCAAGGGATTTTTTGATGAAGTTATAGTCAGTGGCTTGTCTTTAGAGAAAATTTCTTATACAGGGTACATGAAATAACTCATTAGGAAAAAAATGGCATTAGTTTAGTGATATGGATTTTACTTTTAGATGTACTGATGTAAATTTCCTCTCATAGAAGATTCAACTCAGCTCATAACATACTAAAACTCAAAAGCTTAGAAAATAGTACTGAAGATGAGAATTGAGATGTTAAATTAAAATGTCATTTTCTTCAAGCAAGATGTTGGTATTCCTATGATATGTATTTGTGAACTTTTCTTACAACTTATCATATAAATTAGCAATAGACATTCTTCTGGACCTTTTCTCTAACACTGACTGGGATAATAAATTGTTTTAGTCACTTAAATTACCATAACAAAAACAAACGAGCTTAGGTGTCAACATAAAGGGATGTTTCTATAGCTCACATTTAGGGCACTGGTATCAGCTGAGTTCTGATGATGACCTCAGTGCAGATGGACACAGTAAAGATCACACAGGAAGCCAAAGAAGATTTCTAATTTCTAGTTACTAACCTTACTACAGAGTTTATGTGACATCTTTTTTTCTCATCTCATGTTGATGCAGCAGGGAAAATAGAAAAGGAAGACAGTAATATTCACAATATTTAATGTACTTCTCATATATTTCTTAAAAAAAAACCACTCTCACTGAATACAGAAATGATCTCACACTAGAATGCCACTTTCTGAGTATGCACACTCTGTCCAATGAATGTGATACTTTGTGCACGTTGTTTTGATTATATTATTTATCAGTCATGTTTTACACAAGGAAATTAGATAAGAAACATATTTTATTTTGTACATTCAATAAGCTGATATTGTGATGTGAGCTCTCCCAGCTATGACTTAAGAATATGTTACCTAAGCAAAACTTAAAATTCAATTGCTCTTGTCCAATTATTGTGGAATTCTATTTAAATGTGTTATTTTTAAAATATGAACATACCTTTTCTGTAACCATTTCAGAAAAGTCTGTTCTAGTTCTTTGTTACAAAATGATTTTGGTTGTCTTTCTTCAATAAACATCAATTGCAAGATATATTTCATAAAATGGAAACTTTAATTATGGAATAAATTTCAGAGACCAGATTATTTAAGATATATGTTTTCATAAAATATTTATTAGAAACAAAACAGCAGCATATGTGGGCCACTGTCTAAAAAACACAGAGCCAAGAAAGAATATTGCCCTGTCTTGATACATGAATGTCTCTTTTTCCTTATATGCTGTATCATTCTCTTAGAAGTGCATGTCATGAAACATACATATCAATCTTATAGATCAGCCCAAGATGTAAGCGTGCAGTGCCTCCAAGCCTTTGTCCAAGTACAGTCACTGGTATAGCCTTGCCTCATGTGGCATCTGCACAATAATCATAAGCTAAAGATATTTTACCTTTAGCTTTTCTTTTGTAAGTTATGGGAAATTGAAAGACGGCACTTACAAAAGGTTGTTATTTACTCTTCTAGTTACTACTAACTTTTGATCTATACTTGTGTCCATGTAAGTCACTCTTAGGAAATGTACTTCATTGTCATTACCAATAGAAGAATAATGTTAAAGGCACTGAAAACTTGCCTTTAAAATGTTTTTTTTACCATAGATTTATATTATAAATATTTAGCCTATATCAACAAAACTAACAATATAATCTGTATATATTTTGCTGTTTCTTTTGCGTATTTTTTATTTATTTTTTGTAACAGAGTCTCAATATGTAAACCAGGCTGGTTTTGAACTTACAATCCACTGGTCTCATCTTCCCACATACTGGAATTGCTGGAATATACCACCATACCAAACTACAGATAGACTTTTAATAATTTGATGTAATTATTCATATATAAAACCCATAGTTAGAGGATATTTATTCCTTTAATTTAGCTATCTCCTTTAGTTTATTGTTAGAACAGGTGGATTATAAATGAGCAAATATTCTAACGAGCATGATATTCATTTGACTATTTCTCCTGCCTGACTAGGACTAAGACAACTAAAATTTAATTATTGAATTAAATTAGTACATATTTTTAATTAATGTTTTAGTTAGTTGTTACTGTTTTCGTAACTCGTCTTATTGCTGTTGACAAATACGACTTGCAGGGGGAAGCATTTTTTTTTTTTTTATAGTTTGAGAAGAAAAAGTTGCTTACTGTAGGGAGTCTTGACAGGAAACCCTGATGTGGTTGATAATACTCACTCAAGTCAGGGAGCAGAAAGAGTTAACTCATGGTATGACTCACTTGGCTGATCACACTCTTTCTGCAGTCAGGGAGCAGAAAGTGCTAACTCATGGTGTGAATCACTTGACTGATCACACTCTCTAGTCAGGACACAGAAAGTGTAACTTGTGGTGTGACTCCCTTGGCAAATCACATTCTTTCTGTATTCAGGAAGCAGAAAGTGTTCATGTGTGGTATGACTCACTTTCTTCCTTTTAATCTAGTCCAAGTCCCCAATCCATGAAATGGAGCTACCTATCGTCACTACTCTAAGTAATTCCTCACAGGTATACCCAGTTTGATTATTAATAATTCTACATCCCGTCATTGATAATTTTATCCATCACAGCCAGAAATATTACTGATGTGATGAAAATAACTAAGAATTTAATGAAGGACAAATTGATTCTGGTTCAGAGTTTGAAAGGTAATCAGCCAATGATAGACAGGAAGCCAGGAACACTGGAGTGCCCACAGAGTCAAAATGTTGCAGAGAGTGAGCAGAGATTGACTGCATTTCCTGTTTTCTTTCCTTTTTTTCTCTCTCCAGCCTCTGGAGTGGAGTAGTTCACACTCTGGGGAATCATCTCCAGCTTGGTTAATTCTTCATGGAAACACCTGCTAGGAACAGGCATTCATACTATATTGCTAAGCACTTCATAGATCAGTTAGATGGCAACCCAGATTAACATTTCACGGTTGGGGGTAGAGTCCAGTTACTAACAGGCTTGATGAGCATGGAGAAAGCCCTTAATTTGATCCCACACTGCACACATCAAGCACTGAAGCAGATGCCAGGACGGAAAGAGAGGAGGATAACAACTTCAAGGTAAATCTTAGCAATTTGAGGCTGGTCTGAGGTATGTGAAGCCCTCTCTAAGAAGATAAACAAACAAACAAAACCAGACAACATCCTTTAAAATTTTCAGGACTGACACATATAGTTCTCTTCAATTTTAAAATGCGTGACAAAAAAAATAATTTTTACCTAGTAGTGATATTCCTTAGATAATGAATGCTTTACTTTAGTCAAGTTTATAGTAAGATTGAGAAGTAAAAAAGAATATAACTGAGAACTCTGGCTTTAAATTCCTCATAAACATGACTCTGTCATTTTTGACATATTTGTCCTTGAATGAAATGCTTAATCTCTGTGGGTCCAATTCTCACCCACAAGTATATTGCCAAGAACTGAGGCAATAGAGAGAAAGTGCTTACAGCAGTGGCCTACACTTAGGGAGTACTTAATAATATTAGGCATTGTATTTTATCAGCGCAGCTGTCAAAATTTGGTACTGCTGTTTTAATTTGTGGATGAAGTTATTGCTGAGTGAGTTCGTATTTTGTTCAGAGGAGAATTAATGAGGAAGGAACAATTCAGCTTTTAGACATTGTTTGACAAAATATGGGACACACATATTGCATTTGCTAATACAGTTCTCATCCCACCTAAATTCAAAGTCTGTGGACTAATGCAATAATGAAAACTGTTTGAAATTTATATTTGGACTCATATCTCATTAATCAACATTTTCTTGTTGCTGACTTTTCATTTATAGCCAGAGTACATTTAAAATGAAAATCTATTTCTCAGGGAAAAATATTGGCTGAATTTTACAGTTTGCAGGCAAAGGTCATAAGGTCATAATATTCTTAAGAAGAAAATGCAATTTATGACAATTTCCCATTTATTCAAATACTAAGCCAAAGATTATAAGACATGTAGTGATGACATATGGAAAATACATATTTCAGTCAAACCATATGCCTATTCTTAAAATTAACACCCTTAAATGTAGTTCTCAAGACAATGTAGTGTCCATGGATTTCTCCACATTTGGACATCATGGTGGTATTTGGCAATAAATCTTATTAGCAAAATGGAGTAGGGGATGGGGGACCTTTAAGCCCCAACCTACAAAGATCTTATGAGGTAGTCAACAGGAGGTACTGAGTCCAAACCAATGCCTACACCTCACAAACACAATTCAGACTTAAGTGTACCCTAAAAGAGCTCTCATCTTAGTAATTAAGTAGAAGATTGAGAGCCAGAAAAGCTGATTAATCAGGACTTTAGTATGGAAGAGCTTAAACGGGGGCCAAGAAGGAAAGAAAACCCAAGGGTTGCTAAAACGCAAACAGATGGTTAACAGTGTATAGGTCAGTAACAGACCTGGCTGGGGACTAATCTCACCAACACTGATTTTCCTCCCCTTTGCATCTTCGTGCCAAAGAGGTGCAAAAGAATCTGAACAGTAAAAAGGTTGCATAGTTAATTTAAGAGACTGGAAAATTAAAAGAGTGAATTTCCAGGAGATGCGACAAGTGTCCAAAGTAAAACTGAACATCTTCATTGAGGATGACAGGTGACCTCGTATTTTCCGTGAATAATTAAAGCTGATTACTTTGATTCTGCACATTCAATTTGTGACATCTGCTTGATTGACAATGACACAGTTAAAATAGAAAATAATGTTATTCTGATAACTGTTTTCATATTAGAGTGTTTGGCTTAATTTCCATAGACATATTGGAATTGATAAGGTAGTCGATTTTCTTAAGGAGATCTTGCTTTTTTTTAACCCTTTTCAACAAAGGTTGGTAGGAGGATAGTTATACACAGTCAATACATATTCCGACCAAGATAATTAAATAAAAGGTCCTTCCAAAAATAGGGAAAATAGGTAAGATTTTTCAATATTTTAACGAATTATTTATTTTACTTTTTGAGACTATTGTTTAACTACACCATTACCCCCTACTCTTTCCTCCCTTCAAATATTCCCATATATACCTCCTAGCTCTTTTTCTAATTTATGTCCACTTTTCATTGCCTATTGTTACAAAACATGCACACACACACACACACAAACACACACACACACACACACACACACACTGCTAAATAGATAATCACAACAAGCTCTTTGTTAGATATCATATACTTCAGACACAGGGCCAAGAGGCCCCTGACCTGGAAAAGATCCAGTAGTTTTTACATTTGCTTTCCTTTACTTAAATCCTCACCATTCCAGACTTAACCTCCCAATTATATACTGAGATGTGACACTTTCAATAGCTATGCTGCAAATTTTATCTGATATATCCTTCAAGTACACTTGAATTACAATCCAAATATATATCATAACTCAGCATTGCTGGATCACTTCATGAAAGATCATATCTGAATTCTGGCATGAATCTTTCAAGATACCTGCCAGATATGAAATTCAAAATCTTTAGACAAGGATTGGGGAAAAGGCTCACTCAGTAAAACACTAGTCACACATGCATGAGGACCTGAGTTTACATCTTTTCAAAACATCTAAAAATCCCTGAACAGTGTGGTACATGCCTATAACACCACAAATGGGGGATCAGACATACTGAACACATTAATGTCTTTGATTAGCCAGTACAGCAGAATCTGTGAGGTTTGAGTTCACTGAGTAACAATGCCTCAATTAGAAATAAATAATAAACTAATATATAAATCCAGCAACAATAATGGAAAGGCATTTGACATGTGTTAACTTCTGAGGCACATCTGTCCACATTAGCACATGCACCACATGTTTGCACACAGACCCATGCTAGCAAATACACATCTTTAAAAAAGGCAATGCTATCATTATTACTCACCCCACTACAATGTAGGCCCAGAGCCATAAATATTCGTTACTGTGCAATAAATCATCCCAAGACCACTGTTATTCCCAAGACCTGAAGATTGTGTTTATAAAAGTAGCATAATTTGATCAGTAAACTTACCAAACTTACAGTAATGGGATATAAATAGCATGAGGTTTAGTAAATGTCAACTTAGGAAATATTCTAATTTTCTAATATTTGATATGAACAATGGACTCAGTGACAACTATGAGTTGCTATCTCCAGTCCTAATTTTAACATCGGTAACTGCTCCACCTGGATTAGTAGGCTCAATCCTTAGAAAACTGAAGCTAATACAGGATACAATAATTGTTGCTTTCCAGTCTTCTGTGGTTACATGAAAATGTGTCTTTACTTCTACTGCTGGACTACTAAAGGATGCTCATTTTAGTGTTTACCATTATTTAGAAGGGAGAAAGAATTTAATGAAATATATCTAGCTTGTGAATTGAGGGAGAAAAGAGAAAGTAGAAAAATCTCATTTACATATACTGAATGAATATTCATTATTTTTCATGCAGAGAAGAGAAATAAATTCTTCAAGATGCTTTGTACAATGACATCTGTATAGTTGAGAACTAAAAGACACCTGCCAATGGTAAATTAATTTTAGCAATCTTCTTAATATGATTTTTAATGCAAAATATGTAAGAACTAGGAAAAATACATTTCTTTTTTAATTGCTTTAGGTCATATGTTAATGTCTGTGTAATATAAATTAACCAAGCTGTCAAAGCCATTTCACAAGAAGGGAATTGACACAGGTATTACTATGTTTCAGAAAGGAAAATCAGTCAGAGATTTCAAGGAACCCTGTTTCTAGTTCTTGGATTGTACTGCTAACAGCAAATAAAGACATTTAAACAAAATGTAACTGTCCACAGAATATTGTTTCAAAACTAAAGATCTCTAGCAGTCACACATCACACATATTACACATGGGTACTAACTATCACATTGTCCAGGGACTATCACACCTTTCTTTGTAGTTGCTTTGGCTTTTTGTTGTTGTTTTTGTAGGTGAGTAAGCATTTCTCAGAAAAAAAAAATCCCTATTTAAAATCTCAAAGAGGCCTTGATAGTTTATCCTCCTTGGTAATAATAAAAATCCAATAAACACTTCTCTATGACTTGAAAAAGAATTAGGCTTTCTTAGGCCTAGGTAACATCATATAAAATGTTTGTATTGGTTTATGTTAGAGTCCTTGCTAGCTTTCACGGAACTTCATGTATGTACAAACCTAAGTGGCAGCTACTGTTTGAGCTCTGAGTCATCATATTCGCCTTCAGGAATATGAGTCATCTGAGCCTATAGAAGGGGATATTTGATAGATCAATTCAAATCTGTGCTTTCACATTCTCTCCGGCACCAGAAGAGTGGTATATTTCATATTTAACACACACAGAGCCAAAGCTCACATTTTGGCAGCATGTTCAGCACAATTATTGCTTAAAATGGAAACCAGAGCTTATTTTCTATTAATTTTGACAGGGATAATACTCCTATAGGAATAGTAAATATCTGTAATATTAATTGAGATGCATAATTTCCTAATTTTGTATTTGCCTTAAATTAGAAGTTGATTGTTCTTCCTTTTTTGGGAGATTGTAGCCTATTAGTACAAACTTATTGTGCCTTAAAATGAAAAGTTGTGCTTCATTGTGTTATTTTATCCTTCTGGTCAATTAATTTGTATTAATTTGATATGGTAACCAAAAAGAAAATTGATCTCAGAATATTCAGCACTCTGCAAAATGGTCTTTTCATTAAACATTCTGCATATATATTTCATGCATTAATTAAGATGTTAACTTAGAAGAATATAAAAACATTTCATTGTCAATGAATAATATTTTAGTGTCTCCTGTCTACTAGAGCCTTTATAACATCTTTGCAACATAAAAAAGTGCACAACACATAAGTAGGAGAGATCTCTTCTTCAACTGAAATTTTGATACCTATGTAAAAATTAGGTTGATTTACAATAATGACTAATGCAAAACACAAGAGATGAAAAATAATAAATTAAGGACAGGACAGTTGGATGGAATATGACATGCATCTTCTTTTCTTTTGGAGAATCTCTGAAGAGATGTCTGAGCTGGAACCAACAGACATGAAAAAGCTTATCTTATGTAATGAGCTAAAAGAAACGGACATCAAAATGCAGTTAATTAAAGAAAGACTAGAACATTCCAAACACAGGGAAGGAACTGAGGTGGCAACATTGTATATAGGAGTGGAACCTGAATTAAACCAGGATCTCAGTTCTCATACTTCTTACACCACCTGCTCTGCAGAGTAAATCTGTAAGATTCACTTGTATTGTAACCACATTATGAGAAAAATGTTTTCATTACAAGGTATGTTGAATTTTCATCCATTTATATACTTTCCATTTGTCTCTTACTAGGTTTATTTTTACATTTGTAAATTATTGTTTAATACGTTAAATGCATTTTAGCTATTCATTTTATTTTAGGCAATAAAAAAACAGAACCTTAATTGCATAGGACTTCATGTGTTTTTGCAAAATAAATATCCACTCTCCATAATCTCCCAGCTTTTTCTGTTACCAAGTAAAGCTCACTAGACCAAAAGGCCCTGTCAACTCTCATGACACTTAGGTGTCCTATGCATAAGTTTTGAAGGAAGCAAGCAAAGTTTACACAGGATAAGGGCAATCACGGTTTACATATTGAACCTTTTTAATTTTTAATGAATTGCAATTTCAGAGCTGACAAATCAAATGCAAAATATATTTATTCTTAGAGACTCCTGTATTCCCGGGAAAATCCAACTGAAATTATGGCACCTCTGTAAACATGAGGCTGATTTTCAATAATAACCAAGTTTTGTCATAATGAAATTTATTTTCTGAACTAAATTTAAAGCTGATAAACTGATTCTGGAGATTTAACACCTCTGTACTTTGTCCAAATAATTCTTAACTGACTTTGAGAGGTGTGGCAAGAGACGGGAAGTGCACTGCCTTTCAGCAATGTCAGCTTAACATCAGGAGCTTGATTCAGTAGCTGAGGAAACAAACCCGGCTGGGTCCTCTCATAAGAGAAATAATTCATTTCACTCCAAGAGCATTTGTGAACTGAAAAGCCATATAACCAATTCCCAAACTTGAACACTCTCTGCTTTGCAAGGAGGAACTTCTAACAAGGCTGGGAGGGCCATAGGCAAAAACCAGAATTGTCCCAACCAGGCATGAATATATAATCTTTTAAAAATGAAAAGTATGCCTAGAAAGCCTTTGGTTTTACACTTTATAGTATGAAAGACATTAAACTATATTAATTATAAACATCCTTATGAAGCAGCATAAAGCATACTATGTTCTTCTAATATAAAAAATAAAAATCACCTAGAAGATAACAAAGGAGAAAATCTATATGATGTTAGGATTAAGATAATGCTTTAGACATAAAACCAATAACAAACTTAAACTATAAAAAGGAAGAACACGTTTTAGGTGAAATTAAAAATATATTCTCTATAATAAATATCAAAAAGGAAATATGAAAGGAAATGTATGGTGATGGGAGAAAGTATTTCAAACCACACATCTAACATAAACACCTAAAGTGAATCCTCCATTTAAAATCAATAACCAAAAGAAATGTCATTGAAAATTGAGTTCAATATATGAAGAAATGGCTATAATGGCTATAATTGAAACAATGGACAAACACAAATCCTACTAGGTGAAGCAAAGTTCATCCCTGAAAGCTGATGTCATAGGAATTGATAAAAGAATACTTGAAGATAATTGGTATTTTTTTTATAGATCTAAATTTACAAATGAGCTTCTGCCGTAGGAAGTCCTACAGCCAGTAGTAACCCATCCACTGGGACGTGGCTTCTTAAACTATTTATGCCAATGTAGAGCCTGTGTGCAGCCTCTTTTCAGGCTGTGAGATTCGGTTACTGATCTCCGTTCCAGCAGAGGATTCTGATTTGTGATTCTACCCCTAAATAAATAACCATCTATTACTCAATTCTGATCTAGTGTGGGATTTCTTTTAAGCATTCTTATTCAAGCTTCCAATCTAACCCAGCAATTAATGATTCTATTAGTTAAGTGCCAAAATGACCAGAACAACAACAACAACAAAATATCCACAGAATAATCAACTCACCAAGATTTTCCTTTATTTATAACTATCCAAACTTGGAAACACCAATCAATATACTGTGTAAAATGATGTCATTGTTACCTATTGCTTCTTGCTGCCTGCCATGTTTCACCCAATTGTGTTCTTCGACATTGGGACTGGCAGCAAGTATCTGGTCTATGTCTCTTTCAAGCTGTTCGCAGACAAAATCCCAAAGACAGCAGAAAAATTTCATGTTCTGGGAATTGGAGATAAAGGATTGGGATAAGATTTCTCCTTTCACAGAATTATTTCAGGATTTATGTGCCATGGTGGTGACTTCACATGCCATAATGGCATTAGAAAAGCCCATCTCTGGGGAAAATTTGAGGATGAGAACTTCATCCTTAAGCATTCAGGTCCTGCCATCTTATCCATGGCAAATGCTGAACTGAACACAAATGATTCCCAGTGTTTTCATCTATACCACAAGACTGAGTGACTGGATGGCAAATGTGGGCTTTATGGAAGAGAAAGAAGTAATGAACACTGTAGAAACAATGGAGGCTTTGCATACAGAAAGGCAAGATCAACAAGAGGATCACTGTTACCTGTGGGAAATACTCAAATCCTTTTGACTTGCTTCCATTTTTAACTACCAGACTATTTTTTTCTATAGTTCAAGAGACCCCAAGCCATATGCTTGCAATATTCCATAATATCACCTCTCACTGACATTTTGGCCTCTATAGTTTTCTCATTCCCCTCCAAGTCTATCTGGATTGCAGTTAAGTCCAATGTTATAAAAAGATGATAATAAGAAAAATATGTACAAAATGTACCACATATGTTATTAAATATCATTCAGGAATAAGAAGAAAACTGTATATACCACTCTTGGACATATGCCTAAAAGACTCCACATCTTACTACAGAGATGCTTGCTCACCCATGTTTAAGGTTGCTCTATTCATAATAGTCATAAATTGAGCTGGAAAGTTTTCTCAGTGGTTAAGAGTACTTGTTCTTTCACAGGGCCCAGGTTCTATTCCCAGTACCTATATGGACGCTTATTACGTCCTTTGTCAGTAGGCATTCATGTAGTCCAAAACACTCTCTCTCTCTCTCTCTCTCTCACACACACACACACACACACACACACACACATACACACACAAATAATAATAAAATAAATCTAAATAAATGCATGGCAAGATAAGAACTGATGAGACTCACACATTCTCTCTGGGATGGTGAGGGGAACTGTCAGAGTTATGGCTTGGAGTTCCCCTCGGCTCTTGAGGACCATGGTTAGAGTACAGGAGCAGAGAGCTGGTTCCCCCATGGGATCAATGGAGCTGCTGGTGACTCTGTCTTGTAGTCATTGTACATGGATTTGATTTAATAAAAGGTCAAACAGTCCTAAAGATTCTTACTTTACTCAATGATTAAGGCCACGGAACTGTTTTTGAGGCATGGCTTAGGATTTTTTATTTCTCCTATTGAGAACTGTCTGCTCATAAAAGGTGCAATGCAGTACTCATTTTGCCATGCAAGCTCTGTTTCTAGAAGTCACCTAAAGTCAGGAAGATTTTCTATAATCAATTTAAATGGAAATGTGTTGACTTGAAGTCTCATTTATGCAGGATAACTAAATGAATATTTTCAAGCCTAATGTTGTTTGCTGTCCATTTTATGTCTGCTCTGTTGAGATAAAAGCTGGGTCTTTAATAAATAAATAAATAAAAGTAAAATAAAAAGATTTATAAAAATATCCATAAATTGACAACAACCTAAATACCATCTGCTGATGAATGGATAATGGAAGTTTGGAACATTTATACAATGGAAAACTGTTTAGCTGTTAAGAAAACTTAAATTATGAAAAATGTATGTTAATGGATGGAGCATATTTTCTCTTATATTTGGATATTATCTTTTAAACTCCAAATATGTGTGACTAGTGATAAGGAAGGGATCTTCTGAGGAAAGGAAAGTAGGGTAATGTGTTATAAGGGGATAAAGGGAATACTAGAATCTGAGAAATATGAAAACAATGAGTGGGCAGGACCAAGAAAAGAATATGTGGAGGGTAAACTAACACTAATGGCCAGGAAAGGCAATATGTAAAGGAACTACAAAAGAAGCTTCCTAAAATATATACACATATGAAAAAAATTTAAAGGAGTCATCATATAATGGGGAAAAAACACAACTAGACATCTTTTACCATCAACTAAAACCTTCAGTTCTAAGAATGGTTTCCATTTTATTGAAACAACGTTGAAGGTTAAAATATCACTGGTTATTGCTAAGGCTGTTAGCTGCTCTCTACCACGCAATAATAAGACCTAATTTCTTAAGACAGCATGGACTTTTGTCATCAAACATGGAGAAGTGAGGTGGTCTCCAACTAGAAGCTTTACCCCTACTGACTAGCACTCGAAGTGAGGGAGGCTGCTCTGTACACTACTAGACAAAGGTAGTCATTGCTATCACTCAGCTACAAACACTGAGACCTACAACAGTGCCCTGTCTCCAAGATGTACTGGTGCAATAGTGGCAGAAATATAATGGGAGTAACCAACCACTTTTTAAGTGAATTTAAAGCCCACTCAATGAGAAGATACAGATAAAGAAGCCAAGAACCTGAGACAAGACAATCTGTGGAACCACAGGAAAACTCAATGTTATTATTCAGTAAAATAATAATATTAATAATAATCTAACTCCTAATGAGATATTTGTATACCCACTTATCACTATTTCACTCAGCCCTCATCAGAGAAGCTTCTTTATGCTGTAGATGGGAACTAACAAAATGACACAACTAGACAACATACAGAGAAGAAGAAACTTTGGAGCACACAGCTCTATATCTTTGTCAAACTCTCCTTTACAAAGCTTAAGCATCTGTAGAGAAAACTAGCCAGAAGGATTTAGGTAGAAGACACTTTAAGGAAATAGCATTATCTATACACAACAGAGCTGGTGTACATATGAACTTACAGAAATTGTGACAGCACTCATGAGACCTATAAAGTTCAAACCAGAAAATCTCAGAATGGAGAAGAGAAGTGAACACAAAATACTAACTCTAACCAAAACGGTTTTGCAATTGACACCTGCTAAGAAAGTAAAAACAAATTTCCTCTAATGCAGCGACATCATACATATTAATACCAGGTCAGGATTTATGCCCAGGGGTAGTTAGACAACACACACACACACACACACACACACAAAAAAAAAAACCTCCCTGTGTGTTTGTGTGAGAACTGTTTGTTTTCTTTAAGTATTTTTGTCTTATTTTGTAATCATTTTGTTGTTTTTTCATCATTATTTCTTTTTTAATTTTAGATAGAGAAAGAAAATGAAGTTTGTTTGTAAGGGAGGTGAGAGGAATTAAGAGGAGTTCTGGAAGGGGAAAATATGACCAAAATATATTTCAAACAAATTATAATACAAAGGAAAAAAAGAAATAAGCAAAAGAGTCACACAATGTCACAAAGGAATGTTAAGTGCACATTTACTCGGAGAAAAGAAAATCTAGTCTGAGTTTACAAATGCATGACTCCAACGACATAATTTTCTTTAACGGAAAAAATTATGCCACAAACAAAAAGATCAGTGGTTTATGGAGGTCACCAGTGAGAAGGGACAAGTATAGGTAGAAAGCAGATTTATTAAACCACTGTAATTGTTCTGCACACTTTTATGGAAGATCCTTGCCACAACACATTTGCCAAACTTGTATAATATACAACCAATATTGTTATACTGATATAAATTAGTTTATATCTAACATTTGATTGTGCAATTGTCTATCTAGTAATGGTCTGTCAAGCATTTATTTTTATTTTCTTTCAAAGTAACAGGCAATATTTGGCAGTATCACATATATTTAGTTTAATTTTATCATCTCCTTTCTACTCTATCTCCTTCCCTCCCCAAACCCTGAAATGCTTACAGTGTTAAATATGATTGACATCTAAAGTGAGCTACTAAATTTTTTATCAATTAAATATGATTTGGTCAAAAATATAATTTATAATCTTTAGTTCAAAAATCCTCTATTTATATTGAATCCCTGTTAATTGTTCAACACTTACCAGAAACTCTTTCCTACATGATTGTATGGCAAGTCCTTTATCCACTGAGCCTCCTCCTTGGTCCAGGGAACTTTGTTTTTTAAGTAATAAGAAACTAATTAAGGAATGTAGGCAAAGAATAGACAGAAAAATATTAATCTGGCTTAACTATAAAGACAGAGGTGCTCTAGGATAAGAAGTTAACAAAAATAATACAAAGAGGATAAAAGGTTAAAATTATGAAATCTAAAATTAATAAGAGATAAACTGAAAAAATGTGGGCTTATTAAATAGGCTAAATATTCCTAGGGTACTGAGAAAAATAAAAGGAAAGCAGGCTACACATTAAGAAAATATAATATCCAATTAGAGATGTAAAATGCATAAATACAAAGAAAATAGAACATATTGGAACCATTGTGTACTGAGTGCCAGAAACTCTACACAAAAAGCAACACAGACAGTGGAAATATTCCTTTTAGGCTGCAGTATTAAGGGTAAGATAAGAGTGACTTGGCATTTTCATGATTTGTTTTAAAATCTGGACCATCCTATTTCTTGCCCAGAGTGACCTTTCTTGTGTTTCTCTAACAGAGATGAACTGTTCCCACTTCTCAATTAGGAAATTGTCAGGAGTGTTATTATGATTTTGTCTCAACCTGTCAATTCTTTCTCAATTTAATATTCTATTTCTGGGGTCAGCCTCCAAACAATTTCCTGGGAGTTTGACTTTCCATCTAGGCGGCCCAGAGATTAATTATGTAATATAGTCTCTTTTTACAGTATCTCTGCTATTACAGGGTGGGCTTGGGGGCAATTGGCACCTGAAGTGACATGTTTGAACCAATAAATGGAGGTTACAGAGGCACTTTCAAAATCATACATCAGTTACTGATCTGTAAGAGGGAAAGGACATAGGAACATATCTGATGTGTATGTGTAGCCAACACTTTCTAAAAATATTTTGAGCAAAGACAGTTATTCATATATTTAGAGAGTGTTAAAAGTATAAAATAAATTATCTTGAGCAATTTTAACCATTTGAAATGGCAAAGAGAGAGTGTTCTGTGTGCTCTTCCAAAAATGTTTCTATAAACATTTCATTAAGGAATTGATGTTGATCTAGGCTAGCTAATAACAATATATTAACATCTCTCAATGTGATCTTAGCAAGTGTAAGTTCTGATCCAAACTGCCACCCAATTAAAACTTTCTGTTTTGTTGTCACAAATAGCAGGTAAATACAAATGAATTCTTTGCAAACACTTTTTGTCTTAGACGGAAAATGAGCAGTGGTTGTTGCTGTTCTTGAGATATCACCAAACTGTCATCAGATGTTTGAAATTGTTTTTCCTTTATGTTCCAACGAAACGAAAAATTATCACTAATTGCTTGTCATTTCAAACTTTTTTTGCCAACCTGATATTGTTTAATTACCACCTTTGTTATGAAATTATTTTCTATTATCAGTCATTCATATTCATATGAAAAAAAAACTTTGTACATGCCTTTGAACATTTTCCTATTAATTAGGTGTTTGCTATTGGCTGCAAGTATTCTTTGTGTATTAAATTAACAAAGACTATTGACACTCACTTCCTTGACGTTATTCGTCAGTTTTCTACTGCAATTGTTCCTAATTATGGTCAAATTCCCCAGTCTTAGAAATTGCTTCTCAGTTTTATATTTATAGCTTAAAAACATGTGCCAAGTTTCCAGAAACAATTTTTAAAGTAATTAAAACATTTTATTTTATTTGTCTATTTTTATTTTATGTGCATACGTGTTTTGCCGGCATGTGTATCTGTGTGAAGGTGTCAGAACTCCTGAAGAAGGAGTTGCCAACAGTTGTAAGATGATATGTGGGTACTGAGAATTGAACCCTGGTCCACTGGTAGAGCAGTCAGTGCTCTTAACTGCTAAGCCATCTCTCCCACCCAAGTACTTTATACCCTTTACTTTTTATTAACTATTTTGCTGTAGAATAAAAGTAAAATTTGACTTTAACATTTTGCTAAAACTTGGCCAGTCTTTCCATGTAATTACTTAGTATACCATTTTTATCATATATGTAAACATTTATTTGGAATGATTTCCAGATAATCTTGGATAGCTTTAATGTATTACTTCTTTGAGTAGCAATTTCAAGCTTTACAAATTATAATGAGATTGTACTATATTTTAATGACAATGATAATTATCTGTCTCCTTTCATTATACATATTATTTGCAAAACTCCAAATGCTTGATTTTTTTCATATTAACATTGATAAAAACTTCAATATTGTAAAGCTGCTACAATTGCTCATGAATCGGTTTTGAGGTGATAGTTTTGCTGATGTGTTTAAGCATGCATATATGCATATATATATGCTTGGATAAAATTACTCTTACATCAAAAATCTCAGTTATATGGCCCAATTAAAACCTAAATTTATCTTCTGTAAATTTTTTCTAGGATGTATGATCCACATAGAATGATGTTTTGTTTTGTTTTGTTTTGTTTTGTTTTAATTTTTCGAGACAGGGCTTCTCCGTAGCTTTTTTTGGTTCCTGTCCTGAAACCAGCTCTTGTAGACGATGCTGGCCTCGAACTCACAGAGATCCGCCTGCCTCTGCCTCCCAGGAGCTGGGATTAAAGGTGAGCACCACCACTGCCCGGCTTAGAATGAATATTTATGAATTATTTTGATATTATGAATGGAAATTTTCCATCTACCATATTTATTACGTATGAACTATTAGATTATTATTTTTCATCATTTAAAAGACACCATTTTACTAAAATTTCTTACTTTCTTACAGTTATATCTGTATTAGTGTTTCTTAGACTTTCCATATATATTGATGGAGGAAGGTCATTGGCTAAAGGAACTGCCTTGGCCCATTTTATTGGTTAGAAGATAGGTGGGAGGAGTAAACAGAACAGAACGCTGGGAGGAAGAGGAAGTGAGCTCAGACTCCACAGCTCTCCTCTCGGGAGCAGACGCCTGAGAGAGATGCCATGCCCCGCTCCCAGGATGAAGCTCCGACCCAGGATGGCTAGGCTAGAATCTTCCTGGTAAGACCGGTTCTCACAGATTATTAGAGATGGGTTGATCGGGATATCAGAATTAGCCAGTAAGGGCTAGAGCTTAAAGGGCCAAGCAGTGTTTAAATGAATACAGTTTGTGTGTTGTTATTTCGGGGCATAAGCTAGCTGAGCAGGCGGCCGGGGTGCTGGGAACGCAGCCCCGCCGCCCCTATTACTACAATATATCATACAAAAGATCAAATAGTCTCACTAATACACTGTATCTAACCCCATTCATCTTTTTCTCTCATCTCACTGTGAAGGTGAAATTCTCTAGCAATTTTACACTAATAGTAGTAAAAATATAGCCACCATTCTCATTTCCAACTCTTCTTTGAAATCTCTATTATAATTATTATGAGTTTTTTGTGTGTCAGAGGAAAAACCTATGCCTTCCTTTCTAACGCATTAATATTTTTGCTAAGATTTCTGAACTTAAAATATGATGCTATCATTTTCCCCTTTAACTTTCCTTAGTTTAGCCCCTCCCATACCCACTTGCTCTCCCTCTTTCAATTGCATGGCCTTTTGCCTCTTTTTCTGTGGGGTGTGTGTGTGTGTGTGTGTGTGTGTGTGTGTGTGTGTTAGCATGAATTTCATTTATATGTTCTGGAATTTTGCCTTGATATATGGCAAAGATTTAAACATGTGTTTCTAACAGGTACAATAAGATTTTATTACATAGTTTTTTGTTTTGCTTTGTTTCTATTGTTGGTTTTTTGTTATTGTTTTGTTTTTGTTTGTTTGCATTCAAGACAGGGGTTTTCTAAGTAACAGCACCTCTGTAGACCAGTTTAGCATCGAACTCAGAGGTATGCTTGCCTCTGCCTACTGAGTACTCACTCATATGATGTGTTAATATTTTACCAGAGCCTGATATATAAGTTTATAATTTTATGGGTAGCTATTCAGAGGTAAGCCTAGATTACTTTTTTTATATAGTTTTTATAGATTTATCATTCTCTCTGTAATAAAAGTTTTAGCCTGACAGTGGTAATACACATCTTTAATCCCAGCACTTGGGAGGCAGAGACAGGCAGATCTCTGTGAGTTCAATACAGCCTGGTCTTCAAGAGCTAGTTTCAGGACAAGCTTCAAAGCATTAGAAGAGACCCCTATCTCAAAAAAAAAATAAATAAATAAATAAAAAAAAGGAAAGAAAAAGTAAGAAAGAAAGAAAGAAAGAAAAAAGAAAAAGAAAAAAGAGAGGACGAAATGTACTATAAGATTATTTCTGAATTGTTATGACCTTTCTACGGACAGGGACAGTCTGAATTGCACAGAGTTCTCTGCACTCTATCATTTTTAGATAATTTGCTTGAACACACTGAGCTGTTTGGGGGGCTTTTCCCCTTTGAAAAAATTCCCCATTTTGCACAAGGCCATGTGTATCTTCTGAGTTTAATTTTCTGGTACTTATGTCCTCTCAGAAATATCCATTTTGTTCACTCTTTGTACTTGGACAGACGTAAATAAAGCATAATTATAGAAGACATTTAATTTCCTCTTTAGCTGTGAGTATCCTATTTCATTCCCAATCCGTATGTTTGTTGATCTCTCAGAAATACTACCAGTTGTCTTTTCTTTGCCCCATCCCTTGCCTCTAGAAAATGCTTTTTACCAACTCTACATTTTATTATATTTTCATTTTCTTTTCAATATTTTATTACTTCTATTTCCTATAAGTACATATCATTGCTGTACTTACAACTTTAAATTTCAAGTTTTAATTGATACATTAAATGGCCTTTTACTGGTAATACATATCTTGAACATGCATTTTTCAAGGGTTTTCATGGACAACACATTCAAGAAAAGGTATTTTATGGCAGAGGAGATTAAGCACAAGACTGCTCACTGCTAAGGCTGCTGTTTTGTGCTGAATGTCCTGAAGGCTGAAAGGAAAAAAAAAATATCTGTAATCCCTTTTCTGCCTAGCAGTTGGAAAGCTCTGCAAATGAAGGGAAATGGTTCTTGAACGTTTGGTAACATATATCTATATATCCAGCAAGCAATCAAGAGCAGCTATCCTATGGACTCAGGATGCAAAGTAGGTAAGAAAAAGAATTCTTAAACAAATTGATGTATGAAACAAAAGAAGTGCTTATTCTTACCAAGTTTTCAAAAGGCAGTTTGGATTTCCAGTCCCAGGGACACACCTACTACATCTGAGACCCTTATTTATACCTTAGTTTCTGCAATATGCATTGCAAACAAAGAAGTCATTTAAAAATCAAAAGATGAGTAAAAACCCTTATTATGAATACAGTTTACATTGTAAAGTGCATACATTACTATGTTCCCTGGCATAAGCTCAATGAATGAACACTACATGGAATGCTTTTCTCATTTTGATGGAACCAGGAAGTAAGCCTAGTGTCTACTATACTTAATATATAGCTACAGATATAGGCTTAGAATTAGAAATGGCTAAACAAGAGAAACAAGCAAACAAAAATAAATAAAAAGATGTATTGGACTTTAATTTCCTCCACTTTGATGGCTGTTAATAAGGAACTTGGCCAAAATTATACATGATTAGAAGTAAATATAACCAAAAAATCATAAAGGCAAGAAAGAATCAAAGCCTTTAGCACCTAGCAAGGAAACAGGTTGGTGTTCTTGATGTTCTTGGCAATGTGGGCAAAGCTGCATCCTGCAGAAACAAGAGCAGAAAAGTGATGTCTCCTCCATTTCTTCCATTTTTTTAGGGGATTCCAGAGTCTCTGGGCCCATGATTTTTATAAGTTCATTTAATCTGAGTATTTTGAGCATGGCTGAGCAAGAGGAAAAATATGTTTACTACAAATTGACCATGGAATACTAAGACATTAGTGACACAGCGATTTGTTTATAATGATGTACAGATAAAAGAGTAAATCTGATTGATTTTGAAGGATAGCTACATTGCAAGCAATTCGATGACACAATCAAATAAGTACTAGAGCAGTTAGAACTTATTGAGGGATGCAGTCCATCAGGGACACACAAACAAACCACACTACTTCCAAGATGTCAATATAAGTGCTCATCTGTTACAAACCAAATCAATGAATACATATGAGACACTTATGCACACGGCAGGTCCTACATGCAGGTTAATTTTTAATTATCATTGCTATTGTTATAATTCTTAAAAATCACTGAACATTTGAAAACTCATATGATTATTCTTATAACATCTGGAGTCTTTTATTGGAAGAGAGCTTGGCCTGCTAGCAGCCTAGCATTTTATTTATTCAGATGCAATATCTTTGTGAGCTGTTAATCATTCATTAAAGCTGTGTATTAGCTACTAAGACTTGTTAGCTTAGAAACATGAACCAGCCCTTGCTTTCATGAAAAGCGTTGCTTATATGATCAATACACAGGGGCAGTGAAGTGATTCATATGTCCTATCCTTCCAATGGCTAGTTACGTGGTTGTCATTAAAATAGTTCTTCAAAGAAATGTAGGCTAGCTTAAAATCAAAATATTTCCATGGTATAACAATACTCAGTCACAAATGAACAGCGAAGTGTCTGCACAAAAGGAATCACAATTACCAAATGGATTAAAATATTTTTGTCCTTTTTATTTTTTATTTTTTTATTTTTTAATTTATTTATTTATTAAAGATTTCTGCCTCCTTCCCGCCACCGCCTCCCATTTCCCTCCCCCTCCCCCGATCAAGTCCCCCTCCCTCATCAGCTCGAAGAGCAATCAGGGTTCCCTGACCTGTGGGAAGTCCAAGGACCACCCACCTCCATCCAGGTCTAGTAAGGTGAGCATCCAAACTGCCTAGGCTCCCTCAAAGCCAGTATGTGCAGTAGGATCAAAAACCCATTGCCATTGTTCTTGAGTTCTAAGTAGTCCTCATTGTCCACTATGTTCAGCGAGTCCGGTTTTACCCCATGCTTTTTCAGACCCAGGCCAGCTGGCCTTAGTGGGTTCCCGATAGAACATCCCCATTGTCTCCGTGTGTGGGTGCACCCCTCGCGGTCCTGAGTTCCTTGCTCGTGCTCTCTCTCCTTCTGCTCCTGATTCGGACCTTGAGATTTCTGTCCGGTGCTCCAATGTCTCTGTCTCCTTTCATTGCCTGATGAACATTAATATTCAGGAGAGGTTGTGGAGAAAGGGGTACACTCATCCATTGCTGGTGGGAATGCAAACTTGTGCAACCACTCTGGAAAGCAGTGTGGTGGTTTCTCAGGAAATTCGGGATCAACCTACCCCTGGACCCTGCAATACCACTCTTGGGAATATACCCAAGAGATGCCCTATCATACAACAAAAGTATATGCTCAACTATGTTCATAGCAGCATTGTTTGTAATAGCCAGAACCTGGAAACAACTTAGATGCCCTTCAATGGAAGAATGGATGAAGAAAGTATGGAATAAATATATATTAGAGTATTACTCAGCAGTAAAAAACAAGGACTTCTTGAATTTTGCATACAAATGGATGGAAATAGAAAACACTATCCTGAGTGAGGTAAGCCAGACCCAAAAAGAGGAACATGGGATGTACTCACTCATATTTGGTTTCTAGCCATAAATAAAGGACATTGAGCCTATAATTCACGATCCTAGAGAAGCTAAATATGAAGGTGAATCCAAAGACAAACATATAGGCCAAATGGATTAAAATATTAACGACTATAAGAATTTAAATAGATGTGAGAAATAGCACTAGTTGAAGTAAGCTGGAGATTGTGCCAACATCAATTGCTCCCTCTGCAACAAGCCAGAGACTGAATAACTAAGGTCCTGAAGACATATACAGTGGGTTGAAAATGTTGAACTTGGCCATTGCTCTCTGAAACAGTCCCAGGCAATACACTAACATCTAAGAGGCTGTGCTCCAACAAGGCATTATTTAAGGAGACATCATATGACCAAACTTGGTTTACAGACCATTATTTGCTAACCTCTGTACCACAATCATAAAACAGTGCTTAATTTCACAATCTAGGTATTATGCATCTAGTTATTTAAAATTTAATCTCTATGGGCCCATCCCTTACAACGGTGGGAGATCTGGTCCAGAGGACATAGGTATAGAAGAGATGGCTCTGTCCCTCACCCAAAGGAGTGGCCCCAGTGACCTGGACTAAACAGTTCAGTTTCTACCCAGGCCCATATCCAGGGGCTTGGGCTGGCCCACCCTGACATCTACCCTGTTGGAGCTCATGAAGGGATTGAACTATACAATGATATCTTCAGGATCTCCACGACTCAGGATAGCCATGGGTTACCCAAGATGGTTTCAGTAATGATGGTATACCAGAAACCAGAAACCTTGGACAAGACCAATGACTTATTGCAATGAATATTTGCAAGTAAGGCTGATTGAATAAAAGGATACACTGTGAAACCATAACTCTCAATGCTAAGACAAATGAATAGATGCTGTGGAGATGGGAAAGATGGAGGAGCAAAAAGGTTTACTGTTTGATTTTATTTTGCTTGTTTGTTTGATTGGTTGCTTGGTTTGCTTTGGTTTTATTTTTTTTAAATTTTGGGAAGGTATACTGCAAAGGTGAGGGCCAGACATAAGGGAACTTGGATATGAGCAGAATTGGGGTACATGAAGTGAAATTCAGAAAGAAGCAATAAAGAGATTATGTTTTTAAAAAGGTAATCTCTAATAGAAAACAGAAGAACGTAACCTCATTAGAGAATTTGTATGAACATTTTTCTCAACAGTATGTTCCATATATATGTGGATCAGATTAGAATACAAAAAATATGACTTTTGCCAAATCTTTTTGTAAACATTCTCTACTGATACATCCAGATAATGAAATCTTAAATTGGAATTAAGTATCAAAAACTAAATTTTCTCCATGTGTAATACAACTCAACAAGACACAGGTAAATGTTTAGAAATACAGATAAAAATGGCTTTGGATCAACTTAGAAATGCAGAGCAGATGTTATGAAAAGTCTTTTGGCTGAGTGACAAAGCCTCCTCCATTAAAACTCATGAAATGATGGCCTCTTAATAACTCTGATCTAAGAGCAGGCTGACAGGAACAGAGAAAAATACATTACTGGAAGTGATGCACAAAGAACACCAATGGTAGAGGAAAGAAAGAAGTAAAGTTCTAAGCTTTATAGCAATGGAACCCACTTGCTTGCTCTATGTTGAAACATTTTTGCTTAATAGTGTATCATTTTTCTCATTGCCAAAATGTCAGCAGCTTATTATAAGGGGACTTAAAACCTACAAATGGCTTAGGCATGGGTATCAAATAACAGAAAATTTATTGTTTAAGAAACTAACGGCCCTTTGCAGTACTGTATAAAACCCTAATACAGCAGAAGTTTCCTAAAAATGCATACATTTATGAAGGTGATCTAAAGGAAATTCTCAAATAATAGGGAAGAAAGAGCTCCAACTGGGCATCTCTTGTCACCAAAAGAAGTTCCCAATACCAGGAGTGGTTTACATCTAATTGAGCTGTTAGCCAATTGGGTCTCATGAGAATCAACAAGAAACTCATGCTGATGCAAAGACTATATAGGTTGCTCTCCACAAAATGCCAGCAGGGCCCCATTGCTAAAGGCAACATCTATATAACTCATTTACCATAGACAGGGCAAGCTCATACCTATATAGAGCCCTTATCCCTACCTGTTAGCTTCTTTGATATGGGAAGGTACTTTACATGCTGTCAATGGAGAAATATAAACACCAACTCAGTCACAAAATCCTGGATCAACAGTGTTGTCCTGCCTGCAAGATATGCTAGGACAATGGTGTCCAAAATATTGTGGGAGTAACCACCCAACATCTGATTTGACTTAAGATCCATTCCATTATGAAATCTATGCAGAAAATTGCTTGGGTGGCCAAGAACCTGACATTAGATACCCCAGAGACCTAGGGTTAAACCAAATACTACCGGTCTAAAGAAAAAGAAAACACACACACACACACACACACACACACACACAAATGAACACTGAAATGACATTTTGCTGAACTTATAGATCAGTATAAAGCTCAGCCACCATCAGAGAAGCTTCGTCCTGAAGCAAATGGGAACAAATATAGAGCCCCACAGCCAGATAGTAGATTGATCTTTGAATATTCAGCCCTAAATAGGATGTCACCATCTAACCCCTCTTTTTTTTAAATCATCTAATCCCTCTTTTTAGGGTTCAGGGAACCCTCTGGAAGGGAAGGCAGAAATAATGTGAAGCCAGAAGGGAGGGAAGACTGAGTCATAGTAATGCTAAAGTCCAATTTCTATGAAATTGCACTTTATAAAAATCTATTCAGTTATTTCAACATGTGTACTATCTGTTATTAATTTACATGGGTATGGTTGGTTTTGTTTTTCACTTCTGGAGACCAAAGTCAAGATTTTGTGAATACAAAGCTCTCATTCCACCACCCAGACAGATTCTGGCCCTTTACTGTTCCCTTATCCAATTTCTTTAATCTAGAGATCAAATATCTATGACGGGGAAATAGAAGAAAATCAGAAGTTGTGACTATAATCTCTGGACTGAGATGTATAAATTGTGTTTATAACTTTCCTGAATATTTATTTCAGCTCTACGACATAGGAAATAATCCTTAATCTATCTTTTCCACATGTTTATTATGAGAATCTCACAAGATGTCAGACTTACAAATTTGTGAAATGCTGAAGAATGATGCCCAAGAATGGGTTGTTATTATTTGCCTATCCTATCATTTATATAAAAAATACAAAACTTGATGAATTAAGAGCTCAAGAAAAAACCCTTGCCACTTTTATAAACAATTATATGTAAATTGTAGAGAAGAACTAAGACCAAAGATCGCCAGATAGGATTCCGTCTCCAGATAAACCCTAGATAGTAATGATTACATTCAGCATGGAAGGTCAGAATTTCCAAAACTATGGCTTGTCCACATGTTTCAGCAGATTCTCATGCTGTGCTTTGATATTTAGGAGAGAATTAAAAGCTCCAAGACTCATTAAAATATGAGGTTCACATACTACACAACAAGTTTTATATAGAGAATGAAACAACTAATGTTGGGAGCAGTGAGACCCCAGATCCTGAATTTCTTGTAACTCCTTGATCTGAGTGCCTACAGCTGCTCTGAGCAGGAGACCTTCAGGAGTTCCTGGTGAGAGGAGAGTGAGTATCTGTGAGTGTGTGTGTGTGTGTGTGTGTGTGTGTGAGAGAGAGAGAGAGAGAGAGAGAGAGAGAGAGAGAGAGAATGGCAGTTGTAAGCTATATCAGTAGATGATTCAGAGGGTCTTTTTCCAATAATTAACTGGTCAATTGCAAATAACACTGAAAATCTGGTGTCAGAAGTACATTACAGAAGGAATATCCCTCACCTCCAACCTGATATTCATCAGTACACATTTGAAAAAGGCATCTAAGAATAAGCCTTCCTATTATGACAGGTTATTATCCCCATAGGACAGCCTTGAAGATCAGCTTCAAATACCTGCTATGGCAATGTTTTTTTTTTTTTGTGATTTTTTTTTCTTTTTTTATTGAGAAAAGGAGAAAAAAAAAAAACAAGTTTCCACCTCCTCCCAGCCTCCCATTTCCCTCCCCCTCCTCCCCCACTACGCCCCCTCCTCCCACCCTTCTCCCCCTCCCCCCACTCCTTTCCCCCTCCCTCTCCAGTCCAAAAAGAAGTCAGGGTTTTCTGCCCTGTGGTAAGACCTAGGACCTCCCACCTCCGTCCATATCTAGGAAGGTGAGCATCCAAACTGGCTGGGCTCCCACAAAGCCATCACATTACGTAGGGTCAAACCCCCGTGCCATTGTCCTTTGCGTCTCATCAGCCCTCATTGTTCTCCATGTTCAGAGAGTCCAGTTTTATCCCATGCTTTTTCAGTCACAGTCCAGCCGGTCTTGGTGAGCTCACAATAGATCAGCTCCACTGTCT
This sequence comes from Microtus oregoni, assembly GCF_018167655.1. Classification (NCBI taxonomy): domain Eukaryota; kingdom Metazoa; phylum Chordata; class Mammalia; order Rodentia; family Cricetidae; genus Microtus; species Microtus oregoni. The sequence goes on along the minus strand of NW_024544709.1, from coordinate 2,725,803 downwards.
CAGTGGGTGGGTGCATCCCTCGTGGTCCCGACTTCTTTGCTCATGTTCTCCCTCCTTCTGCTCCTCATTGGGACTTTGGGAGCTCAGTCCAGTGCTCCAGTGTGGGTCTCTGTCTCTATCTCCATCTATCACCAGATGAAGGTTCTATGATGATATGCAAGATATTCGTCAGTATTGCTCAAGGAAAGGGTCATTTCAGGTTCCCTATTCTCAACTGCCCAAGGAACTAACTGGGGACCTCAGCTTGGGCACCTGGGAGCCCCTCTAGGGTCAGGTGTCTTGCCAACCCTAAAGTGGTTCCCTTAACTAAGAATTGTGGTTCCGTGCTCCCCTGTCCAACCTTCCTTTATCCCAATCCTCCTGCATTCCCAAGGCCCGACCTCCTTCCCTTCTAACTTTTCTCTCCCCATCTCCCCTTACCCCCACCCCACCCCACCCCAAGATCCCAATTTTCTCCCCGGCAATTTTGTCTACTTCCCTAAGCCAAGAGGATAACTATATGTTTTTCCTTGGGTTCCCCTTCTTACTTAGCTTCTTTAGATTCACCTATTGTAGACTCTGTGACCCTTATTTATGGCTAGAAACCAATTATGAGTGAGTACATCCCATGTTCATCTTTTTGGGTCTGGGATACCTCACTCAGGATAGTGTTTTCTATTTCCATCCATTTGCATGCAAAATTCGAGAAGTCATTGTTTTTTACTGCAGCGTAGTACTCTAGCGTGTATATATTCCATACTTTCTTCATCCATTCTTCCATTGAAGGGCATCTAGGTTGTTTCCAGGTTCTGGCTATTACAAATAATACTGCTATGAACATAGTTGAACAAATGCTTTTGTCATATGACAGGGCATCTCTTGGGTATATTCCCAAGAGTGGTATTGCTGGGTCCAGGGGTAGGTTGATCCCGAATTTCCTAAGAAACCGAAACACTGACTTCCATAGTGGTTGCACAAGATTGCATTCCCACCAGCATGGATGAGGGTACCCCTTCCTCCACAACCTCTCCAGCAAAGGTTATCGTTGGTGTTTTTGACTTTAGCCATTCTCACAGGTGTAAGATGATATCTCAAAGTTGTTTTGATTTGCATTTCCCTGATTGCTAAGGAAGTTGAGCATGACCTTAAGTGTCTTTTGGCCATTTGAACTTCCTCTTTTGAGAATTCTCTGTTCAGATCAGTGCCCCATTTTTTAATTGGGTTAATTATCATTTTAAAGTCTAGTTTCTTGAGTTCTCTATATATTTTGGATATCAGACCTTTGTCTGTTGAGGGGTTGGTGAAGATCTTCTCCCAGTCAGTAGGTTGCCTTTGTGTCTTAGTGACAGTGTCCTTTGCTTTGCAGAAGCTTCTCAGTTTTAGTAGGTCCCATTTATTCAATGTTGCTCTAATGTCTGTGCTTCTGGGGTTATACATAGGAAGCGATCTCCTGTGCCCATCTGTTGTAGGGTATTTCCCACTTTCTCTTCTGTCCGGTTCAGTGTGTTCGGGCTGATATTGAGGTCTTTAATCCATTTGGACTTGAGTTTTGTGCACGGTGAAAGATGTGGGTCTATTTTCATTCTTCTACAGGTTGACATCCAGTTGTGCCAGCACCATTTGTTGAAGATGCTTTCTTTCTTCCATTGTATACTTTTAGCTCCTTTATCAAAAAATGAGGTGTTCATAGGTTTGTGGGTTAAGATCCAGGTCTTCTATACGATTCCATTGGTCGACTTCTCTGTTTTTATGCCAGTACCACACTGTTTTCATTACTGTAGCTCTGTAATAGAGTTTGAAGTCAGGGATGGTAATGCCTTCAGAAGATCCTTTATTGTATAGGATTGTTTTGGCTATCCTGGGTTTTTTGTTTTTCCATATAAAGTTGATTATTGTCCTCTCCAGATCTGTGAAGAATTTTGATGGGATCTTGATGCGGATTGCATTGAATCTATAAATTGCCTTAGGTAGAATTGCCATTTTTACTATGTTGATCCTCCCAATCCAAGAGCAAGGTAGATCCATCCATTTTTTGGTATCCTCTTCAATTTCTTTCTTCAATGCCCTAAAGTTCTTGTCAAATAGATCTTTCACTTCCTTGGTTAGATTTACCCCAAGATATTTAATGCTGTTTGTGGCTATCGTGAATGGTGAAGCATCTCTGATTTCCCTCTCTGCTTCCCTATCCTTTGTGTATAAGAGGGCGACTGATTTTTTGGAGTTGATCTTGTATCCTGCCGCATTACTAAAGCTGTTTATCAGCTGTAAAAGTTCTTTGGTGGAGTTTTGGGGGTCGCTTATGTACACTATCATATCATCTGCGAATAACGAAAGTTTAACTTCTTCCTTTCCAATTCGAATCCCCTTGATCCCATTATGTTGTCTTATTGCTATTGCTAGAACTTCAAGTACTATATTGAAGAGGTATGGAGAGAGTGGACATCCTTGTCGTGTTCCTGAGTTAAGCGGGATGGCTTTGAGTTTCTCTCCGTTTAATTTGATGTTAGCTGTTGGCTTGTTGTATATAGCTTTTATTATATTTAGGTATGACCCTTGTATCTCTAATCTCTCCAAGACTTTTAACATAAATGGATGTTGAACTTTGTCGAATGATTTTCAGCATCTAATGAGATGATCATATGGTTATTTTGTTTCAGTTTATTTATATGTTGGATTACATTGATAGATTTTCGTATGTTGAACCAGCCCTGCATCTCAGGAATGAAGCCTACTTGATCATAATGGATAATTTTCCTCATGTGTTCTTGGATTCGGTTTGCCAGTATTTTGTTGAGGATTTTTGCGTCGATGTTCATGAGTGAGATTGGCCTGTAATTCTCTTTCCTGGTTGAGTCTTTGTGTGGTTTTGGTATCAGAGTAACTGTAGCTTCATAAAAGGAATTTGGTAATGACCCTTCTGTTTCTATATTGTGGAATACATTAAGGAGTATGGGTATTAGCTCTTCTTGGAAGTTCTGGTAGAATTCCGCATTGAAACCATCTGGTCCTGGGCTTTTTTTGGTAGGGAGGTTTTTGATAACAGCTTCTAATTCTTCGCGACCAACAGGTCTGTTTAGATTGTTCACCTGGTCCTGGTGTAACTTTGGTATATGGTATTTATCTAAAAAAGTGTCCATTTCTTTTACATTTTCCAGTTTTGTGTTATACAGGCTTTTGTAATATGATCTGATGATTCTCTGAATTTCCTCTGTGTCTGTGGTTATGTCCCCCTTTTCATTTCTGATCTTATTAATTTGCAAATTCTCTCTCTGCCGTTTGATTAGTTTGGATAGGGGTTTATCAATCTTGTTGATTTTCTCCAGGAACCAGCTTTTTGTTTCATTGATTCTTTGGATTGTTTTCTGTGTTTCTATTTTGTTGATTTCAGCCCTCAGTTTGATTATTTCCAATCTTCTACTCCTCCTAGGTGAGTCTGCTTCTTTTTTTTCTAGAGCTTTCAGGTGGGCTGTTAAGTCTTCAATATGTGCTTTCTCTGTTTTCTTTAAGTGGGCACTTAGTGCGATGAACTTTCCTCTTAGCACTGCTTTCATAGTGTCCCATAGGTTCGAGTATGTTGTTTCTTTATTTTCATTGAATTCAAGGAAGACTTTAATTTCTTCCTTAATCCAGGTATGGTTCAGAAGTTGACTGTTCAGTTTCCATGAGTTTGTAAGCTTTCTAGGGGTAGCATTGTTGTTGAATTCTAACTTTAATCCATGGTGATCTGATAAGACACAGGTGGTTACTAATATTTTTTTGTAACTGTGTAAGTTAGCTTTGTTACCGAGTATGTGGTCAATTTTCGAGAAGGTTCTATGAGCTGCAGAGAAGAAGGTATATTCTTTCCTGTTTGGGTGGAATGTTCTATAGATGTCTGTTAAGTCCATTTGCTTCATTACCTCCATTAATGCTCTAATTTCTCTGTTAGGTTTCTGTTTGATTGACCTGTCCATTGGTGAGAGAGGAGTGTTGAAGTCTCCTACTATTAGTGTGTGTGGTTTGATGGCTGCCTTGAGTTTTAGTAATGTTTCTTTTACATACGTGGGCGCTTTTATATTCGGGGCATAGATATTCAGGATTGAGACTGCATCCTGATGAATTGTTCCTGTTATGAGTATAAAATGTCCCTCTCCATCTCTTCTGATTGATTTAAGTTTGAAGTCAACTTTGTTAGAAATTAGTATGGCCACACCTGCTTGTTTCTTAGGTCCATTTGCTTGATAAGCCTTTTCCCAGCCCTTTACTCTGAGTAGGTGCCTGTCTTTGTGGTTGAGGTGTGTTTCTTGTAGACAGCAGAACGTTGGATCCTGTTTTCGTATCCAATCCCTTAGCCTGTGCCTTTTTATAGGTGAGTTGAGCCCATTGACATTAAGTGATATTAATGACCAGTGGTTGTTAACTCCGGTCACTTTTTTAGTAGTAGGGTTTGTGTGTTTCCCTTCTTTGAATTGCGCTGGTGAAAGGTCTCTAGATGACTGAGTTATTGTGGGCATTGTTGGACTCTTTGGTTAGTGATTTTCCTTCTATAATTTTCTGTAAGGCTGGATTTGTGGCTACGTATTGTTTGAATTTGTTTTTATCCTGGAAAATTTTGTTTTCTCCATTTATAGTGAACGAAAGCTTGTCTGGGCTTGCATCCATGATCTTTTAGTTTTTGCAGTACATCTATCCAGAACCTTCTGGCTTTCATGGTTTCCATAGAGAAGTCAGGTGTAAGTCTGATAGGTTTACCTTTATAAGTAACTTGGCCTTTTTCCTTTGCGGCTCTTAATATTCTTTCTTTATTCTGTATATTTTGTGTTTTGATTATTATATGGCGAGGGGATTTTTTTTTTTTTTTTTTTTTTTTTTTGATCCAGCCTATTTGGTGTTCTGTATGCTTCTTGAACCTTCATAGGTACCTTTTTCTTCAGGTTGGGAAAGTTTTCTTCCATAATTTTATTAAGTATATTTTCTGTACCGTTGAGCTGCACTTCTTCTCCTTCTTCTACTCCAATTATTCTTAGGTTTGGTCTTTTTATTGTGCCCCAAATTTCCTGAATGTTTTGTGATGAGAATTTGTTGGTTTTGCTGTTTTCTTTGATCAGTGTGTTTATTTTCTCTATGGTATCTTCAGTGTCTGATAGTCTCTCTTCTATCTCTTGTAATCTGTTGTTAGTACTTGTTTCTGTCATTCCTGTTCGTTTACCCAGATTTTCCATCTCCATTCTTCCCTCGGTTTGTGCTTTCTTCATTGCTTCCATTTCATTCTTCATGTCTTGAACCGCTTCCCTAACCTGTTTGATTGCTTTTTCTTGTTTCTCTTGGTTTTCTTGCGTGTCTTTGAGCGATTTATTCATTTCCTCTACCTTTTTTTTTGTAATCTCTAATTGTTTATGGCAGTTTTTCACCTCCTGTTTAAGGTCCTCTATTATTTTCATATAGTTCACTTTTGAGTGGATTTCTTCTATTTCTTCAGGAGTAGGGTGTACAATTCTTCTTATTTCGGGATCCCTGGTTTCTGGTGGTGTCATGTTGCCTTTCAGATTGTTGGAGGAATTCTTGTATTGGCGCCTTCCCATCTCTTCCTTCAAATGGAGCCAGGAGAGACCTGGTCTCTTGGTCCAGTCTTTGCTGTGATTGACTCTCAGGGTATATCTCTTCAGTGTAGAAACAGGAACCGTTCCCGTCCAGATGGGATTCCTCAGCAACTAAACAGTGCCGCCGGTAGCCCAATGATCCAGGGCCAACAGGATGAGTGGAGCAAGTGGGGGGGGGGTATCCAGGAGCGTGCAGGAAGCCTGGCGCCGGAGCTGAAGGTGCCTGGCTCCCTTACAGGGGACCCTGAGGCCTGCCCGGCTGGCAGGCACTCACCGCTCTGGGTGGGTCGCCTTAGTTTAGGAGCTTAAAACTAAAGTTGAGCACTGGTCCTAGCATACAGCAGGGCAGGGTTGGGGAGGGGTGCTGGGGGTGCTGGGTCGTGCGAAAGAAAGACAGCCCTGCAGAAGGAGCTGGGGGAGGGGGTTTGTGCTCTCTTCCAGGACAGCCGCCCCTGGATAGCACACACTCACCCGTCCTGATGGGATTCCTCAGCAACTAAACAGCTATGGCAATGGTTTTTAAGCAAGTTTAGATATATACCAGATGAAATCATGCGTGTGATAGAAAGAAAAGTCTGTGATTTTATTCTTGACATGCCCTTTCTAAATTATAAGCTAGACTTATTCACTCCAGTTCACTGCTATATTTAAGAAACTCTATTGAGCAATTGCATATGCAAAAATTTTAATTTGATGTTTTTTCAGGGGTGCATTTTATGTTTAAGCTTTAGTCTTATCTTCCTTTCTTCGTGCAATGAACCACTTATTATATTCCACATATTCTAAATAAAGCAAAGCCATTGGAAATAACAATAAGTAATAATACACTTTTACTAGAGCAAACAGCTTCAAATAGCAAACAATTCCTCTGAATGCCATCTTCATATTATGTTATAAAGTACCCAAGCATATTAAAATTAGGTTAGAATATTTTTAGATTAGAAGACAGCTATGTTTTCCACTTGTTGCCATGTATCTCAGTCTTTATTGACACAGTTCTATGTATCTTTTTGTCGGTGACCATCTATTCTGCCCTTGGAAACGGCACCCCTTTCTACACCACCTTTAGGTTCCATCTCCCCTCATCACGATCCTGAATTTTCTCCATCTCCTCATCACATCTCTGGTCCACCTTTATTTATTTATTAACAAAATTTTCTGATCCTGGTGAAGAAAAGTAAACACCAAATCATATTTTGTGCATTTTGAGCTTTTGTATAAGATCATCTAATTGCAAGAGGCTGTGTGTGAGCACATTTGAAGTTGCAAGAATTTCATGCAATGCTAGTTTACTTTCATCACTAATAAATGAGTTTTATGATATCTTATACCTTACTATTTTACTCCAATATGATCACACATCTAGTCTCAGTATGAGGATATATTTGCCTCCAACTAGATTAATTGATTAATCTAAGTCGTTTAATACTACTGTTATCAAAGAATTTTCTTTTTAAAGTGGCACTAAGTTTCCGATGTATAGAAAAGCTTATCTTTGCTCTTCAATTTACCAGTCATCCCCATCTATACAGTGATAGTGTTAGCAACGTGGTATTAAAGTTGGAAAATCCTGTCTAGTGATGCAATAGATAAGGATTTCTACAAAGCCTAAGTTCTGCCCTCTGAGATAATGAATTGGCATGCTAGGCACATCACCCTGCCTTGAGTTTATCTCACAAAGCTGTTATCTCTTCCATTTCTATATTATATAGTCAGAACAGTTTCAAAGAAGAGATTTGCAGTTGCTTTCCCTAATTCTTTTAAACTCCGTAGCATTAAATCACAGTCCTATTTGTTTTATTTGAATACTTGGCAAGACAATTTCTTCTTACCGATATTGTGGTGGTAACTCTCAACCCTGGGAACTAATCCAAATAATAGCCTCAGAAGATGGCCTGCTTCGGTCTCTAATCAAAAGCATCACTACCCTGACAGCAGCCCTCCTGGGAATCCTGTCAGTTTTCATTTATCTGAACACACTGGATAAGTGTACCAGCGGATAAGTGCTCTGAAATAACCACTTTCTCCACATTTTCACCGGGTTGCTACAATGATTGTGTAATGGGTATATAAGCCAGTTAATAAGAACCCTCACTGAATCAATAATACAGTTTCATCTGAGTCTCATTTGGTTACTGTAAGCCATCTTCTCAATTGAAAGCTATTTGATAGCTACACAAACCAGTAGCACAGGAAAAGTATTCCATTTCTTCGCATCTCACCCGGAACCCTCTTTCTCAGTCCCAGAGCTCCCTAATCTCTTTTAATAAAGGACAGCAAATGACATTACTTATAGGACTAGAAAGTACATTGGCTGTTAGCACATAATTAACACATTCTGGAGACCTCCATTGTAACTTCAGAGGTTATAAGATGTGGCATGTAGTAAATTATCCTCCCTAATATCAAAAAGAATCATTGAACACCGGAGTCAATCCTGGTGGGAAAAATCCCTAAGCATAAGATGATTTACTAACCTCTTTGTTGAGGAAGGAAAACCAATTGAACAATCTGTGCATAAACCATAAGGTAGAAATTTACGGTACAGGAAATGTGTGCACGAAGCATTAGATTGTACCCTCAAGGAATTGACAAAATCAGTCTCTAGAAAGGTTATTGGTCTATACCAGAGGTAGATCAGAGGTAGTTCATTGAAAAGTTAGGGTAAATTGTAAATGTTCACATTTAATATATTATATATGTGTATATATGTATGTATATATTTATATATATATGGAGTGTGAGGTATTTTGACTATTTAAATTATTAAAAATAAAACTCACAAAAACAATTGTGACTATCAATCAATAAGAGCATCTGGTAGCTTAATTTCACCTCCAAAGTTATCACATGAGTCTCAAAATTCTTCATCTTTGACCCATTGAAAACCAGACACACAGAGAAGGGACAGGGGTGCTAGTTCTCTGTTAGGCTTGGAAATAATTCTTTTTGTTATCTGGAGAAGCTGAGGTGCCAAAGTGAGTAGTATTATGGTCTGTAGCTTACAGTGCGCAGTGAAATTAAATCAACCCAAACACATCCCTCCCCAAAATCTTCCAGCAGATATCTGTCACCCAGTAGCTATCTGGAACGACACTACAACATTAATATTAAAGTTTCTGAGGTTCGGTGCCCTTCCGCTGTTACATGAGAATCATAGGTATAGCACAGATGTCAAACTTCATAATAATCTCATTTTGCAATAATTTTTAACTTTAGGTATCCCTGTAAGTTTCTTCCAAGTCAATATCTCAAAATAAAACCAGCAGATGCCACCACTCATTCGGCTCTTTCTCCTTGGGAAATACAAGGAAATGTGTTTTAAAGACGCTTTTTATCTGTTCTTATTAATTATCGTAGTTAGGACTAATTTATGAAATTTAATTGATATCTTTTTTGATAACATTTTACTGTATCTTTTACATAATATTTTTCTAGGGAAACATGTTTCACCTGACATTCCATATTTTAAGTTCCACACCCCCTGATTTGGCTACCAACTGAAAATTGGTACAAAATACTGCATCCTCATTAAGCATATATATTTATTTCTATCTCTGTGTATGAATGTATATTATTTGCATATTGCTGGTATATTTTGGTTCCAACTTTGGATTCTCTGTGGGGTTTTTTGTGTATGTGCATGTGTATGTGTGTATGAGTGTTTGTCTTTTTATGTTTTTGAATGAGAATGCGTGTGTGTGTGTTTAAATAGAAAAACAGTTGTGTGAGAAAGATTGATCAGAATATATTATATGTAAAAATATAATATGCAGGAATGTATTGTGGGACACATGTGGTTTTATGTGTGTTTGTGTGAATGTGTGTAGGAGAGAGAATTTGTGTATATGTGTGTGATTGCGTTTGTATGTGTGTGCATCTTTGTGTGTGAATGTGCATGTGAGTATGTTTTTGACTGTGTGAGTGTGTGTGTGACGATGTATGTATATGTAAAAGAAGTGTGTGTGTGTGTGTGTGTGTTTGTGCAGAAGCCAAGAGTAATGTTGATTTTTTCCTTTGAGCTGATTTGTATTTATTGTTTTTTTTATTTTCTTAATGAAAAATATTTTTTATATAATATGTTCTGATCATTCTTGTACACCCAACTCTCTAAAAAACAAAAATATCAGAAAACTCACACACATACATACACCCTTTATCTCACAAACACAGAAAGACAGACACAAATACACAAACAAACCCACAGAGAATCCAAAATTAAAACCAAAATGTACGAGCAAAATACCAAAAAGATAAAAATTTTAAAAATGTCTCAACAAAGCAGTATGCGACAGCAATGTGCAAGATACCATTGAGTTCATATTCATTTTGTGTTAGTAGCCTCAAGCCCCGAGCCCGGGGTCTATCCTGAAGTATAATTAAATCCAGTGAATTTTCTTGGGAGAAGACTCTTTTCTTTTGCAACTGGGCACCAATTACAGATATGTCATTAGTTATGGATGTTCACATCCCTCTCAATGATGGAGGTTAGTCTGGCTTGAAGCTGTGCAGCCTTGTGTGTGTTTGGGGGTCTTTCTTATCCATCCTCCACCTGATACATTGAAGGAGAGTTTATCATTTTAAGCCAGTTTGCCAACTTTCTACTCTAGTTAATTAGCTTGCTCTAGGAATTCCATGTCTCTATCTCCTGGGTTCTAGAACAGACAGGCTGCTGTCGTAGGTATGTGGGTATGTGGCTTCTGATTAGGTCAGCTCTGGTCCGCACACTTAGGGAGTAAATCTCTGACCTACTGATCAATTTTTCCAGCCCCTAGACTGTTTTCCCTTGCCATTATTCCTCAGAAACTCTATAACATAACAATTACTTATAATGCACATGCATTTCATTTGTGTTAAGTCATATAGAAATGATTTCAAGTGTACAGGAGCATGTGTGTAAGTTATATGCAGATTTTGCACTATTTTATGAGAGATTTGAATATTTGAATATTTTTTCATCCACAGAAACTTCTGGAGCCAATGCATCAACCATAATGAGGCAAAACTATATTCAGTAATATTTTGCTTTATAACAATAAAATAGTTTTAGAATTACAGACTACATCAGTTACAAAATTTACTAAGTAACCTAAAAGGTTAAAATTAATTAAAATTCTTCAGCTAGTTGATGCAGAGAATATCAACATCCTAATCATCTTATTATTTTATCTTCTCATTTATTTAATAAATACTTGATTGCTACTTTATAAGGTACAAAATCCCCTAAGGAAAACAGATAAACACTCTTGCTCTCAGGTTCTGTCATTAGAAATAGATAATGTCCTAGAAGCAGAGAATGCATAGGAATTGTGGTTAGGCAGAATAGAAGAATGGTTAGACATTGAATCACAGTGAATAAAATGAAATAACATCGTAAGAATCCATAAGGGCAAAGGTGACAATGTTCTAGGCAAAATATGTGCCATGTGAGAACAGAATAATGCACCAAGTTTAAATATTTAAAAATATTACTTAATTAAGTTACAAGAGCTAGTTAGAAACAAACCTAAAGACCTAGCTTTCATAAGCAATAAGTCTCCATGTCATTATTTGTGAGCTGACAGCCGAAAGAAAAATTTTGACTACACATGTATACGTAATAAAAAAAAGTGTGGTTATCTTTGGGAAACAATTTTTGGCAAGAGAGAAAATAATATTATGGAAATTTAGATGACAAACCTTAATTATTGATGTACTGCAATGGTTTATTACAACCCAACTATGCACTTCAACTCAGTTATGCTTGTGCAGATGAACAGTTCTGAACAAGTAGATGGTGTATGAAATGCCAAGGCAACTCTCCTAACTATGAATAGTCATGGCTTAATTTAAAATAGAAAATAATTTGAAAATAAGCCTTCTTGAAATCCAAACTACGGGGAGTTTCTATTCATTTGAAGGTTTCCTCTTCACTTGCAAAGCAACGTGCCAAGATATCAGCCACGCGCCTCGTGCCTCAGCCAGCTCTGACTAGTTCTATGGTTGCACTGTTGCTTTTATGCCAACCCAATATTTATTTTAAAATTATTAGGAGTTGAACACTGGCAAGGAATGCCAAGAGGGAAAAATAAGATCAAACAATATGAATGCGCTTTAGTCCTAATGCATTCATTACCAAGAAAATGCAATTATGATCTTTAAAAATGAGTAGTCATTTACATGAAAGAAACCCACAAATTTTGTTTCCAAAAGAAATCTGTACAAAATTTTATCTAGTGCTCTAAGATTTCGGCAATGGCCTTGGAAAAAATCTAAATCAAGTGTAAAATAGAAACAATATTAACTAATGGTAATGTAATTATTGGTTTAATAAAATATACTCAAATAGTCTATTTTCTGAAAGTTGGTATTATAATGCTAAACTAAAATGAATCTGCAAGAATTCATATTTATGCTATAAATGTTAACCTTTTTTCTAATATATTTGTCTGGCAGGTACATTTTAATTTATAAATTACTTCTTTTAATACTTCCATCAATAAAATAAAGGTAGCCAGGTGGTAGTGGTGCACACCTTTAATCCCAGCACTTAGGAGACAGAAGTAGGTGGATCTCTATGAGTTCGAGGCCAACCTGGTTTACAAGAACAAGTTTCCGGACAACTAGGATTGTAACACAGAAAAGCCCTGCCTTGAAAAACCAAATAAAACAAAATAAAAGTAATTCAAATACACACTAAAGTATTGGCAATATTCTACTTAAAAAAGAAAGAAAATTATTTGGATGTAATTGCTATTTTTGTGTTAATGTTCTCCTTAACTTTCTAAACCCATTTCTGCTTATGTATCTGAGACTACCCACATTCCTTCTGATCTAGGTTCTGGGGTTCTGAATGGTACCTTCTTCCTGGAAAAGGCTTAGTCATCCTCAAAGGAATACATTTACAATGACCTCCTTGTGAAACTTTTCTGATGCCCTCATGAAGAATTAATGATTCTTGTTTCTGATCCCATCAAGCATTCTTATTATACTTTTGACTGTAAGTTCAAAGCTAACTACAAAACACTATGTCTAAAGTAGCTATGTTGTTTCTGTCATCAACTATAATCTTAAAATATTAACCTCAGTAGCTATATAGATGTGATAGTTACATGAATATATTTAGATAAATAAGACTTATACATATATATTCCTCAGTTCATATCTAAGAGACAATAATATATCACTGTTCATTGCTGTGATGCAATGATCATAGTGCTTTTACTGTTATTTGGTTTTCAAAAGTATATAAGTGATGGATAGTATAGTGAATAGCAATAGTAATATGCTAATGAGATTATCAATACCCTCATATTATCCCACTTTCTGCTGCTAAAGAGGTTGAGTACATAAAAGAAAAGTTTACTTGTCCCCTAGTTGTGGATGTTAAGGGTATGGTGTCCATACCAACTGAGCTCTAGTAGGGATTTTATGGCAAGTGGCATGTGATTGAGCACATCCCGGGGGGATAGATTGCATGGTAATATGGTAGAAAGATTAAAAAGATATGCATCACTTCTGTGCAATGAAATGCCCCTTTGGGATCTAACACAGGTCCCATTGTTGAGGACCGGCCTTAGAGCAGTCTCTTCAACAACCGTAAGATTTCCTTCTGCACTTCATCTCTTAGAGGTTCTATACCTCTACCTGACACATATGGGGACCATGTTTCCTATAGATGTACTTGGGAGGCCACATTCAAACCATAATGATGATGCATAATTTAAAATTTTACATATATATTAGCTAAGAGCAACAGATCTAAGGGACATTTATATCTGTAGAGTTATGATTCCCAGCAAGAAAAAATATTCCTAAAAGTTTAGATTTATAAAATTTATTGCTTTTTATTCTACAGAATAAAAAATTATTGAAGCAAACTTTTACTAATTAATTTAGTAAGCACTTATTGATAAGTTATCAATGGGTACTGTACAAGGGGAAATTCTGGGCAGACAAATAAGAACATTGCACCATCCATCCTCAAGAATAAGTTGTGCAGTTTGGTAGACAAGAAGGATGTATGAACAACTAACGCTGAGTGGCAGTAAGTTTGTGCCACACTGAAGGTACAAAAGTGATACTAGAAAACTAACCTAGGGAGCTTCAGATATGCCATATGCAATTCGCCATGGAATACAAGAAGCAAACAAGGCGAAGGAAGATTCATTATGGCACGTCCCAGGATTAAGGATGAGTTAAAAATGAGGAACTTATGGGAGTGAATCTAAAGTTGATGATAGAGAAACACCATCTCTATTCTTGGAAAGCTCCTTCAACTATAACATGAAGGAAAATTAGGACTGAGAAGAATCACAGGGCAGAGAGCAAGCCTTGCTCAGGATTTAAGGAGAAAAAAACCTCAGATTGCATTTGCACCACATGCAAATGTCTAACCATGTTGTAAGGTCTAAATTATACAAAATTTTATTTTTTTTGAGATTTGCAATCTTCAATGGAATGATGTTTGATTTAATTTTTTTTAACAACACGTGTTTTAAGTTGCCTAGTCTTTTCAAGCGTTTATTTATTGTTTTAGATTATACTGTAAGTGTAACACTTCACCCTTCCCTCCAGACCTTACATATACCCCTCAAGTTTTCAGGGCCTCTTTTCCACTAATTTTTATTGCATGTATATGTGCATCAATTAACATTCATCATATGGCACCGTATCTAGATCTATAAGGGTTGTCAAAGATCCTGAAAGACAAGCTCCATCCTCTAAGATTTTATGCTGATAAAGAAATGTATGCTTAATATAGAATACCACAGTAAGGATTTAAGCACTGTTATAAATAAATGATAAAATATGAGCAAGCATTCAGATGAGAAATCTAAAGAACAGCCATATGCCTTTTTACATACATTTGGAATTTGAATGCAATATTTCAAGGTTGACTAGACCAACTATAGAGGGAAGTTCTGAGGTTATTGGAGTGTCTGAATTCATCCTTGGGAGCTTTAATATACAGGATCAGGAACATAATGTTTTCTTCCCATAAACAAAACTTTCACAATATTCTTCTGAAATAATAATATAAACCCGAGTTTTTTCCATCTCGTTGCATTTATATTTATATATTATGAATACTTCGTGGATATTTAAATAAATTTAAAATTGCCCATAGAAAATAAATGGCGAACCACATGAAATTCATTTACCAAAGTATGTGTTGCATATAAACAGTATATTCATGATTTGAAAGAAAATATAATTCAATATTCATATTAATGCTATCAACACAGGAAAAATAGAAAAGAAATTTAAAGTAAAGAAACACAGAATCTAACTTTTACATTCTCAATTTTGACATGTAATTTTTCAACCCTTGCAATCCTTTAAAATAGCTATTTATATTCTATTTTCTTCCTAAATTTAACTATGCGTTTTCCCATATGAGACTCAGAAAGCTGACCTACAAAACAAAAAGAAATTTCAGGGAAACGACAGAGGTCCAAGATGCATGAGGCTATTATTCAAGCTGAAAATAAGTCAGTTTTCTTTAATAATAGACCCTCCTTTTAAACATAGTATGTGGCAGGATCTGCCTGCTCTCTTGTTTTGTGCATGCCACCATGCCCCCTAGCCTACAAGAGCTGAACCACTTTCAAGATACAGAGTTTATGGTCATTCTCACCCTCTGGAAAGTAGAAAAAACCCTGCTCATGCTCTCAATCTTACATCTGATTTCTTAATTCAGCTATACTTGGATGCTCTAAGTGGAAATTGTATCTTATTTCAAAAAGTAGTGTCTTCCCCACACAAACTTCAAAATTTGGCGTTTGAACATGTCTCTGTACCCTCTCTCTGAGGTAAACATCCTTATGCAGACATTTTTGCTGGGCACCTGGCACCCTTAGACTCCCTTGCTTTGAGCTCTCTGCTGTGCCTCTAGAACCTAAGATTTGTCCTCAGAATTCTATCACCAATGCCCAATCTTCTGTACTACCTCCTATTGTCAGAACCCTGTGATATTGGGGTAGGTGGGTGGACATATATGGTGAAGATTAAGACATCTTTCATTTTTCCTTCTAGAAATGACTTATTGAAAACCTTACTTCCCCCATAAAAACATTAACTGTAATCACACATGGTCTTGTTATCTATCCCAGACCATCCAAGCATCAGTTCTGTGCATTATCTATGTCCAACTGATCAGTCATTGAAAAACATTGCTTATTAACCAAACTTTGTTTCCATAATTCTCTTCTTCCCTCGGGCCTCCAAACTGGCCCCACCTGCATACATAGCTCTCTCTTGGCTACTTTGAAGAATAAAGTGATAGTGGTAAACACTATCAAGTCTGTGGTCAGATAAAACCACTTTTCCTTAACTTCTAAGACTGGTTGATCCCAGTCTTGCTTTGTACCCTCGTTGATGAAGCCTGGATATGAGCAGGTAGAGTGAGATCTCCTTGCTGTTTCACTATGTATTATAATATTCCTTTAGCTTGTCATAATACATCCTTACAATTATATGTACTTGAAGTCACCTTTGTTTTGTTTGACTCCAGTCAATAAACGTTCTACCTATATACCTAAGGAGGCTGGGCTCCTTGAACTTACAGTAGTTCTTGTCTCCTATCTTCACTAATCACACCGCATTTTACATGAGGCTTCCCAACTACACCCAGAGATTGTTCTGCAGGTCTATTGCACAGAAAAAAAAATCAATCTTGAAAATATTTATACTACCAGTTATTGGCATTCAGTTCATAATTTTTGATTAGTCAAAAATTGAAAATAACAATATACAATGAATTCTTTTCATAGAATATTCATCTAAGATGCCCTAGACTCATTGCCACCAAATTTTATTATCTCATTCATTTGGATTAAGAGGTTTAAGAATTGAAAGTAAATTAGCAGATATTCCAAGCAAGAAAAGAAATAGATTGAAAAAAAAACTGAGTCTCAATGCTTGTGAGAAACATTGATTACTATCCATGTCTGAGCCACACCCATAAAAACACATCAGCATGACTTCCCAAACATGAACTGAACCAGAATGATACCAAAGGACATGCCACAGTGGATGAGGAAAAGCCTACAAGGCCTCAACCCTATACAAAGAACTCTAGAAAAATGAAGAAAGCTGGGAACAGAAGTGATTACCCACATGGAAGAGCACAATTGGTTTCCCAATGGCAAACTGTCAGTCCTGAAAATATCCACAGAAGTAACCTTATATGAACTAAACAGGTCATATTTAAGAATATATATGTATATAGACAAAAGTGTATGAGTTAAAGAAAAATTAGTGACTAAAAAGGAGACCATAAATTTGACAAAGAATAGAGAAGGGTATTGAGAGGGGTTGAAGGTAGGAAAGGAAAGACAAAAATGCCGTGATCTCAAAAATTCAAAACAAAAATGTACCTTTCTATCATTCAAATATAAAGTTGGAAAAGCTTTGAGAATGCAAGCTTTGCTTCAGATAAATTCAGAGATATGTTTCTTTAAAAAAATCACAGTTCTCCCTAAAATTTCTTTGTAAAAATGACTTTAGTTCTCTTTTCAGGAAGTTGCTAGGCTTCAAATGGCATAGAAAACACCTGGGAAGCAGCCAGCATCCCTTTGTGGCATGGCCTCTGCTGGGGCTTGTCTTGCAAAGTCAGATAAATATACTTGCAAATATGCATCATACATATACATATGCATGTAGTTAGTAATCTTGGTATGTTAAAAAGATTGGCAATGCAATCAGCATGACTAAGCAGACCAAGGCATGAATTATTCTTGCCTCTACCCCTCATGAGGCATCACCTTCTGATTGACGCTGGAGTTGCCTGAAATGACGACAGAGTACCTGAAGGAGAAGGTGACTCTCCCCCCATCTCCACCCTTCTTGTTTCTAAAGGTTCCTGGCAGGCTGCGTAGACTGAGCCTGCTGTAGGCAGAGAGGAGGTGCTGAGGCACTTGCACACTATTTTTGCTCATAAAAGCTCCAGTTTAGGAACTAGAGACAAAGCTAATGAGTAAAGTGCTTGCTGTGCCACCAAATCTACTTGAATTATGATGCCCAGCCACCTATGCAGAGTTGTGTGCAAAGGCAAGCATCTGCAGCCCCAGTGCGGAGGGCGGAGGCAAGGAAAGTTTAGGAGCATTTGAAGGGAGCACACTGAACAAGCCACACAGATACCAACAACTAACCAACACATAGCAGGAAGGCATGTCCTGTGTAATCAGTAAACAAACGCTTCAGGGAGCTAAAGTGCACTGTGATAAACAGGTCTTTGAAAAGTTTCTCATCTCAGCAGGCTGAAGTTATTTTTTGTGAAAGAAATACTTAACTTCTGCTGAATTATTATTGGTTAATTTGTTTAAATTCCTATCAATATTGGTTACTTTAAAAATAAATGACATAATATGTTTATGTCAATCCTGTTGAAAAGCTTTTCTATAGCTGTCAATGTAAATATTTGTAAACACTAGAATCAGTGATTATATGCCAAAATTATGCACACCGCCTAAAATCACATTGTTAAGACTTTTGAACATTCGTAACATTTCTACAGGAAAGATCTGAATGACAAAATCATTTGTAAATATATCAAGATGAAGATAGTTTTGCTACTTAATACTTTTCAACATCTTTCCATCAATTGTTGATTGAGTGTTATCTGCCAATCATGGTAAGGTCTTCAAAAATGAATGTGTCAAGATGTTTGCAATTTTTACTTCTTTCTTAAAATAAGATATGCATACAAAGTAGATGCCAAAATTCACATTCAAATGTATGAAAGTTGATCAGTAATAAATACTATTCATATGGAGCTAGTATAAATAATACCTTAGGAAACACTAGATTCTTCTCATTCACATGACCACATATGTTATTCAGATGTTTCATGTCCAAAATGAGTTAACTAGATATGTTCTAAGTCTCTTTGGTTTTATATTTGTTTTGTTGGTTTTGTATTTTAGCTTTGCTTCTTAGTTTTAACATTTTAGCCAAACTTCAAATTAGCTCCACATTTCTATAGATTGTTAAGTATATCAGCATTGTACTTTTTAAAACATTTATGGACTTCTAGATTTATACAAAAAAAACTTTAAAGAGAACCAATTTTTCATCAATGGAATATGACCTTCTCATTAAAACATTGTTGCTGGAAAATGACTGGACCAAGCTCCATTCATCATACGCATCACCAAGGGACTAACTCTTGCATTACCTTGTAGAGTCAGCCATGAGCCTGGCACTGAAAATGCCCTAAAATTATTTTCACTTGAACCAAGTTTTGAAAAGGCAAAGATTTGCTTAGCCTGAAAGAACTCTTAATGCTTCATCTTTTTAAATTTTAATCTGTCCTACTTTACGACAAGACATTAGCTAATACTCTCTTATGAAATGAATGCCTTGATGTTAATTACCAGGCAACTCTTTCATTTGTAATAAAGCTAAGCAATTTAACACCTTCCATTCACTTTCTAGAACAAATGCATAATCACAATTCTTTTAGTGCATTGGGGGAAGTACATAAAAGCCCTGGAAATTGTTCATTTTGCTTACATGAAGCTGTTAGCCTCACTAATTATGTCATTGTTTTGCTATTATTTTTTTCATCCAACTTCTTTCAACATTGCAATTGATTTGGCAAGAACTATACACACTTGGGAGCAGCACAAGAAGGAAAGAGACTCAACGGTAATTGGAAAGCATGCTCTATGTCTGCTCATTCCTCAGATGCACTGCACGATCCCCTCCCTCGTCTGTAGGTATGTGGATAATGGCTGTCTTTCTGTGTTCACTGTACCTAATTGCTCATGGAGATACTCATTGTCTCCCTGTGGTGGTTTGAAAGGAATGGCCCCCAATGGGAGTGGCCCTATTAGAATGTATGACCTTGTTGGAGTAGAAATCGCCTTGTTGAAGAAGGTGTGTCACTGCGGGAGGGGGCTTTGGGGCCTTCTATGCTTAACCTATGCCCAGTGTTACAGATCACCTGTTACCTGCAGATCAAACCGTAGTACTCTCAGCTGCTTCTCCAGCCACCTGCCATGATGATAATGGAATAAACCTTTGACTTGTAATCCACCTAATTAAATGTTTTCCTTTATGGGAGTTGCAATGTCTGTGGTCTTTTCACAGCAGTAGAAACACGAAGACATTCCCTGTCTCCTCTTCTACCAAGGCTTCCTGTCCTCAGGACCTAGATGCCATAATTTGAATGTCACTACCAAAACTTCCAAATTTAATTTACAATGGGAGGTGGTATGAGATGAAATAAGGTGTAAATGTTATATCAAGCCTTATGAGTTCTGCCCTTGTAAGTAGATTTACATTCAACCATAGAAGAATGAACTAAGAGTTCATTATTTGGTTTGCCTCCTGGGTTCTACACTACACTCCTGTTAAGCATTGACTAGTATGTATTCCTCTTGCTATATGATGTCCTGTGTTGTGTCAGGTCTCTCAAAATATCCCTCCAGCAATAAAAGTTTCATCATAGGGGCCTCTAAATCTTGAACTACGAGTTGAACAGGTACCAATTATAAATAGTATCTTGGTTAGGTTGGAAATTTGTGTCCACTGATCTATGCAGGATTTTGACTGATTTAACTTGTACAGTCTCTCATATGCTGTCACAGTGTCTGTGAAGTCACAAGTGTGTCAACCCTGTTGTGTCTGATAGATGCTATTATCTTGGAGTCATCTACCATGTCTGGCTATTGTAAAATGTATGCTAGAACCCTGAGCCTTAAGGGAGGAGTTTGATGAAAATATCCCAATTAATGCCGAGTGCTCCAAAGTTCCCTACTCCCCATACAGTCAAATTATGGATGTCTATGTTAATTTCTACCTACTGCAAATTCTGCTGAGCAGTGAGAGATGAACTGATTTATGGATATAGCAGTGTGCCATTAGGAGTAACTTCATTGCTATGTTCCTTTACCAGAATAATAATAATAGATTTTCCCCTAGGGTCCACAACCTATTTAATATCAGGTCCTTGGCTACTTTAGCAATGTCAAATATGGATTCGAAATATGGTGAGCCTTGAATCCAATCAGAATATTTTTGGATACTTCCAAATCTTTTGTGCCACAATTGTTCCTCTAGTATACCTTACAGGCATGTGCCTATTTTGGGTTGCAAGGTTTGTATGTCTGTGATATTAATGCTTACTTTTCTCTTCTGGTAGAGTTCCAGAGGGACCATCATCCCCATGAATGCTAGGTAGCAAGGGTAAAGCTTCATCAGCTAAATTTCTTCATGTTCAATGGCATAATCAAAAATAGGCCCTTACAATCAGGTTATAGAGACTAACCAATAACCTTGGCAATAACTTGGAATCTTTGGGCAGAAGGTAATCTGTAGGACACCTTTGGTCAAGGACTCAACAATTTATAACCCATTCATGGCACTGGAAATTTCGCTTGGTGAAATAAATTGTACAGTTGGAGAATTGTCTCCTCCATTACATGGTGACTTCAAGAAAAGTGAAATTATGAGATCTGAAAGCAAGTGTATATAATTAGAAACAATTTTCCTGAATGGAGTATCACAGACCCAAAGGATAAATATTGTATGTTTTCTCTTATATTGCTCTGTACCTTTTACAAAGTAAAGGAACTAAAAACACAGAGTCAAAGAAACAGATCCAAATAGAAAGTTTCCAATGGAAGAATAAAAATGATTAGTAAATACCTCAAAAAGTGCATATCATCCTTAGTAACCAGGAAAATGAAAATTAAAACAACTTCAAGATTCCAATTCAACTCAATCAGTATCAACAATACAACTGACAAAAACTGCTTAGTAAAGTTGTGGTTAAAGAGGAATCCACATTCACTGTTGGAAGAAAGGCAAATTGATTCAGCTACACTGGAAGCCAATATAGAAAAATGTCAAAAACAAATTTGAGAGTAAATATAAAATGTGGCCCATCTCTGTAATTCCTGGGAATGTGACCAAACGACTAGACATCGTATTCTACAGACACTTGCTCAGCAGTGTTAATAATTTCCCTATTCACAGCAGCCAGGAAATAGAAACAACCTAAATGCCCTTAAATAGATAAATAGGTAATGAAAAT
The DNA here is from genome assembly GCF_018167655.1 of Microtus oregoni. Taxonomy (NCBI): domain Eukaryota; kingdom Metazoa; phylum Chordata; class Mammalia; order Rodentia; family Cricetidae; genus Microtus; species Microtus oregoni. Next base: position 2,704,221 of record NW_024544709.1, on the reverse strand, counting down.
GTGGCAAGTATATACAGTGCAGTACTATTCACTGATAAAGAAAAATGAAGTCACTATATTTGCAGGTAAGGAAAAGGACTTAGAGAAGATTTTAAGTGACTCAGAGGACAAAAGCTTCACGCTCTGTCTCATCTGTGGTTACTGCCTTCAAATCCTCAGATGGAATTATATAACCTCGGGTAACCACTGAAATGTGGAAAGTATAGAGGGACAATGGGGTTGAGGGGGGATAACAGGACAGTGATAATATAAAATGGGAAGCAGAATAATAAGGAAGAAGGGACGTTAATAGTTATTGTGGTACAATTAACACCAAGGTTATACAATGAATTCTAAAGGAGCCATATTATAGTCTGTTTACCAAAAATTATACACTAACCATGTAAGTGAATAGATAGGCAGACAGACAGATATATTAATATATATTTTAAAGGAAGTTAAGCCATCTGGCCTGGCAATTCTTCCCACAAGAACCACAGAGAAAAAACAAACAAGCAAGCAAAAACCAGTACCAGGCACTAAAATCATCCTTTTGAAGAGTTGGTCAGGGAAGTCCCAGTGACTCCCCAAACAACATAGATTTTAATGTAGTCCTTTGCTTATCCCTCAGGACTTGAGGGTGGGGATTTATTGCTGAAGGCACCACATATTTAGGGCACAGGGCTCAGATGACTCAAGCTGGATTTAATCTGAAAACCTTTTTCCTGCAGTCTAGCCTTCATGGTTCCAGAAAGTACGCAAGTTACCGAGGGAAAAAAGAGCAGTTAACTAGTTCTACACAGCTACAACACCTATAAATGATAACTATTAAATAGCATGGTAAAATTAAATACACATATATACATACATAATCTTTTATATATATGAAATATTTACATATGTATATAAAAACGTACATGTACACATAAATAATTTATATAGCCTGTAACTTTTATATAATTTCTGTAACTGATAAATTATATATATATGAGTGGTATTCACATGTCAGGGGCAATCTAGTTGCCTAATTGGACTTAAAGCCCACTCAACAGGAGAAAACCATATACCTTATACTGAAAACCTAGTCAGCTTCCTAAATCATAGAAAAGAACCTAACAGCATCACTTTACTAGACCAAAATAGCTCTTGATTGTCTTCTAAAACTTATACTTATCCTCATAGAACAGTTAGCTACCACCCTCTCATCAAAGGAGCTTCTGAGTGTAGCAATTGAAGATAATCATGGAGAATTACTACTGGACACAGTGCAGAAATCAGTGGATCATGAAGAAACCAAACCCTGGTGGATACATGTCTATCACAGAGCCTGCATCTGTTGCCCAGGGAACATTTTGGAATGGGGGCATAAAGATGGTAGGAGCCAGACTACCAGGAAGTCTCTTGTGGGACATTCTCTTCTTAAAATGGTTGTAAACAAGAGAGGAGCAACAACAACATCATGGATATGCTAACGTGGGAGGGGAAAGGTTTTCCTGCGCCCCACTGCTAGACAGAGAACTACAGGCACAACTGCTGAAGGGAGGAGAATGGGCCTCTCCCAGCCATGAAACTCCTTATTGGTTAACTAATATGGAACTACAGAGGGTTCAGCCTTGAAACCATATACACAAACAACAAAAGCAGTCTCAACATTATTAATACATAATTTATATTATATACTTACTATATGATTATATATAATTATGTGATTATACATTTTTGTGTACATGTATATGACAAATATAGTCAAAGAAAAAGAAGCTACCAACTTGAGAGTCGAGGGACATAGGAGGGGGATCTGAGGGAGGTTAACTGAGAGGAGCGGGCAGGAGAAAAGGAAAAACGGAAGTGATGCCATTTTATTTCAATTAAAAACATTTAATAGTTACGTTTGAAAAGCAGCAGTAGGTATGAAATCCTTTCCGAGTCTCCTCTTACTATTTGTTATATTTACTTGTTGAACCGATGCCATCCTCAAAACTTTTTTAAACACTCTTCTTTTCAGATTGCTTTTTCCTAATTGCTGCATCAGCACTATCTGCAGTTTCACTCATGAAAAAAGAAAAAAAAAAAAAAGGAAAAGAAAAACCTAACAGCAGCAACAAAACATCTACCACCTTACCATGCAGAAAGATTTTTTTCTGTGCTTTGTTTCAATGCGTGAGTTAAATCTAACTGCCGCGCCCCGCGCCCCTTTGTCTGTGCTCTGTGCGCTGGCACCCAGTTTGCGAGCTTCGGTCAAGGGGGCTGGAGGTTAAAATACACAAACATTTTTTTTTGGCAGCGACACGGGTCATCCTTGGATTCCCCAAGAATGTCCCCTTTATTGTGTTCATCAGCAGATTATATAGAGATAGCCAAGCCCCAGCCAAACCCACCAGAAACCGCTCTCCTGCCATCAGGAACTCCTGAAGGTCTTGTGCTCAGAGCAGCTGTAGGCACTCAGATCAGGGGATTACAAGAAATTCAGGATCTGGGGTCTCACTTCTGCCAACATTTAACCCCAAGAGCAAAACAAACTTCAGTGTTTCACATCGAATTAAGACAAGATAGACAATATCCAAGGGATTGGCAGCTGAGTCTGTATTATCTCTGTGCAGGAAAAGGACATGGGTGGATTCTTAATTACAAATTTCAGTGGACAGTATTAATATCAATGTTTGGAAAAGTTAATAATTTCCCTTTCTAATTTTCCAGAAAAAAAATCTATTTTTTAGCAAGAGTAGAATAGGACATCTATTCCAAGTCTCTGTTATTTAATACTATCAATGAAAATAAAACCAATCTAGGAAATTAATATTAAGCATATTAGATTTGGCAGCTTTATCTTTTAAGCATGTGCTGATTAACATCTACAATATACTTGATTAAGGCAGATGACTGAGGCCAATTAATTTTGTATTTCGCCTTTGTGAGGATATTTCATAAATATTTTAGCATCTTTTTTAATCAAGCCTTATTATCTGCATTTATACTGCTTTTCCATTTATAGTAAGATGAAAACTAGAAAGAAAGTCATCCTGGCATCAGATGAAACAACTTTGGGTAATGTTGTCTCGCAGTCTTACCTGAGGCATTAAAGTGTTGGAGCACGGGGAATATTGGATACAGGGTTTATTTTGTAACTTTGAATATTTGATTTTAAACCCTTAAAGATAAACTCAATTATAGCTCTTCATTTCTCAATGACAGGAATATGGTGAGGAGTCTGTCATTAGGCAATTTCACCTTTTATGAGCATCGCTGAGAATACTTACAAAACTTGGCTACGATATTATTAAATGCATAATCTGACGACATCATATTTGAAACAGGAGGCCCATGGCTGAACAAAATTTTGTTGTGTGGTACACGACTTACATAGTCAATAAACTCCTAGAGAATCCAATTTAAATTGTGTCAAAGCCATGCCCATGAAGAGTCACAGTCTCTAAGCAGAAAGTCTTTACAGATATAAATAAAAGGTTTCTATACAATATTAAAGTACATTTATTTTTTTCATTTTCAGAATAAAATTTGTTCAATTTTAAGATATTACTTGAAACAGAAAACTTACAGTATGGCTATATAATAAGAATGAAAACACTGGTAACATAACACACTCCTCTCAGGATATATGTGCACTACTTAAGGACTTATAGCTAATTGTATATCATATAAGTAAAATCTCTATAAAATATTTTTATAGAAAGTTTTATGGATGGTGCTTTTTAAATTATATTCTTAAATAAACCTGAAAAAGTCCAAAAGTGAACACCTATGTTAGAACTCTTAATATATAAATATGCTTTTTGAGTCTTGGTGAGGGTGTGTGTGCAGTTTCTTTAAAATAGAGATGAGCATGAAACAATTGTATTCAATGTCTGGTTAACTTTTTGGATAGACAGTCCTTTATCTGTATTTTTAGGAAATTGTTACTGCCAGAGTTTGAACCAGCATGCCCCTACTCTCACACTGAGAATTGCAAAAGCAGAGTGATTTGACTTCATTGAGACACTTAGCTTATAAATGCCCAGCATGTGGTCTCATATTTATTTCAGGTTTGGAAAAGTCAATGGTCTGGTGATTGACTCATTCCAAATTAGAGATAAATTATGGTTCTAAAGATTCAATTTACTGTTTTTTTTTTTCTGTACTATTAGGTGAATTGAACGTTTCCTAGATGCAACTGTTTTAACAATATTTTCTCCCAGAAATACAACTGAAAACTTTCAGATAAATAAACACTTCCAAAGGAAGCAGATCGGCTTCAATTGAATCATTTTCACTGATTTGGTAGTTTAATCTAGTTTTCATTCGTAAAGAGAGCTATGTGATGACAGAACATAGGAAAATGACATTCCATAATTCTTCCATTCACAATTTCCAAGCCTAGGAAAGAAACAAAGTCACCTTGTCAAAAAAGATTCAGCAGCTTATTAAAATGTGTAGAAATCTGTGTACGCTGTTTTCTAAACATTTACCAACATTATAAGTGGGGCTGCATGCAAATGGAGAAATGCTGTCAGCATTGTTACAGTACAGGAGGCAGCTTCTAGGAATCCTGGTCACTCCCTGAACCATAGCTCCTTATTTTTGGTGGAATGAATAGCAGCCTTACAAAATAAGGTATAGAATGTTTACTCTCTTTCCATGTTCATTATGCAGGGCCAGGATAACTTCAATACGATTTATCTCAATCACTGCCTTCTAACTCAAAAATAAGAGCATTGTGTGGCTCATACTTAAAACCATCTTGGAAAACATCTCAGGGTCTAGACATTTGCATGTGCTCTCCTCTGTGTAGCAGGTGTCAGTCACATCCACACAAGGTAAGTAACATCCCCTCACCGAAGTGTTATTTCTGATGGGGAAATGGAATGAATGGAGGGACTCATTTGGGAAGTACAGCCAGAGTAGTGTCTTTGCCTTAGGAGGTGGAATCAAAAGGAAGACTTGAACTGAAGGCATAGAGGACAGAGTTTAAAACAGAAATGCATAATCTAAGTTAGATTAAGAAAATTCCAGGTAGATAAATCAAATTGTTTTGTACCATCATTATAGACATATCTGCCATTAGATAAACTTGCATCTATGCTGAGGTTAAGCAGGACCAATGTTAAATATTTTGCTTTTCTCCATGTTTCCCAATACTTTCTTTCCAGACCAACAAATGAGGTAAATAAGCATCTGTATGAACAAAACATATAGTGGTCATGTTTCCTGAGATGTCCCTTGGTATCTGCTTTTAAATGAGAGAATTATCACCAAACCCAAATAATGATTCACTTCCTTGTACAAAGCTCTCTATGCTAAAGCTTCCTACTTTTTTTCTAAATGAAAGATTTGGGCTTTGGGAGATGCCTCAGTTGGTAAGGTACCTGTAATGCAACAAGAAGACCTAAGTTTTCTGATCCTCAGAATGCATGTCAAATTTAGTCCTGCTAGCACATGGTTTAGGCTGTAGAAGTAAAGATAGGTGGGTCTCCAGAGCTCATGGGCCAGTAAATCTAGGCAACCAGTGAACAGCAGGCTCAGTGACAGACTGACTGTGTTTCGAAATAAATAAATAAGGTGGAATACAATAGAATAATGTACATGATATCAGCTTTCAGTCTATGAATGAATAATGGTCAGGAAGAAAGCTAAACAAAGGAGATTAGATCCAGAGTTCTTGCTTTGAAAAGAAAAAAAAAAAGGAAAGTTATGTGGGATAATGCTCTTGTACCCTGTAAAGATTGGTCACTTGTATTGGTTTTATAAAACAACGATTGGTCAGTAGCCCATCAGGAAGCATAGGTGGGGTGACCAGACTAGGATAATTCTGAGAAAAGGAAAGACTCTGTCTTCAATCACCAGCAAGAAGCAGAGGAAGCAAGATAAGAATGTTACACTGAGGAAAGGTACCAAGACATGTGGCTAAATATAGATAAGAATTATAGGTTAATTTACATTGTAGGAGCTAGTTAATAATAAGCCTGAGCTAATAGACTAATCAGTTTATAATTAATACAAGCCTCTCTGTGTTTTTTTTGGGGGGGGACTGAATAGCTTCAGGACTAAGTAAGACAGAAACTTTCTTCTACATACAAGTTTATACACACACCAAAACATATATAGGCATGTACACACAAAGGCACATATACAGAAAACACATAAATAAGTAGATAATCAGTAGAAAGCCTTGTAAATAATCAATACCAAATTTACTGTGGGGAAAGTGAAGAGACCTACTGTACTGTTTACACATTAGGTATGCTGTCCCTAAATCGTCAGGAATAAAAAAAAAATCACCAGAGTGTCATAAAGATGTTACTATTTACTGATAAAGAAGTCAGTTTTCCTTATTTAAATTTTCACTCTTTCTGTCAATGAAGCTGTTTTTAATAAATACAGTTTGTGATGTGGATTTCAGGTTTATGACATATTATTTTGGAATTTATATTATAGACTATAAAATAGTATTGAAGATCCTCTTTGTTATTTTTTTTAATATTTTTTTATTGAGAAAAAGAAGAAAATAAAACAAGTTTCCACCTCCTCCCAGCCTCCCATTTCCCTCCCCCTCCTCCCAACCTTCTCCCCCTCCTCCCACCATTCTCCCCCTCCTCCCATTCCTCTCCCCCTCCCTCTCCAGTCCAAAGAGCAGTCAGGGTTCCCTGCCCTGTGGTAAGTCCCAGATCCTCTTTGTTATTAAAGATATCATAGAAATGACCATGTTATAATCACTGAAATTGCACCATGATGTGTCACATTCTAGCAATCACTGTAAAAGTCATTACTATTTTGAGCTGATTAAATCCCAAGTCAGGTTTTAGTAGAAAATTTCAGAATTACTGTTTATGTGTTAACCTGGTAGGTAGTCTATGGTTTAAGACCTTACTTAGAACCTTTGAACAATATAAAAATAGCAGGAGCTAAATCTAGTAGTATTCTTGAGTACTTTGTCTCCCTGGGTAGATTTAATCTACATAAAATTCAATATCCTGGTCTTTAGGTAAGTAGAAATAATTTTCACCTTTAAGAATTAAGTAAAATACTTTTGTTGTATGATAAGGCCACTCTTGGGTGGTATTGCTGGGTCCAGGGGTAAGTTGATCCCGAATTTCCTGAGAAACCGCCATACTGCTTTCCATAGTGGTTGCACAAGTTTGCATTCCCACCAGCAATGGATGAGTGTACCCCTTTCTCCACAACCTCTCCAACAAAGGCTATCATTGGTGTTTTTGATTTTCGCCATTCTGACAGGTGTAAGATGGCATTGTTTGTGATAGCCAGAACCTGGAAACAACCTAGATGCCCTTCAATGGAAGAATGGATGAAGAAAGTATGGAATATATACATATTAGAGTATTACTCAGCAGTAAGAAACAAGGACTTCTTGAATTTTGCATACAAATGGATGGAAATAGAAAACACTATCCTGAGTGAGGTAAGCCAGACCCAAAAAGAGGAACATGGGATGTACTCACTCATATTTGGTTTCTAGCCATAAACCAAGGACATTGAGCCTATAATTAGTGATCCTAGAGAAGCTAAATAAGGAGAACCCAAAGAAAAATATATAGGCATCCTCCTGAATATTAACCTTCAGCAAGCGATGAAAGGAGACAGAGACAGAGACCCACATTGGAGCACAGGACTGAATTCTCAAGGTCCAAATCAGGAGCAGAAGGAGAGAGAGCACGAGCAAGGAACTCAGGACCGTGAGGGGTGCACCCACACACTGAGACAATGGGGATGTTCTACTGGGAACTCACCAAGACCAGCTGGCCTGGGTCTGGAAAAGCCTGGGATAAAACCGGACTCTCTGAACATAGCGGACAATGAGGACTACTGAGAACTCAAGAACAATGGCAATGGGTTTCTGATCCTACTGCACGTACTGGCTTTGTGGGAGCCTAGGCAGTTTGGATGCTCAACTTACTAGACCTGGATGGAGGTGGGGGGTTCCTTGGACTTCCCACAGGACAGGGAACCCTGATTGCTTTTCGGGCTGAGGGGGTGGGGACTTAATTGGGGGGGAGGGGGAGGGAAATGGGAGGCGGTGGCTGGGAAGAGACAGAAATCTTTAATAAATAAATAAATTTTAAAAAAAAGAATGAAAAAAAAAGAATTAAGTAAAATAGTATATACTAAGAATTGATCCCCTATTAGTGATTCAGCAAATGTGAGGTGCCAACTAATTTTACCACTATTAATTCTAAAAGTCCAAATATTATGTCACTGCCCTCCCTACAATGATTTTATAAATATTTAATTAACATAAATAACCATATGAGCTATGTCCTCCATCAGTAGTGGTGTATATATCTTCATTAGCTTCAGAGGATAGCTTTTTGTTTACTCTGAACTTTACCTGTTATCTGTCAAGACAGTTCATACAATCTGTCTGTATCCCAAATTACATCAATTTCTATTTTTTGTGTTATACTCAGCAGAGTGGAAATTGAGTGTGAAGAGAAACACAAGTCTTTTTTCAGTCATTGCCATGATGAGTTGTATATAATGACAGAAGTAATAACCACCCAATAAGTAACAAGAAACTGACATAGCATTGATCTAAAGGTCTATTTAAGCAATAAAGAAGGTGTGGTAGAGAAATGAATGTATAGGAGGTAGGAAATTACACACCTCCATTTCTTCTAAGGCTTCTTGGTAGTGAAAAATTTCTGAGGTCCTAGCAAGACTTCTCCCATGTTACCAAGACTACTTTCTGCCTGTGCAAACTTTCCAGCAGGCAGGTGCTTCTGTTGATCTCTGCAATGAACTCTGAATACTGGGTGATGGACCATTGATGACTGTGTTTGGAACTGCCAGGATTAAGGAAGTGAGAGGAGAGAGTGAGGAAGAAAACGAAATCTATTTGAAAATTCAACTTTGAACTAAGCGAGACAATTTTATGACGTCCTTCTATGAGATGTCAGCACCTTAAATAATACACCGTCATGAGTATTTTTTATTAAGTTATATGTTTAAGATGTGAAAATAGATTTATTTGATCTGGGAGTCCCCTCTGTGTGCTGTGATTACCATTAATGAATAAAGAAACTGCCTTGGCCTGTTGATAGGGCAGAACTTTTTGCTCCAGTCATTAAGCCTGCTGCTTGCTACCATGCTCTCCCCCTATAACAAACTACTATCTTTAACACAAGCCTAATTTAATTCTCCTACAAGTTGCCCTGACCATGACATTTTGTTACAGCAGAGTAATTAATAGAATGTGGGATGCTGGTAGATTTGATTCTATATATGTCAAATTGGAAGATTCCAATGCCCCAGCGTGTTCCTTTTAAGCCCATTAAATTCAGGATGATATTAAGGAAAACTATGCGATTTTGCTTGAGAGTAGGGATTACATCATATTTATTCATTCAAAGGATACCTTGTATGCCGTCTATGGTGCAGAGTTGTCTGAGTTGAGTTAGTACAGTGGTAGATAATTTATAAGCATGTGAAGTCACAGTAGCATCTTGCTAGTCTGGAAAGGAGTACTGCACCGCTGCTGCCCACCACCTGCCAATCAACCTGACAAAGATTTCAGATATGTCACCTTCACCTTCATCCCTGTCTTATTTACAAAAACAGGGTAACTTCAAACAGTAAGAAATTACCAGGAATGGGTGGGGTTGGGAGAGGAGAAAAGCAAGGAGGGAGCAGGAGAAGAGGGAGTGGAAACAGTTGTAGGTGTGTAAAAATGAATAAAAAATTTAAAAATTAAAAAAAATTGATTTTTTCACCACTTACTAAAAAATACTATTCATTAGATTAATAAGTAGATTATGATGAGGTTGTATTGTCCTACAATATTTCATGACTAATTACTTTCCTTCGCTAGGTACATTTTCAGTTGCTAAGGAACCAAATATCACAGCCATGGCTATCAACAGAAGCATATGTGTATAATGTAAGAATAATTATGAGACAGCTACTGAAAAAATGTAAGCCATGGACATTAGAAGTAAGGAGAAGTTAATTAGCTCACCTGTTTCAAATACAATATAAAGTCTGATTGCCCCCACAAGGAATATTTATCTGGGAAGGACCTTATATATTAGTTTACCATTCTGCTCCTCTAGACAGCACAACTCTAGCCCATAGATGTTTAAATGCTTTTCTACTTTAGGGATAAATAACCATACTTGTATAAAAAGTAGAGTGAGTTCTCTAAGACGCAACAAGGTAAGTATACTAGGAAGCAGAAATAGAACGTGCTCAGAAAAACAAAGGGGGTCTGGGTAGTAGTGGTGCATACCTATAATCCCTGCACTCAGGAGGCAGAGGCAGGAAGATTTCTGAGTTTGAGGCCAGTCTGGTCTACAGAGTAGGGTTCAGGACAGCCAGGGATACACAGAGAAACCCTATCTTGAAAACCAAAAGAAAATCAGTAGGGGAAATATTGCACTCATCATATTCTGAGTCTCCAGTTCTGAAGGGGTATACTGGGTAGAGCTGAATCATAAGAATTTAATCTAGCACCCTTTACATTATGTTTGTTATAAATTACATTTTTCTGAAAACCATAACTAATTTTAAAGGTATTTGATTTAATAACACTGTCACTACATTTGATACTTGTTGCCTTCTCTTAACATTATCAGTATAATCTGTTACTTATATGTATCATTATGTTACTTGGACTTAATATAATATGTACTTTATTTCTTCTGTCAAGGTACCATGAAACATTAGCTGTCAGCATCTTTGACTTAGTGAAATAAAAAGTGATATGTAATCAGAAAATCGATTTCCACAGGGTTGATGTCACAGTTTTTGGCAGTCTTATATATAAAGTACTTCAAAAGTATTGTTGTATTTTTTCCTTCATTTCATTTTGTTCTTTATTGTACAGATCTATACAGCTTTAAAACTACTCCTGTTATTTTTTTATATTTCATGATACTTTAAAAATTGACTTCTTCCCTTTTTAAAGGCATGTATTTTCAACGCAGCATGTTTAGAAAGTGGCTCGGCAATGTTATGCCATTTATTTATTTACTTATTTATTTTATTTATTGAGATATGCTTTGCCATTGTAGAAATATGATTCATCTCAATAGGCTGACACCCCTCCTCTTAGAAGTAATTAGCTTCTGTCCGTTTCCAGTGTCACTAACTACACATGGAGGTTCGTTCATCTTAATTATTTCTTTGCCGAGCATTTTCTAGTGCGCTGCACCCACTGTTCTGTTAAAGCCCACATTCCACCCTCTGTTTTGTAATCTCTATATTCATGAGGAAGTTTGATAAAGCAATAGAAATCAGATTTGTTTAACATGACCAACTCCTGTGACTAGTAAACTCTCCTCTTAGTTTTCACATATTGCATTGCACTTGATTTTCAAATTTCTGCACAGGGTCAGAAAATTGATCCCTTGGTCAAGTGTGGCTATCTCTCTTCAGGATTTCTGGCATTTCTGTGAAGGCATGCTAATTATACCTTTTCTTTTCTCCCTGTTTTGATTGGCTGTTAAGTTAGGTGGTCCAGTGATAAAGCTAACCAAACATATCACAAAAAATAAATATAAGTTAATAAGAAAGCATTCTCCAAGCTCAAAAGTTGTCAGTAAAGTTACATTAAAGAGAGTGAAAGTGTAGTGAGGGAGACCAAGCTATGACGCCACTGATTCCTTTGAAAACCCAGATCTGCTAAATGGAAAACAGGAGTGTGAAGCTTCTTCATTCTTTCCTCCTAGAGAATGACAATAGAGACATACAGATGTGATGAGGCAGAAAATACCTAAACATCATGGCTGAGAAATGTGTCACTCCTGCAAGATAAAAGACATGTTTTTATTCCTCTGCCTTCTCAGAATTGAATCAAATAACAAAAGGAAAATAAACAGATAAACAGAAGTGTAGAGCAGGACCATGGAGCTGAAGCATCTTCTCTGTCAACTCCATCTGTTCCATGGGTGCCTGTGAATTGACGAAGATTTAGGAAGCTTACAAACATGGAGAAACTTGAAATTTGTGATGGAAAAGGATGTAGAAAAATAACTAAGTGAAGTATTTGAAAGAAACATTAGATCTGGTTGTGAAAAGGGATTATAATATAATCAAAGAACAAAAGAACTTACTCTTATGCCGTGTTCACAGGAAAATGACAGCATTGCATACAAAGTTTTTAAATGTGCAAGAATATACAATCCATACATTGGTGTTTGGAATACAAAACAACTGAATTTTTAACATTTCAGGATCAAAGTTCTTGAAAAGTTGAGAAATACAGTTAGCTGAGTACTTTGTTTACTTTGAATTACAGTTTTGGAGAATTTTGCTCAGTTTTTTTTCTATGTATGAATATAATAACTAAAGGTTATTTGGGGTTGAAAGAAATTTTAGGTAGAAGAAGAATATAAAACAACTACTCATTTGCATTACAGTCCTCAGAGTATTATTTTTCTTTGAAATTATATATGAATTAATTTGGAATGAAATTGTATAAAAGCAATAACAAATGCATGAAATTATAAAGTTACTCTTTAATATCTGCTTATTTATTATCTTAATAAATGTCATTTTGTTGGAATATCATACATTAATTCAATTAAATTAAAACTGCATAGCAATATAAGAGAAATACAATTAATCACCCCAAAAGCCCTAACATAGATTCTCAGGAAAAAATAATACATCAAGTGTTCTTCAGTAGATAATTTCCCTGTGAGTCTGTGAGAAACAGTAGTCATTAAACTTGATCTAGATAATCTTGAAGCTGTCCCTCAACTCTGAGGTTATAAATTATTCAATGTGTGTGTCTGTTTTCAATGTAATTGCTGAAACAGTGTACCTAATACATGAGCATTGTTAGTTGAACAATAATTTTAAGCTCGATGCAGCTAAACTCTGGAACCCCAGAATCTGCTTTCAGACATTGGTGAGTTGATGTCTCTCGCTCACTGACCTACCCTCGTCTCTCACAAAAATAGAAAAGGAAAATACAAAACATGAAAAGAAAGAAATTGTGGGAAAAAAACTCATGTCCCGGGTTAGATTTGTGTTGTTGGGTAAAATAAAGCCCTGCGAAGAACACTTAAGAAAAAATGCCCAATCAGAAGCTCTTCCACAATTACACTTGACTGAAGGGGAGCCACCCAGATGGGACCCCAGCACAGACAGACACTGGGAAATGATGGAATTCTGCTCTCAGAGAGATATTTTGATGTGGAGGGTAGAAATTGTGAAGAAGTATTAATTTTCTCATATAATATGTAACATAAATTACTGGTTTTTTATTTCCTGAACAAACTTTATAAGATGCATCTTGCATTTTTCTTTACTCATAATGGATTTAGGCTTTTTTCCCTCTGGGCTTTTGGCAAAGAAGTGACTGTCTAAGTAGAGGGACCAGAAGGCCTACTTTGACCCTTAATTCTAATTTATGGTTGTGTTTTTTTCATTCTCAGAATGGTCCTGAATTGGCTTATAATTACAAAGTCTCTTACATCAAGGTCAATTTTGGAAACGAAGGCTTTCTACTTGACTAATTCTTTGCAACAATACATTTGTAAAATAAAACATGAACATTACTACCTTTTAAATAAGTGCATACAGCATCTCTCATTTTGACAACAATAATGAAGTCAATAATTGGACACAATAGTAGCTGGAACAAGCTGAAGATTTGATAATCATTATACTGCCACAACACACTGAGTTGAGTATTCCATCAATGGTCAATGAGCTTTATTTTAAAAAAGAGATGCTTAGATGCCAGCCTTGATTTGTGTTCATTTCATGCCTTCCCATAAAAGTATGCTAAGGGTGTTGCCCTATGACCCCAAGTGTTATAGCATGGCGACTTCCTCCATAATTAATTACCAATCCAAAGGTTAAAGCAGTTTTCTCAGTAGTTGGAAGAATGACAGTGTGCTCCCTTAATATCCTGTTTCTCTTATCAGTCAACAACTTTTGCCTGACTAGTACAACTGCTGAATTCACTATATTCTTGAGCCTCAATTTTACTGTGGTTGGTAGTAGTGAAGACACCAGTAATGCTCCAATTTCAAGAGTTTGTCAAGAGGCAGTATGGCTTGTTTGCCCAGCAAGCCTAGATGTTTGAGTTATAAATGAATTTCACACACAAGCTATTACAAAAATTGAATGTTGGATGCCATAACAAGATTAACTCCCAACATGTTAGGTTCCAGTAAAGGGGATAGTGAAATAACCATATCAGTGTGTGTCTTATCAAAACCTGACAGAGGAGGGAAGAAGGTGGTTGAGAGAGAGAGAGGTGGCCAGGGAGGAAGAGGGAGAAAGAACTAATTAGGCAATAAACTCACACCTGCACTAGAACCAGGGGCATTATCAAACATACAGCGTGCATGCATCATTCCATAAAAACCAAAGCAAGACGAACACAGCACGTGCTCCGAGCAGAACAGAGATGGGTTCTGGTACATCATTGCAAGAAAGAAAACAAGGAAATTCTCAGCATCCCTCAAAAATCCCTGCATTGAGGAAGTAATCAGTGGTCATAGACACCCCCATTCTATCTCAGAACTAAATAGTTCTCAAAGCTAAATTGAAAAGAGGAGCAATTATTTTCTAATTGCCATTGTTTGGTCAATAACACATTAATTATGGTGATCTTTAATGATGATCCCAGTTTTCATCAGAGAGACAGTCAAAAGGCAATAAGACGGCACTGAAATTTAACAATTCATTGGTCACTATGATACTCTCATGCCACCAGATAAATTGTTTACAAGACAGAAAATATAACTTAACTTCCTAAAATTGTGTCCATACGATAGAATATTCAGCACACTTTTGTAGACCAACCATGACAGGTTGAAAAATATCTAGAGAAAGGGGAGAAGTCAGTCTTCTCTAGCCCCTATATTTTTTATTTTCCCAATTTCTTGAGGTTCTAGTTAATTTAATATGCCACAGAAATCCTCTCAGTTTAGAAAATGATTTTAAAATATGGATGAAGTCAACATTGAAATACCACTTTTCATTTGACATAGTGAAGTGTAAAATGTTTGTAAGAGCCAACTGTATCAAGGTTGGGGAAGGTAGGCTCCCCCAAAGAATGTTCACATTTTGAAATTATATTCCTGACTCAGCTATTCCACTTCTAAAAATACACACTATAAGACAAAATAGACACTATCAGACTATATATATATATATATATATATATATATATAATTGTATCTTTGTGCTAATAACAAATATCTAGAAACTAAAGGGGAAAAAGATATTAACAGGAATCTGAAAAGATGGGAACACTATTTGAAGATATATAGAAGAGCCATTAAAATAATCATATGCCTGATTTGAATATATTGAAAAATACTGTAGTATGTTGGAAGATTAAAAAACTATAAAGTAAGCACACATAAAAAACATTCATTAGGAAAAGTCTTGAGGTATAGGTATGAAGTATAATACATGAAATGATGTATTATATAATGTCCACTGAAAATCATAAATGACTTTACTAATAAATTTAAAAATTGCTAAATAATAAAATGGTCATAACACCTATGCCTAAATATATAGAATACCAATTCTCATAACTGTACTATACTTAAGTCTACTGGTCATTTATAGCAATGATGTTCTTAACCAACAGAACTAGACAGTCATAACAACTCATTTGATGGATGAACTAGATCATTCAGAAGAGCCCCTTTTCAAAATCCCAGGATCTTTCATTCTATTAAGCATAGTCAAATCTAAATGAACTCATTCTCATCATCTGGCTAATTCATGTCTAACCATTCCTATTTCTAACACACAAACAGAGTTATGGACAAAAGATCCAGTTGTGCTAATGACAGCCCCTGTCTCTGAGATTTTTTGCAGAGATTTGTTCTTGGATTCTCAACAAAGTATATGGAAGTTATAGAAATACTGAATTTATAAAACAATAAATAAGTAATTTACCTAAATATAACACCACTTTACAATTCAAACATTAATTTTCCATGAGAGTGCTAGTTTTATAATTCTCAGACCACTCCTGGCTTTAAAATAATCTTCTATGGTAGTGCCTGTTCATCCATGTGTAAGCCTTATCTACTAGGAAAAAACTGTGAAATGCTAAGAAAAGTGACATTAACCAGACCTTATTTTTAAAACTATAGTTGGTTTGAAATACATCCCATACAAAATACAAATCCAAACATTATGGAGAATTTAAATTATTTTCATTTCTTCTTGAAAAAATCTCTTGTGCACCTATGTTTATTTGTTTGATTGATTTGTTAAGGATGAGGAGTCCTCAGGTAGATTGGAAGTATATAGACATCTAATAACAAAGGGTCTCAAGCTGTTAGAAGTGCAGATCAGGGTTTAAAAATCACAGGAAATGAGCTACTTTCCTAACAGTAGAAGAAAAAATCAAGACAAGAACTGCTGCTGAATGATGAGCTAAGTGAGTTCTTTCAGGAAGAAAATATATACACAAAACAAAGAAAATGCCCTTTGAAAGTCTCAGGCTTAGAATACCTGGAATTATAGGATAAGACACAGAAGTCAACAGCATGGATAAAGCTCAGTAGGAAAGAAGCCAAGGGGGAGAACACGCTGGAACAGCAAGACCTCATTTAAGAACATCCTGAGAAACATCAAGATCATATATTTGCATTCACCCAACATCAGAATTAAAAGCATCAAGAAAGAACTACAATACTTGGTAGTATAACAAGGCCAACAATCATCAGCATGTTAGAAAATCATAATGCACGGGAAGAGGAAAAAAATATAAATTACTGTTATATAAGAGGACTTCACTTTTTAATTCATTTAACTTCCCTGCTTAAGAGTATTATTGAGGCTGTCCATAGTGTACAAATACACACACACACACACACACACACACATACACACAAACATGTATACACACACACACATGGATTGTACTCATAAAACTATTCAGTATTTCAATTATGAACAAGTGCAATGTTAGAGCAAAATATTTACTCTTCCTGAGTGTCCAGGATCAAGGAATCAAGTAGTATTCAATATTACAGTGTTTGACAGCACATGTATTAAAAATTAAGTCCTGCTTGAGTCACAAATGAAAGATGATCAAATTCTACTGAGAAAGTTGGAGAACACATCCATCCATTGAAATCTACTTGAGGAGACTTTGCTTTGAAAGTTGAACTGCAAGCAATTTCTAATGAAAGCTAGGAGTATTTGATAATTCAAATAAGACCATTGCCAACCTAGTGCTCCTGTATTTATATTCTGTCAGAATTTGCATAAAAGCTACAGTTCCTTAGGGGAAACTTTGCAATCCCTTGCCAAAATCCATAAAAACATTCTTATATTGACCCAGGAATTCCACCTTCTGGACTTTCCTTTAGTTAGACAGTCTCACAGTAACACAACAGATGGATTCACAAAAATGTTAAACACAGCAATGTTTACCAACCAGCTGTCATAACTGATCTAAAAGTTTGGCTTGAAAAACAATAGTTCATCTATAACAAGAAGGTTCTTTGCCAACAGCAAAAATGGCACATAAAAATATACAACATATTTAAAATGCACGTATGATATATGATAAGAGTGGTCACTGTGTACCAGTCAACATACATTATAAAATGTGTTAAGAAAAACATGTATGCTTTTATAAACAAAGAGAGGTGTATAAATGATGATTGAAAAGAGACATCCAGCAGTAATTTGGCAGTCCAAAGAGGGAATTAAAACAACAGGTGTACAGTGGCATTCTGAGGTTGTGACCATGGGTGAATATTGGAAAACATATAAGAAAATCAGAAACACTGTGAAATCCAGAGACAGGCAACAGCATGGTAGGAGAAATCTACCCAGGCTTCACAGCTAAAGAAAGCCAATTGTCCCATCTACAGGGATGAAAATGAATCTATCATCAGAGATACTGGCAATGCTAACTGGGAGCCTAGTTAGATGTGCAAAGCAAAAACAGTAGTTAACATAGAAATTAATAAAAAGTTATCAAAGTGCAAGGAATAAGTGTCAGTATGATGTTAATCCACATATGGATATGTACACTCCCTTCTCAGTCTAAAGACTACTGAGGAAAGATGATAAGATCCAGGAGTAGGGGAAGGGAAGAACAGTGCTTTGTGGGTGTGACAGGACCACTACATTCATCAGCTCATAGCAGTGATGATTGTCTACACAAGAACTGCCCACCATCCCGCCAGTCAGTATTCTAGCATGGAATGAGGAGGGGCTCATGATCACCCAGTCCTGAGGATCTATTGATCTATTGACAGTTAATGATTTCTTGGAGAAAGAGTCAGTTTTCTTTAAGGGTGAGGTCCATGGTAGGTCAAGCATGCTCCAGTGGATGCACATATACATATGAGTATATGGGCACCACAATCTGGAATTGATGAGTTACTAAAGGGAAGAAAAAAAAAGGATACAATATTAGGAGAAAGTGGGAAATGGAGGTGGATCTGAGAGAGATGTGGGGGAAGCCTGGGACAAATGATTAAAATATAATGCATAAAATTCTAAATGATTAATAAAATTATTATGTTAAAAACAATGAATGCAAGTCAAAAGCATTTTATCTTGAGCCATCACCATGGTTTAGTGGGTAAGGGTACATACCAACAAATCTGATGACCTGAGTTCAGTCCCTGGTACCTATAACCTAGAAGAGAACAAACTCCCACAATTGTCCTCTCGTTTCACATGTGCACTATGGCACATGTGGATCATAACACATGTGCTTGTATGATCATAAATAAACAAACAAAGAAATGAACAAATAAATGTTAACTCTTATTTAAAGGGTATCATGTACCAAACCAGGTTTCCTTTCGAATTAAAAAAAAAAAAAAGAAGAATATCCCAAGATAATCAAGAAGTGGGGAAATTGATGACACCAGGTCAGAATTAGTGATCATCACAGGGGTCCCCATCCAAAAAAAGAGATGCAGTTATCATCATGATAGCTTGATGTCAAAGCTCAAATCCCACTAGACCAGTAAGTACACAAAAGATATGCTAAAGAACATCAAATGTCATCAGTGCAAAAAACACCAAACTACAAAGAAAAGTATAATCACAAATGAGACAATGTAAAAATAGTCAAAACAAATAGAAGAAAATAAACAATTTAAGAGACAAAAAGTTCTCAATTCAAAATGACTTTTGTATTCTTTATATGCTTTCTTTAGTAATGATCCCTGAGCCTTGAGAATAGAGATGCATGCGATACAATAGTCACATATAGGGCTCATCTCACTAAAATCACTTACTCTCCACATCTTGGCAAGCAGTAATTCCTACAAATAGGAGCATCTCAGATGAGAGTTAAAAGATACATTCATCTGTAGGCATGACAATAAGCCATTAGGTTCTGCTTTAGTATAAAAAAATTAACGTAATCCCTAAAATTTGAAATAGTGAGAGGAAAACATAGTAGAAAATACTTCACAATATAGGGATAGGCACAGAGTGTGGCAAAATGATTCCAAAAGTTTCTGAACCAATACTAAAAGTTGACAAACATGACATTAATGGATGGTTGAGTTGGGGTATAGACAAAGAGAGCAGGGAAAAAGATATCTTCACAGAAGGTGCCATTATGGGGTTAGGGAAAACCCTGAGTGCTGTGGAAATTCCCAGGAATCCATAAGGATGACTCCAGCTAAGAGTCTATGCAATAGTGGTGAGGGTGCCTGAACTGGCTTTTCCCTGTAATCAGATTGATGACTATCATAAATGTCATCATAGAACCTATATCCAGTATCTAATGGAAGCAGACAGAGATCCACAGCTAAGCACTGGGCTGAACTCCTGGCATCCAGTCAAAGAGAGAGAGGAGAGGTAACATAAGCAAAGGGGACAAGACCATGATGGGAAAAGCTACAGAAACAGATTCCCCAAGCTAATGGGAGCTCACTGATTATGGCATGCCCGCTGGGGAACCTACATAGGAATGAACTAAGCCCTCTGAATGTGAATGACAGTTGTGTGACTTTGGAAGTTTGTGGGGCCACTGGCAGTGGAACCAGTCCACAGTGGCTTTTTGGATGCATTCCCTATGGAGATTTACCTTGCTCAGCCTACATACATCCAGTATCTAATAGATACTTCCCATACATGTGGGAAGGTAGTCAGAGTGTAAATTAGCCTCATCGCTATGGAAATCAGTATGGAGCGTCATCCTAAAACTAAACAGAGAACTACAAAGACTTGACTATTTCACTCCTGAGAAAATGCCCCCATGAGGCTGTGTTAGCACACTACTGAGACACCTTCACTCCAGTGTTTATTACAGCAGTATTCCAAATATGCAAGTAATGGAATCAGCCTAGGATTAGTCAACATATGGCTATATGAAGAAAATAAGGAAATGCAAACACAATGGAGCTTCATTTCTCTGTAAAGAATGAGATTATATTGTATGCAGGAAAATTAATACAAGTGGAGAACATCACACTAAAATAAACAAGTTCATGGTTTCTTTGGTAGATCCTAGTTTTATAAAGAAATTCACATATGATGATATGTAGATGACATGAAAGTTGAAGTGGGTCTATCTGAGGAAAGGAGATTAAGAGGAGGAACAAGGAAGGAAAAGGGAGATTACGTGCAATTTATGTGGTCACAGTACATAATCTGTTTAAAGTAAAGTATCTTTATGAACACACTCACCACAAACAAGTAGAAAAAAACAACATGTTCTGAGTAAATTGGGAAAATGGGGACTTTGGAGGAGGGTTGAAGGGGGAGGGGAGAGGCAGGGAGGGGAGCAGAGAAAAATATAGAGCTCAATAAAAATCCCCTATTAAACTTTTTGAATATCTGATGAAAAATTCAAAGAAGTAGCATGATATACCGCCAACACACAAAAAGTCAGTAGTTTTTCTCTAACAAATACTGAGTTTTCTGTAAAGGATTTGGGAAAACAATTTCATTCACAGTGGTGAATGAAGAGTAACAAAAATGAAAAGAAAAATAAGCCCAACTAAAGCAACAAAAGAGCTCTACCCTGAAAATTACAAGGTAATAACAAAGAAAATGGACATAACACCAAAAGGTAAAAGGACCTTGCATAATGATGGGCAGGAAAAAATAATATTACCAAATTTTCCATATTATCAAAACAATATGCAGATTATATGTATTGTCCAACACATCATTGATGATGTTTTCCAAGTATTATAAAAAACAATAACGAACATAGCGGACAATGAGGACTACTGAGAACTCAAGAACAATGGCAGTGGGTTTTTAATCCTACTGCACGTACTGGCTTTGGGGGAGCCTAGGCAGTTTGGATGCTCACCTTACTAGACCTGGATGGAGGTGGGCAGTCCTTGGGCTTCCCACAGGTCAGGGAACCCTGATTGCTCTTCGAGCTGATGAGGGAGGGGGACTTGGTCGGGGGAGGGGGAGGGAAATGGGAGGCGGTGGCAGGGAGGAGGCAAAAATCCTTAATAATTAAATAAATTTTAAAAGAAAGAAAATCAGTTATGCTGAAGTGAAGAAAGAAACAAAAATAGCACCATATGAAAAAGAAGCAAATCTGGAAGGGTGGAGTCTCAAAGCTAGGTTTCAAAATACTCTACAAAGCCTAGTAGGAGTCAAGGTAACATAGAGTTGAGGGAGGAGAGGGGAAGACGGAACCTAGAAGGATGGAGGTAAGAGGATGTGTGGGGGAGATAGAAGAGGAGTGAAAGGAGGTAAGAGAGGGGGAGGAGCATGGAGAGAAAGAGACCAGTACAATACTGTAGATGTTTTACTTTGATTTCCTGTTACAGTGCTAAGACCATCTGACCAAATCAAAGCAGAAACTATGGAAAAATTCTGCATACTATTTCACAGACAGCTATCTTTCCTACAGGGTTCTATAGCATCTGTCCAGGAATGACATATCCCACAGTAAGCTAGCCCCTCCCACTTCAATCAATAATAAAGTCAGTTCCTCACAGATTTGTCAAGAAGCCAATCTGATTTAGGCAAAACTTCCAACTGAGACTCCCACAGATTATGCTCTGTGTCAAGATGAGAGATTTATACAGTTAACTAGGAAGTAGAAATCCAGCAACAAACTTATACTTCTATAGCCAGCAGAGTCACAAGAAGGTGCCAAAAACAAATGAGAGACAGGACAAGCCCATCAACAAAGGAGGCTGCTAAAACTGGACATCACACACAGAAGACTAAAACGTGACTCCTATTTTCCATCCTGAACAAAACTCACTTAAAATACACTGAAGACCATATTGTTAGTTCTGAAATTATGAATTTCTAGAGGAAGTATTTCAAGACTGTGGAAAAGGCAATAGTCTTCTGGATAGAACTCCCAGAGCACAGAAAACAGAAGCCAAACCTGGCATATGGGACTATATCAAACTAAGGAGATGAGTGCATTAAAAGGGGAAATGATCCATAGAATAAAGAAAAAAAAACCCTTGGGTGAAATAAAATACTTGCTAGCAATTCCTCTGATCAAGGGCTAATATTTAGAGTATACAAAATGCTCAGGAAACAGCCTTTAACAAAATGTATCTCTCTTAAAAATTAGCAAATTACCCAAATGTGTCCTTCTCAATTGAAGAAATACAAGTGAACAGTAAACGTGTGAGATTATTGCTACCTTTTCAGCTATCAGGAAAATGCTTATCAAACTTTAAAGAGATACAAGGGTAACAGTGTAGAATGGTTAGTAATATGGATTTAATAAAAATATAAACACTGGAAAGGATGAAAAAAAAAGGAATGGATACACCTTGTTAGCAATTCCGTAAATTAATACAGTCATTATGGAAAACAGTATGGTGTCCCCATATACCTGAAAATAGAACTACTAAATGATCTAACTACTTAACTCCTGGGAATTCATACAACCAAATGAAGTCAGCACACAGAAATGATGTCTGCATAGCAGTTTATTTGGGCATTATTCACAATAGCTAGCTATCCATCTCTAGAAGTATAGATGTATAGATTAAGGAAACATGGCATGTATGATAGAGTACTATCAAGCTATGACCGAGAATAAATCTTACTATTTGTAGCAAAAATAGATGTAACTAGAGAACATCATTCAGCAAAATAAATCACATGTACAGCTGCATTAACATCTTGTTTCCCTTCAGATATGGGGGGAGGAGCACAAGGAAGCCATAACTGCTTCAAAACAAAACAGTGATTATTACAAACTAACAAGTGTTCCTGGGTAAACTATTGCTTAGATGAAACAAAGGTGCATGGATATAACCAATACATAATATTTGTGTGAATGGGGCTATCACAGTGAACCTCAGTAACATGTGCAGTTGATAAAGCAAAATATATATATAGCAATAAGCATGATAAAAAGAAATTCCAAAACATTGACAAACATTTCTATCTAGTATGTTTAGAAATAACTGTGTTTCATTGAGTTTTATACTTTCCTTCAGTGTATTATATACTCTCAGGGAAAAATAAATTAATCAAAATCCTCAAGAATTTATTTTTTTATAGTTTTAATTATGTGTATGCAAATGTGTCTCCGAGTGTAGGTGCCCATGGAGACCATGGGCACTGGGCCCCCTTTAGTTGGAGTTTTGGAAATTGTAAGCTGCCTGACATGGGTGCTAGGTATGAAACATGGGTCCTCTGGAAGAGCAGTAAGTGCTCTTAGGAGATAAACTCTCTCTCTAGCCCCAAATTAATCAAAATCTCAATTAATCCATAAGGTAATGAAATCAAAACATGAGGGTTTTAAATTTAAACAATAGAGGTGCTCAAAGCCTGAAGTTTTATTCCACCCAGTACATTAAGTTAAAGTTGCATTAATGATCCCCATAAATAAACATTGGGGATTGTTACCTTGTAGTAGGAGCTGTGGGGCTGCATTCTGCCACCCAGCTCCAGCCACCAGCTAGCTTATGCCCAAAATAACAACACACAAACTGTATTCATTTAATCACTGCTTGGCCCATTTCTATCTAGCCTCTTTTAGGCTAATTCTCACATATTAATTTAGCCCATATCTAATCATCTGTGTAGCGCCCCTAGGTGCGCTTACCAGGAAGATTCTAGCCTATGTCCATCCTGGGTCGGAGCTTCATCGCATGCATCTGCCTGGGAGTGGGGCATGGCGTCTCTCTGAGGCATCTGCTCCCGAGAGGAGAGCTGTGGAGTCTGAGCTCACTTCCTCTTCCTCCCAGCGTTCTGTTCTGTTTACTCCTCCCACCTATCTTCTAACCAATGAGGGCCAAGCAGTTTCTTTTTATTTAACCAATGACCTTCGTCCATCATTACCTGTCCTAAAAACATTCATCTAATTTTGCAGAGAAAAGATTTATTTTTTTCTGTTTAATAAAATAGTAATCCAATCAGAAAACACATGTGTACAAAAGCACAAATTTCCTGAGTTTCAGTTTTACTATTGTCCACTATCTTTGTTTTTGTGTTTCTGTCTTGAAATAAGAGAAACACTTTCCTGGTTCTTCGGATCAACAGTATAAGAAAAATTTATCTCTGATGTGTTGTTTTCTGAGACTTCCTCATGATGAACATGAGAAGACTTAAAATTTAGGTAACTATATATGTATATTAGGAGGAGTATATATTTATACATATATATGCACAAATATAAACACAATATATACACATACATATGTATATGCATATGAATGTATATATATATATATATATACATACATACATATGTGTGTCTTTTGAAATTGTACAAATGTATAAATAACTTAAGCTCATCTGCTGCCCAGGACCATTAAGGCTAAACATAAATGGCTTCATACTTATTTAGGAAAATTGTTCCTCCAGTGTTTTTTTTCCCTCATGAGACTGTCCCAAATGCTGTGGTGATGACATACTGGGTGACAGGGTTTGCTGAGCAAGTATAGGACCTGAATCCAAATCCCTCACATTCACAGAAAAATCTAATCATAGTCATGTGCTCTGTAACCTACTGCCATTAGGGGTAGAAATAGGAGAATCAGTATTGCAGTAGCATGGCTAGCCACCAGACTAGCACATAGTTCAAGGAGAGATCCTGTCTAAAATCACTATGGTAGAGAATGATAAAGTAGTACACATGAAATTCTCTCCTGGCCTCCCCTCCTGTGTATAGAGGCAAGCAGGCCCAACGTATAAACATATATACCATACAGACATCATAATACACTCATATATGTGTATATGTACATGCACAAACATACTTGTACCACACACACACATACACACACACACATGAATGCCCCAGCATTAATTCTTACTTCTCATAGATTTAAAATAACAACAATAATATAAAAATATCTATTAAAATTTAAAAAATATACATTCCACCTCCTCATTCATGCTTTATTCCTTAGTGGCTTATAATTCTCAGGTTTGAAGATATCAACTCTTATTTGGGCTCTGGACCTGCTGTGCTTAAAATCTTAGGACAAATGGACATTTCTGACATCTTCCTCCAAGACAATGCACATATAGGCACACAATCATCCTGAATGAGCTATTTAACATTATACATCACTGTGCTCCTAGCACTTCTTTGGAGTTGTCTATACTTCACTGGGAGAGCTTGCTTAGAAGGAGCTTTCCTCTGGAAGACTCATTCAACCCACCCAACCTTCTATAAGATTTACAAATGAAGCAATGCTTTCCCTGCAAGATTACTAGCCTTAATGTCTCTCCTTCTCAGGGATCAGTGTCTTTTCTGTCTCCATTCCATGTCTGTCATTGTGGTCCTGACTCTAGGATCACCGCCAGTGTGTTATTCCTTTATATATACAATTGGTGTGGTTCTTTCATTCGTTTGGGTAAATGCAAGTGTTGTCACCCCCTCTTTACATTTTATCCTCTTTCATTGGTGTATCTTATTTATATTTTTCATTTCTGTATCTTATATCAGTTCTCCTACTTTTCTGTAAAAGACTGAATGTTTAATCCTGATATATCAGAGCATCCATTTTCTCCTTTACATTATTTTTCTACTAGATTTCTCTCTATGATAATTTTCCTCCATCCTTTCCCCCCTGTCCTTGAATGACAAACTTCTCTATTAAATCTTAATTTTCTCTCATCTATTTATAGAATAAAAGCTCCATAGCTCTGTTCTACAAAGCCAGTATTTGCATGCATTTCTTACATGCATGTAACAATAAATATGAAATTACTGCTATAACTTATGATATGCATAAGGGTTATAAAAAGTTACTCAATATTTAATCTGCAATGTACATAAGATGATTTAATATTAAGTAATGTGAAGAAAAGCATATTTCTGTTATATGTTAAAACCTATTGGAGAATATTCAAGATATTAAGAAAGAGTCAAAGTTCTTCTCATTTAGAAATTCACTTGAAGCTTATATTTCATTTGGAATTCATAATTCATATAGAATCTACCTTGATGAGGTCTTTGAATTAAAATTAGTGAGGGCCATAAGGCCCTAGGACTACACAATAAGAAAAGAGAAGTTTAAATTTAGAGTATCTGGATGGCAAGTTTAGAGTGGAAGGAAGAATATTATGGGGATAAGGAGGTTAACGATGACAAAGCTCCCTAGAGAGTGAGTCGAGAAAGATGATGCAAAGACTGATCCCAAGAAGACCAAGATCCACCTTGACTTGTTCATAGCAACATCTGGGACTACTGACTTCTTACATTGAATTTGAAGTAATTCCTGGTCCTGGATTCTTCACTTTACCTAAAACTGCTAAAATCTATAATGGTAGGTTGACTACAATCTATGCTCACTAAATATCTAAGCTTCTGAAGGAAGAATAAGGATCATAGCAACTATAAGTGGAATAATAAGGCTAGATACACAAAAAGTTTGGCATATTTATTGGTAAAATAAGCACAAGAAGAGAGTTGACCATCTAAAACATTTGGACTGCTTGATTCACTAAGCACACACACTATTGTGCAAGCAATCTCAAATACTTATCATCTTGTAAAATAAAAATTCTGATTGATATATTAAGTAACATTCTGTGAATGAACTATTTATACATATCTCAAACTAATACAATCATGTAGCATTTGTCTCTTTTGGCTGCTTATTCTACTCAGCATGAAACTGTTAATGAAACATGAATCAGTTTTATTCCTTTATGGGACTGAATATTTATTTCTTATAGTTATTATGATATTTTCTTAATCCACTTGCCTACAAATATAGCAGTTTTATTACTTGTACTTTTTAGCTGTTGTGAATAATTTTGTTACATGCACACAACCAAATCAAAGTTCTGAATTGATTGGCCATTATCATAAACTGACAAAACCTCATGATCCTGTTCTTTAAAACTGCCTATTAGGCTCCCAATTTACTCAGAAGATCTTGTCTTTTTCTACTTCTCATGTAGATCAGATCTATGTAAGTCTTTCTTAGTGTCCTCATTATTATCTAAGTTCTCTGGGATTGTGGTTTGTAGGCTGCCTTTCTTTGCTTTATGGCATCATGGGGACCTTGGGGCAGGGTTAAAGTGGGGAGGGAAAGGCAGGGAGGGGCGCAGAGAAAAATGAATAGCTCAAAAAAATCAATAAAAATACTTCCAATTGTGAAAGAAGGGAAATTCAGTCATGCAATATATACCTTCAGCAGTTTTCTTGTTATATACAGTCATCCCTTAGTTTGTCTTAACCTTAGAAAAACATTTTTTAATTAATTTATTTATTTATTAAAGATTTCTGCCTCCTCCCCTCCACCGCCTCCCATATCCCTCCCCCTCCCCCAATCAATTCCCCCTCCCTCATCAGCCTGAAGAGCAGTCCGGGCTCCCTGCCTTGTGAGAAGTCCAAGGACCTCCCACCCTCTTCCAGGTCTAGTAAGGTGAGCATCCAAACTGCCTAGGCCCTACACAGCCAGTACGTGCAGTAGGATCAAAAACCCATTGCCATTGTTCTTGACTTCTCAGCAGTCCTCATTGTCCGCTATGTTCAGCGAGTCCGGTTTTATCCCAGGCTTTTTCAGACCCAGTCCAGCTGGCCTTGTTGAGTTCCCAATAGATCATCCACAATGTCTCAGTATGTGGGTGCACCCTTTGCGGTCCTGAGTTTCTTGCTCATGCTCTCTCTCCTTCTGCTCCTGATTTGGACCTTGGGACTTCAGTACGGTGTTCCAGTTTGGGTCTCTGTCTCTGTCTGCTTTCATCGCCCGATGAAAGTTAATCTCCAGGAGGATGACTATATGTCTTTCTTTGGGTTCACCTTCTTATTTAGCTTCTCTAGGATCACGAATTATAGGCTCAATGTCCTTTATTTATGGCTAGAAACCAAATATGAGTGAGTACATCCCATGTTCCTCTCTTTGGGTCTGGCTTACCTCACTCAGGATAGTGTTTGCTATTTCCGTCCATTTGCATGCAAAATTCAAGAAGTCATTGTTTTTTACTGCTGAGTAGTACTCTAATATGTATATATTCCATACTTTCTTCATTCATTCTTCCATTGAAGGGCATCTAGGTTGTTTCCAGGTTCTGGCTATTACAAACAATGCTGCTATGAACATAGTTGAGCATATACTTAGAAAAACATTTTTTATGTAAAATCTTTACCTTGAGATGGACACCCACCTCTACTTAAACATAAGCAGGAGCCTCAAGATTGGTACGTCATAACTAACCTTAAGATCTTTCCATTTGCAATCTGCTAAGCAGAACTGCCCTTGACCATTAACCACAACTATATTTTCACCTCTCAGGCAAAGTAAATTATTTCATACTTTACTCCTGACTTTATTTCTTCACTGGCAAATCTTACATTTGACATCTTCAAATTCTAATCTTGTACCAGCCAGCTCTATTAGCCTGAGACATCACTTTTTCTTTATTGAGTCGGGCAACAACCCAGGAGCACAGTCTTGTATCCCAAGAGGACCCACTTTCAAAGGACTAACCACCACAGTAGTTAGATGTTCAGTATTATTCTCTAAACACAATATAGAAAACAGAATTTGAGCCTTGTTCTGCCTTTTTCCTGCCTAGCAAATTAAAGGAATTAGTTTTACTGAATGACGTTATGGTGCCTTTGCTCAATCCTTCAATAATATTCCTCCAAGGGCTATAAATCTTGAAATTGTCTCTTGATCCTTCTATGGTCTTTTACCAGACCTCTTCTCTGAATTTCCTACTCTCTGCTCTCCTCACCTTGGTCAACCACACTGACTTCTGCTCTTTCATAAGGAATGACAGTCTAACCCAACATTGGGTTTTTTTTCTTATACCTCATAACAGATCTTCAAGGTATCTCTACATAGCAATATTTAAAATAGCAAGTCTCTCATTTCCTTAAATAACCATTCCCTGTTTGCTTTTTTCCACAATACATTGCACCTATTTTTCTAAGATGTATGTCCTAATACCCAGAATGACCAGAATACCAACTGTTTGCCATACTGCTTTATCGTCATCAGCAAGCAATATCGAGAACCTGGTTAGAGTATAAAATTTTTCTGTTGACTGAGTTAGATGCACAAATGAGAGAAAATAAAAATTCACTAATTAACATGGCATATAAAGTTTTGTAGTAAAACACACATCATCAGAAGTTCAAAAAGTAGAAATGATGTGGAATAATGTTTTTGTACACTGTGAAGATGTCTTTGCCAAAGCAATTTCTGGTTGGTATAAGAAAGAGCTAAATGCAGAATAACTAGACAGAGGGAGATAAGGTAGGACTCTGGGCAGAAAGAAAAGGAGATGAATCTAGTTGTGGGAGGGAGCCAGAGGAGATGGAGAGAAAACAGGACATGCAGAAGCTGATGTAAAAGCCACAAACTACATGACAACACATAATTTAATAGAAATGAATTACTTTAAGTTGTAAGAGTTAGAAACAAACCTAAGCTAAGGCCGAGCTTTCATAATTAGTAATAAGTGTCTGTGTCATGATTTGGGGGCTGGCAGTCCAAGAAAGCCATCTACATAAAAACTAATGTCAAACTAACTTGGTAGTTGGATAAACGTAATAAATAATTCAAATTTCTAGCACTTAAGAAATTATGAAGAAGAAAAAACTAAACTCATCTGACTAAGTGGGTCTAGAGATTTGTTGCAAAAATAAAACATTCACCTATTCGATGGGCATGCAAAAATCCAAAATGTTTAAGTTGCTAAATCAAAATGAGAGAAACATATTACTGCACATGCTAAAGTCAAGAAAGGACACACATCCCTCGATTGAAAGCAGGAGCATTATAAAAGAAATCCCATCATGGGAGGAATGAGATAATATAATATATCAGTTTCTTTAAGAAATGTAACCTTACACTACCAGCAAATCTTAGGTAGTATGAGGACATTTATAACATTGTGTATATCTTGTTTTATAAAATCACAAGAGCAAAAATTTTCTTAGAATTGGTCAATTATATATAACAGACTTAAGAAACTTTTTTAAAAAATGAAATAGAAACTAAGCCAGTCACAGATCGTCGGGTTAGGTGCCGCTCCAGCCCTGGGAAGAGGCAGTAAGTGGAGTAATTGGGGAACATTGCATTCAAGATCTGTTAGACTGAACCTTTTTATTATCACAAATTGCTTGTAAATTACCACCATGGACAGTGATGTATTCCTTATCTCCAAGGCTCAGGGACAGGTACTCTTGTCTGACTACTCTGAGATTCCCATATGCTTTGACGCTTGGACAAATGAGTCCAGTGAACGAGATCCCCAGGGCTTCGACTTTTCACAAGCCATATGTGAAAGACCTCAGCCTTTAATGTCCACACCCCAGTCCACAGATGCCTTGTGGTTTTGGTGAAAAACTGGAAAGCCCTGCCTCTTAAATACAGACACTAAAGACTCCTTATTTCCTCTGCTCAGTCTACTCTCCATGGAATTTATTAGGTCTTTATGGAATCTTGGTGCTGTCATTGAGAACAACAGCTCTCAACATGTGTGCTGCAACACCTTTGAGGATTGAACGACACCTTCACGAGGGTCACAAATTAGATATGCTGCATATCAGATATTTATAGTATGATTCGTAACAGTAGAAAAATTATAGTTATGAATTAGCAATGAAAATAATTTTATGGTTGGGCTCATCACAACATTAGATACTGTACTAAAGGTCGCAGCATTAAGGACATTTCAAGTATTATGTGGTGAATACTTATCAGTGAAACACCATTAATATTTCCAAAAAAATTCCTCAATAATAACATAATATAAAGTTTGTGTGATTGTGTTGATAAAATGAAGATGAGAATAAAAAAGAAAGCAAAGTGAACAGATGGAAAACCTGACTTTTTAATCCATTGTTTCAAAACAACTTGCTCTGGTATATTATCATTGCTTGTTCTGACTTGGAAAAGATGGGCATAGAATGCAGGACTTTTATCATATATGTGTGGTAATGTTAGTTCTTGCTATTTCATGGGGTTCCTATCAGTCAACTCTAAAAGCAACAGGAGAGATGTTTTACCAGAATTACATAAACAATGTTCTCTAATTTGAACTATTTAAATCAAAGATATCTCAGTCTATGTGCTTCCAATGTAGTCATACAACATTTCTCAGTTCCTTACATAAAGAAAAATCAACAAGTTGTATGTTGACTGTGCAAATGATTCATAATGAAGATAAGTTTAATAAACTACAAAATATCCTCTAGTAATCCCTAAGACAAATAAGAGGTGCCATGACCTAATCCTATGAGATGCTTTGGGAAAGTGAAACTGGCTGAATTTAGATTATTTGGAGGTGCCGGGCGGTGGTGGCGCACGCCTTTAATCCCAGCACTCGGGAGGCAGAGCCAGGCGGATCTCTGTGAGTTCGAGACCAGCCTGGTCTACAAGAGCTAGTTCCAGGACAGGCTCCAAAACCACAGAGAAACCCTGTCTCGAAAAACCACAAAAAAAAAAAAAATAAATAAAAATAGATTATTTGGAGGTGATACGTACTCTTAACATTCTAAGCAACATATCGATTATGCAAAACATATTTAGAAATATAATAACACACTGTGTGAATCTTTGAAATACAAATACTTAATAATCTCCAGCCCCAGCAACAATAGAAGTACTTTGCTTAATAGAAAGATAAGGAGAAAGACCTCCAGAAATTTCCCTGTTGCAGCTGCCTCTCTGGATGCAGATATAATTTGCTATGTACTCTTTTGATTGAAAAGAGATAAAGTGGGCTTTGAGGTAATTAGTTTCTCTGTATTATCATAATCAACAAAGTACATTTTAAAGTCTTAAAGTAAAAAAGATTTTGTAGGGTGAAAGGATATAGTATTGATTCCCAGCGGAATTGTTGTCTCTGGAAAGAAATAATTCAGACTTGAGTAGCTGGAAATAGATCTACAAAGATGAATACCTTTCGTTTTGTATACCATTTTGCTTAATCTCATCAAGCACAAGAGATAACAGGCTTGTGTTCTCACAACAGGGAGGCACCAGGTGACTGGTCAGTTGGCTTTCAGGGACTCTGGGCTCTGCTAATCACTCTTAAACAGAAGAGAGTTTTACTTATGTATGGATTAGAATGGGTAGTTTATAAACTTCCCATTGGGTTCAGAATTTTTTTCAGCTGTGAACTCCAAAGACTTTTGTGCCTTCTGTGCTTGTGAATATGTGAGTCCTGGGTCTACTTCCCTGATGAACAGGAAAAAAAAACAATTGTTACCCATGATTTACTTATAGTCTATGATATTCTGAGTATGGAGTATTATATCTTGTCCTGAACTCTATGGACTCATAGTAAAATTTTTATTCAATTCCATCTAAAGTCAGGGACAACTGTATTTTCACTCCCCACCTAGTCATGACCATCTAGATTGCTTGTAATCTATAGTCAAAGAGGACACTAAGACAAATCTACTAAACACTGTGTTTTTTTCATTACTTTAACAAGTGGAAAAGAGACCTGTACTTCTTGCTCATGTGTGTGTGTGAGTGAGTGTGTGTGAAAGGGAAAGAGAGGGAGAGAGGGAAAGTACGTGTGTGTGTGTGTGTGTGTGTGTTGTATGTGTGTGCACATGTCTGTGTGTGTGTAAGAGAGAGAGATCGGGGAAAGAAGGACAGAGAGAAAGTGTGTGTGTGTGTGTGTGTGTGTGTGTGTGTGTGTGTGTGTGCAGATATCTGAGTGTATGCATGTGTGCTGTCTCTGTGTATAGGGAAAATGAACTAGTATCTCTAAACTGAAGATGTCCATACCAAAAAAATAAATAAATAATTGCAACATGAAATTAATTATAGGGAGTATGAAAAAGGTAGTTATTTAGCATTCTATTTTGTTTAGTTTAAAGGAAAAATAATTCAATGTCTTTTGTAACAAAATGCAAGTCAAATAAGTGCACCTGACTCAAGGACAGACACTGAATGAAGACCTAAAAAACTAAACAAACTGTGTAATGATTCTAGGTCTCATAATCTTAGTTTGTGAAATATTAAAACAATATTTAAAGCTTTTCTTCTAATCTGGGATGAGTAGCTAATAGAACATGAAAGAAACACCTGACCAGATCTTACAGCAGAGCCCATCTCAGACAAGTAGCTTCAATCTTGGAGTCTGTTCAAATGTTCTTCCTGGAACAGGATTTTACATTTGCTGAAATGCAAAGAAGTGCTTTCATGGGATATTTAATCACTTCAGAACACTTGGCCAGAGAAAATGATACAGGGATACAGATACAGATTTGACCTGTTTCTCTCTCTCTCTCTCTCTCTCTCTCTCTCTCTCTCTCTCTCTCTCTCACACACACACACACACACACACACGCACACACACACATATATATGTGTGTATGTGTGTGTGTGCGTGTGTGTATCAACATACGCAGTAGCACACCAACCAGCCCATGTGCCAGGGAGCCCAGAAGGAAGTCAGAGGACAATTTTTCAAGAGTCAGTTTTCTCCTTCCCCCATATAGGGTCTGAGGACTGAACTCAAGTTTACAGATGTGTCAGTGAGTATGTCTGTCTACTAAGCAACCTTAGTGATCAAAAAATTAGATTTCAAAATAAGTATCAAATAAAAGTCAACATACAAGAAATATATA
The DNA here is from genome assembly GCF_018167655.1 of Microtus oregoni. NCBI lineage: Eukaryota > Metazoa > Chordata > Mammalia > Rodentia > Cricetidae > Microtus > Microtus oregoni. The sequence goes on along the minus strand of NW_024544709.1, from coordinate 2,670,311 downwards.
TATATATATATATATATAGAGAGAGAGAGAGAGAAGAAGATGACTTTTTTTAACTTTATTTTTATTTTTTCTTTGTGTCTTTCACATCATGCCTCCCTATCCCACCCATTCCTTCAAACTTCCAAAAAGTAAAACAATATAAAATTTAAGAGAAAAAAAGGGAAAAAGTGAAGAAAGGAAATATCTAGTCATGGAAGCTTCAGTGTGATACAGTGAATCATATAGTAAACTCCTTTATCCACTCATTTTTACATGCAGGAAATCACTATAAAGAATTATTGGGGAAAAAAGGAATTATTGTTCTGATTCTAGGAGGCTGATCTATGTTATACATTTGACTCTGGGCTCTCAGGCGGACTATTCCCAGACATCTTGCTAGTGACCTGTGTTGGGGAGAACCTGTAGCCTTGGATGCTCAGGATTGACTCCCCCCCCACACACACACACACTGGTTGGGCCAGCTCTCCAGCAGTGCCCTGGTTAGTTCATCCCTTGCAGTGATGGCCAAGAGGCAGGGTCAATTCTCCAGCTTTGGTGTCCTTAGGGTCAGTTCTCCCACAGCTACATTTTCTAAGCCAGCTCCATCGTGTTTCCCAGGCAAGGTGTGGGGGGCCACACAGACTGCTGCAGCTGATGAGGGGCAGGCACAGCTCTCTTCCTCCTATGACCTCAGAGCTAGCTCTTCTACCTGCCTCAGCTGCTGATGGGGGAGGGGTATATCTCTGCCCCCCCCCCCCCCATGTTTCCACATGACAGATGAGTAATGCAGACAGCTCTCCCATGCTCACAATATCGGGGCTGTCTCACCAACACCTCGCCAACAGGGTCAGTTCAACTGTGCTGCCCAGGTGAGGTGCGGGGTTTACTTTCCTGATTCCCTACTAATCATCTGTCACGTGTTTGGGGAAGAAATGCCCCCCCCCCCTTACAATTTGCCCCTCACTGCCTGCAACAGACACTCCCCTTACCATCTGTGACCATCAGGAAAGCAGCCCCGTTCCTCAATAGAGCTGACCCTATTGGTAGAGACTCCGATGAGCTAGCCCTGAGTTTGTGAGAATGGGATAACTCACACACCTCCGTCTTCTGCTGAGGGGAGGGCAAGGGAAAGTTGCCTTCCCCCCTTGCCCTTGCCACCTGTGGTGGGCAAAGGAGCCAATCCTCTCCTTACACAGAAGACAGGGATGCTTGAAAATTGAATGCAAAATGACACAAGGTCTTTTGATGAAGAACATATTAATTATGCAAATTATACCTATATGAATTTTGAAAACATTTTAAATGAATGAAAGAGAGAAAGAAATTCTACTGTTTTCTTTACTAGTCACATTAAAATGAAGATTTAAGCTATCTACAATTTTGGCATGCTACAGTTATAACACATCAGCCAGTAGTTTAATTAAACAGTTAAAATTCAGAGGCTTTAGTTCTGCCCACCTTCTGCACTGGAGCAGCAAATTTACTCTCTAGTGATAAACTGAGAAAACCTAATCATAAATTATTGGATCCATTGGCTGCATAATAGTGTGATCTTTCCTTTTCAAATTTCACATACCAAATGCTATCTTTTTAATTTTAAATTAATGATTCATGATTCTATGAAAGATTTTGACACCAATAAACATTTTGCATTTACTACCTAGCAAGTGATCAAGTTAAAAAGACTAAAACACATCTGTGTTTAAATGGTGTAACAAATGGACATACCAAGTTTTTCTTAAAAAAGTCAAACTTCTAAACATTATATCAATGTTAAATTACTATAGAAATGCCCAAATCATATTTTGTTAAGAATTATTATGTGTCATAACTCACATTAGTGAATAATCTAAAGCCAGTGATTGAACGGTAAACTAAAAAAGGTTAACAAATAAAAATTGTTTTCTCTACACAACATAGTATTATATTTTTCTCAGACAAGAAACTCTACCTTTTAAAAAAAAACACCATATGTTGGCAGCACTGAGTCTTGTGATGCTGACTATAGGGGATTAACTTGAAAGTGATTATTTTTCTTTCCACAGATTGGAAACTCAAGGTTCTTAAGTTTATTTCATTAAGTCAAATATGAGGCTCAGTTAAAAATCAATAGTGATTCAGAATCAAATACATGCTTATGAAATAAAGAATTCAACGTGACAAACAGGTGTTATTTTGGTATGCTCCAGTCGCTAAATTAATATATGTGATAGAATGTAGAAAAGGTCCCTTTCACAGAAGGGAATGGATGAGGAAAGAGATGCCAAGGCACCATATGGACTAAAATGCATCCTCTAGGAGCTGGAGGAAGCCTCATCTCAATTGGTACCCAATTATATAAACAACTAACTAACAAGTGATTCAGCAATTTCCTTCATCCAGTGCCATTCTTTAGAGCAAGACTTTATTTTATCCCATCTTAATGCTAATAAAAAGAGGTGATTATTTGATAAGGAAATGTGAAGAAATTTAATATTGAAATGGAAGTCATTATAGCAGATTTTATTTGAGGAAATGACAGAAGAGATTTAGGAAATATTGACAGACTCATTAACTGATTAATTTGGAAAAATAAACTGGTGAAGGTCAGTATTCAAAGCAAGAAAAAGGTCTAATGTGTAGTGTGAAAACATTAGCCTTCTAAATTTAAGATAAGGTCTCACACAATATGTCACTTTTTTCTCTACCAACAAGGAGCTGAGGCATCTCTCCTTGTGAGTCACTGTCCTGTCCTATTATTTTCCGAGACACTGTAATAGCAGCCTTTGCAAACCTTTCAGGTGTGGAGGTTCCTATTCTCTGTGTATATACTTATGGGACCTGTGAAACCATGTATTTCAATCCTCAAATTCAGCTTCGCCATGTATTGGCTACAGCTTGAAGTACCCCACACTTCTCAGAGCTCCACTCAGGCACTGAGCTTGAGGTCCTAGCTTTCTCCATGTTCCTTCCAACCACTCTCTTCTGCACTCCCAACCACCAAATCTGAGCATTTACCTTCATAATAAGGAGCCTAGGGGATCTCTTTAGCTTACTGTGGAATATATTCAAGCACTTTTCCTTTCTCCGGCCCCTCCAGAGCATCCTCTACAGTCACTTCAATACGTAATGGCTTGAGCTGATGCCCAGAAAAACTACTATAATTTTAATGTTTAATTGAGGACACGACACGAAAGGGGAAAAAATGAGAAAGAGACATAAATGTTCTAGAAACTATATATTTTACTTAAATATATAAAAAACCTCTACATCCAAAAATCCAGTATGTGTTTTTAAGTGTAAAGTAACATATCAGTGCTAGATGTGGACTTAAAGTTGTGTTAAAAAAATATAGGAAAATTGTATGTGACTTTGATATTTGACTGCACTGGGATACCAATAATACCTTTCTGCTTGCATGCTTATGTACTATATTGATAAACTACAAATTAGATCTATGGACATAAATATGGGAAGAATAGTTTGCTTTGTTTTTCTAGGGACAAGAATTCAGAAACAAAGGAACTTGAAATAATAAATTTCAACTGCCTTGAGATATACTTTAATACTCTTGAAATATAAGGCATAAATGATAGCAATTATCTTTTAAGGTATTTTTATTACTAATTTGATAGTGACCTAACAATAAAATAATGAAAGAAAACCTCAATTGATTTGGTTCTGGTAGAAAAAAAAAAGAAATATGGATGAACAAAAACATTCTCTCTCCATTAAACCTCTTTCACTTACTTATTCCCTTCAAGAGAAAACACAATTTAAAAAAAAAAAAAGAGGTGTGGGAGAAAAAAACAGAGTCATTTTATGCTTCTGTTATTAGACCACAGAACTTCAGTTTTGATATCTTATAAGCAATCTCCCCAAAGTAAGCACTAAAAGGTTCTCAGATTTCTAGATGCTCTGATAGCTATGAGCCAAGAAACCAAAAATGACAAGTAATTGTCATCATTTCGGGAATGTGAACAGCCTGCAATTCAAGCTGAGAAATGCATTATTCCAGGTCTTAAATGGCTGGAAGTATGTACACAGCCATTGCTTTGTGAAGTAATTTATGACTGAGGGAGAAAATGAGTAGTGTTTTGGTGTCACCCTAAGGGGAAAAAGAAGTGACAGCCTCAACAGTGTAATCCTGCAATTTAATCAGAGGAGAATGACAAGAAATCAAGTAGGGGTGGTGAAATAAAAACAGATTTAGAAAGCACCTAACAGGATCATTAGCAAGACTAAGAGGAGAGAACTCTTCTAACAGCATGTGACAAGGTCAAATGCAAACACAAACAGTGTGTGCCCCATACAGTAGCCCTGCAAACTTCAGAACAGCCACACTGTTGGGGTTCAGATCACATGGGCAGCCACTGGTTTTCCTATCCGCACTGAGCAGTGGGCTGGATAGGCATCACATACTTTTCACGACATAAAGCAATCCCTTTTCCAGATCTCTATTATTCTTCCCGTAGGCAGTCACGTATTTAAACAAACCGTTGCTAGAAAGCCAGCGCTGATGGTGATCACACGGAAAAAACGCCATTCTCTAGACCAACAGAACTGAAATCATGCTGTTACTAGATGGATATGTTGCAGAGTTTCCCAATATCATTTAAGTGATTCCAATGTGCAGAAAGCGATGGTCAACACAGGCACATGAAAGAACTCTGTTTTAGCTTGACACCAGCTACCGCAGACATGTAACGCTTTTGTAGGAAATTCAATTATGTTAGCATGGTGATGTGCTGGCCTGATAAGCCCTTTATGGAATATTATTTGCAGTATTATGTGCTTTGAAGTCCAGAAATGTGCTGAACTATTTAGACTGAAAATTATCCTCCATCAGCTCTTTTATTTTTTGCTCTGTTTTATGTAAATTCAGTTCAACAAAAGCAACACTCACTCTGATCTGAAGATAAGAGTGATCACAAATTTAACGGATATGCAAATACTAAGTTAGAAAAGAGAATAAGACAGGATACCAAAACATAACCTATATCTAATACTAAGCTAAATGACAAAAGAATTGTACACAAATAAAGGTAAGAGATAAATTCACATTCACACAGCACTATTAACTTCCCTAGATTAACATTATTAGCTTTGAAAAAAAATGTCACTTGGCAAAAAGTCAAAAATGAGGACAAATTTCATAAATTTAAATGAGACATTGTTATCATCATAATTTCATTTCAATCTAAAACTCCCATTTTGTATATAAACATACCCCAATTTGTCTGCTGAATAGTGAAACATTTTATATCTATATATATATATAGATATAAATATATATATATGTGTGTGTGTATAATCAATAATAAATTTAAGTAGTTACTACACAAAATAGAAAAAGTTATTAAATCATTATCATCACTCTGTGCTTTACATATCACCAATTATCTAGCCTTTATAATTATAATTCCTTTTCATTCAACAATAGTTCAAAATGAAAATATGACACAAATACCTAAAATCTAAAATAAAGTGTATACAAGAGCTTGGATGCCCAAGATAGTATCAATGTTCATAAGATCAACTAAAGTCTTTATACAGAAAGGTTATGTTCCACATCTTATCATCAGAATAGGTGCATCAACAAATTTTGCTTTAGCTTTTAAACTGGCTATTAAAAATATACAAAACTATTGAAGTAATTTCCATTATGTTAGCAAATTGATGTAGTAAATTACTGAAATTCAGGTTGACCTTGAACTCAAATAGCTCTGGACATCATAAACTTCTGATCCTCCTGCTGTTCACTTCCAAGAATACTGGGTTATAGGCATATGCCACCATGCCTACTTTATGAGGTACTAGGGATCAAGTCCACGGTTACCCTCTTATGAGGCAAGTACTCCCAACTGAGATGCATTAATTTTTAATACTTTTTTCACTATAGATTCTATTGTTCAACTTGGCCTAAAGTCATATTGTTGATCCATCACATTTTTATATGCCACAATAAAATTTTTGAGATGCTGTGAAAATATTTTCTAAAAAGATAATCTTCAATAGTTACTCAGACATGAATAATATTAACTAGTTGTTATATGAGGTTGATAGCCATATATGTATGTGTTTGTGTTTGAGTATATTTCTTAAGCCCATAAAGTGAGAAATAAACAAAAATCTTTAGGTTATAGGAAGAAAAATCAAAAATATATTTTTTCCTGTTTTCACTCTCTTGATGGTTTATTCTAATGTTTTTATTGTTTCAAACTGCAAATGATGTCCTTTCAATACAGCTCATTCAAAACAAATTCTCAATGGAAAGCATGGAATCCACAGCATAGCACATTTCCATATTCCCCTGTTCTGAACACACTCCTTAAAATGCAAAATGTAATCATTTCAGTCATATGAAATTAATGGAACACCTAGTCTCAACATAGGACTCCCATCTTGATATTTTATTCACCATCAAGTATAACCAGCAGTACGTACCTCACTTATAGTTCACAGGTGTTTAGCTGTGTGTGGGTAATACCCTACATTTCTCTTCCTGTTGTTGCCGCTCATCATTCGATCAACAACAGGGTTCACTAAGAAGCACGGTCAATGTATGAACTGGCTTTTTTTTTTTTGCTGAGATTAGGCGTGTGCTGAGTAGCACAATGCAAGTGAGAAGTGTCTGAGAGAAGCAGGTTAATTACAATTATCGGGAGACTCTTAACTCTCAAATTGGGAAGGGTATCCAAGGATTATTCCCTTGGAAAAAGCTTGGCCAGGTCTTGAGGAGTCACAGAAACAAAGGATCTTGGCCAACCTGGTACATTTATATAATTAAAGAAACATGCTGAAAGAGACATTAGAAATTGACATTATAAAATATAATGTACAAAACCTTCAAAAACTCAGAGCCAACTCTGACTTCATGTAGTTTTTTGGATCATTTTTAATGTTAATCATTAAAGGACTCAATTTAGACATGAAAGTCAAGTGGACTGAGATTAAACCAAAGAAGTTTTATAGTGTATTATTTAGGTTGCCATTTGAAAATAACAAAGTTATTAATATCTGTGTTATTCTTTGTAATCAATATTTCTTATGAAATCTTGGGATTAAATTGTATATAGATAGCTTTCTTGATAATTTTTCTTCCTCAGAATTTTTAATCTAAATGAAGAAGGGCTTATTTACTGGGTACTTAAAAACAGGGTGAATATCAGTCAATTTCCATATAGATCACATATATACACATATCTATTTTTCATCTTGCACAACAATTTCAATATTTTTTCAATTAAAACCTGCTATATTCTTTGATAAACAGTTAAAATGCTTGATTCTCTTTATCATGCTTGCTTTTGAAAGAGAATTATGATTCTAAACTCTTCATCATTCCATGAAACATAACACAGTAATTTGCTTTTTTTTTTCCACAGTAATTTGTTTTATATGCATTTGTTACAGAGCAGTGCTTCTCAAACTCAAGATTGTATCTCCTTTTGGGCCAAATGACCCTTTCACAGGGGTCACATATCACCTATTCTGCATATGAGAAATTTGCATTACAGTTCATAGGACTAGCAAAATTACAGTTACGAAGTAGCAACAAAAATAATTTTATGGTTGGAGATAACCTCAGCGTAAGAACTGTGTTAAAGGGTCACAGCATTAGGAAGGTTGAGAACCACTTTTATATAGACTTTAGGTAGGAAATGAAAACATTTTCATGAGACCTAGGAAACTAGAAAATACAATTATATAAAAAGTTAAGCAAATACCCAAGATAAAAAAATAATAAAAACATTATTATTTAGTATTGGGAAAACTAAAACAGGTACACCTACAATTTCCCTAACACAAGACATTCCATTTTGAGGAATAAAATTCTTTAGTGAAGTATTTCAATTTAGAGAGCTGGACTGAATATGAATTACGCCAGTTTACCCTCTGTTTCCCATTGCTATCCTTCATGCCTACAGTGACTGTCTTATCCCTCCTGCCATCCACTCACCCCAGGTCTCCTGTACTCTGATTCAGTAGACTCAGGCCATGGGAGTCAGCAGAAGGAGCCGGTAGGAGGTAAGGCAGAAGACGAGACTGCTTCCTCTTCACCCACCACCTTCTTGTTTTGGTGTTCTAGAAGCCGCCGTCATCTGTCCAGTCTACTCCAGGTTTTTGGTAATGATAAGTAATGTTGATTCTTCCTCTCCATTTCAGCCTTGTAATGGTTTCCAGCTGTTTCTAATCTTTGTCTGTTTCAACATTCCTTGTTGATTCCCTTTAAATAGTCCCTTTGCTAAGATCTCATCAAAATTCTAGCTAAGTGTACCATCTGTTTCCTGCCTAGACCCTGAGCAGCAAGTGAAAACTAAAATTGCAAAGTCAAAGGGCAATTTTTTGTCAAATGCCCTTCCAAAGAGGCCAACCCTTTATTCCCATGAGTATGTAAATGTCACCGAGCTCCTCAGAGCAGTCAGTAGGATCACAATAACATTTTAATTAAAGACTAGGTAAACCTCATTAATTCTCTGAAACAAAGTTCTTCATGTGAGCACTACATAATGAGGAGAAAGAATTCCGAAGAAACGCTGGGCTTGCATGTCGAGGGATATTTGCTTTTCAGGAAAATTTTACTTGGTTTATGAAAAGGTTTTCAAAAATCATTCGGTGACTATCATACTATCTAACATTAATTATATATAGGCTCCTACTTTTAAAGTACTCCTTTTATGTACCAATTGACTTTAAAGAGATTTTTTTAATAATTTACATCTGTATTTCTTGATATTGATATCTATATGACATGTCTCTATATACCTATCTCTAGATAGTTGACAGATGACAGGTAAAATAGATAGATGATAGATAGATAGATAGATAGATAGATAGACAATCAGATAGATAGTTTGCTATTGATTCTCAAAGGATAGTAAGTATGGAAGAGAGCCAGAAGAAGGTAAATGCAGTACCAGTGATAGAAAAGAGGCTCAAAATTGTGTTGCTGATGCTGCACAAGGCATTCTAATATCTGAGTCCCATGTCTTCCTTTGCTTCCAATTGCGCAGTCCAACATTATAGTTGTAAGCCATGTGACATAATGACATCTAAATGACTTAAAGTTAGAACTCCAGTTCCTTAGTCACATAAACCCCATTACATAGGCTAGTGGCTGTCATACTGGACAGTACAATATATATCTCCTATGACCATTGCAGCAAGTGCTGTGGGAATGATATGCATTATTATTGTGATTATCACATAGGAGTGTAATTTCATGCTCAGCTTTATGTACTATGATTTATAATATAAAATAACCTACCTTTCAGATTTTCAACTTGGAAAATAGTTACAATAATTTCCTGTGTAAAATGCATGCTTACAAAGGTAATCAAAAAAAGATACAGTTTAGCTTTTTATTTGTCTTTTTCAGAGAGAGCCGTGCTTCTCTTCTAACTAATAGTCTACAGGCAAATTGTTTGATTGGGATTAAATATCTTTGCATTTTGATGCTTTCATTTTTGTTTTTCCAGCCTCAACCCAGTCTTACAGTTATGGTTTAAGATGCATATAACTTTAAAGGATGGAAAGAGAGTAAGAGAGGGCATGTCTTCATACTACTATCATCTTTCCATGTCATCTAATATCCTGTGGTTGAAAATATGGCATGAAGATCCCTGGCTTTCCCTTCACAAAGGATGAGGAATTAATTCTTTATATTTTTAATTATATGTATGTATGTATGTATGTATGTATATTTGCTTTAAGTATATATGAGAGTTGTCTGCATGGGTATCTTGCACCACATGAATGCCTGTTCACCATGCAAACTAGATCAGAATGTCAGGTTCCCTGGAACTGGAGGTACAGAATACTATGAACTTCCATATGAGTTCAGGAAATCAAACCTGGGTCCACTTGGAAAGCAACAGGTGCTCCTAGCTCCTAAGCCATCTCTCCAGCCTCACAAAACTTAATTTTTAGGTGGTTTGTCATTGAACAAGATCAAACTGCTATCATAAATGAAGAGGAGAGAAAATATTGGAAAAACATTTAGTTACTTTTTCTATAGTGATGGGTTCTATTCTTGAATTTTCTTTTTGAGCAATTAATTTTTTTCCATATGGTATATAGCATTGGAGATCTTTTACATTATTTAAATAAATAAGCATTTAGAATGAAGAGAACTACAATGGCTGCCTTGCAATCGGTAGATGTTTGGGGATTTTTTGGATTTAATCACATGATATATCTAACAAGATCAGTATTATCTTAGGAAATGTTTTGCATAGAGAAATTCAAGTTTCAATTTGGAACATTGCTAGAGTGTTAAATTCTTTTTCTTATTCAAAAGGAAAAGAAAAAGACCATGATGGGAGGAGACCCATATAAAGAGTTGTCCTAAGTGAGCTCATTCTGCACTAACATGGGGGGAACCTCCATGTGACCAAACTAAAGGCCTCTAAATCTGAGTGACAGATGTGTGGGGGGAGGGTAGTCTTTGCAGCAATGGCAGTGGGACCAAGATTTATCCTGAGTGATTGAACTGGCTTTTGGGAGCCCATTCTTTTTGGAGGGACCCCTTGCTTAGCCTAAATATAGAGGAAAGGGCCTTAGTCATGTCTAAAAGTGATTGTCAGACTTTGTTGACTCCCCATGGGAAGCCTTTACCACTCTGGGGAGTCCATAGGGGTGGAGTGGGAGAAAGGTGAGGGGAGCTGGAGGAGAGAAGGGAGTGAGACTGGGATAGGTATGTAAAGTGAGAAAAGATAGTTTTTAAAAAATATATAAACTAATGTTATATTTAAAAAAAAAAACCAGTTCCTTAGCAAACAGCTTATACCTGACATCATTTCCAAGGAAATTCTGTCAAACTTTAACTTGGATCTAGAATGTTAAAACTGGGATCTAAGCTTGGCAGTGTTGGGAGGTAATGCAGACTAACAGATGGGGCCTAAGAGGAGTCCTGACTCACAGGGAAGCATGCTCCTTTTGCTTCCCTAAAGGAATTATAGGCCCATCCTCTCTTACTTCCCAGCTACAGTTTAAGTGGGGGTTCCCAAGCATAATATACAAAAACAACAAGGACATTCAAGCATTCAAGCACAACTAAATCTCTTTTTTTGTTTGTTTGGTTTGGTTTTAGTTTTTGTTGTTGTTATTATTTGCTTGTTTGCTTGCTTTTTGGGTTTTTGAGACAAGGTTTCTCTATAGCTTTGGAGCCTGTCCTGGAACTAGCTGTAGCAGACCAGGCTGGCCTCGAACTCATGAAGATCTGCCTGCCTCTGCCTCCCAAGTTAAAAGATTAAAGGTGTGTTTCAACACCACATGGAGACTAAATCACATTTTAAACGTTGTAACAGTAAGAAAGAACAAATTCACATAGTAATAAGATTTTTTTCTAATATATTTAAGTATTAAAGATTATTTGACTTCAGCATATTTCTACAAAGTAATTCATCAACATGGAATTTAAATGAAAAAACAATCTGCACATATTTCAATAAAATAAATCAAGGAAAGATTTTGAGAACACGACTGCCACCAGCAATGCATGCCTGTTTCTCTATACCTGTGAGCTTTTAAACTGAGTCAGTTCCTAGGCATCTACTAACAGAGGATTGCCCTGTATAGATATAGTCTCTAACATATTTTACAATGTCCTCCTTGGTATATCTATAGATCTAAGTTAGCTAGATATGAACACAGAATTGTCAGATGACAATTGAAGAAATAAATTAATTTCACTATGGAAAAAATGTTGTCTTCCTTTTTCCCATGTGGTAGTCACAAAGTATGTGAGGATCATTCTGCTTTGTTTTGCTCATTGGTGTGACTCATTTAGCATTCCCTACAAAGAACAGCTTTAAATATGAGAAACAGTCTTCAAGGAAAAGTCCTGTTGTGCTTGTTTAAAGAAACAGTTAAGAGTCATTTGTACTTAACAGAATTTATTTGCGTATAAACAAGGTGCTGGAGTTTTCCAATCTGCCATTCTCACATGAATAGCAACCATTCACTCTGTGATCTTATTTACGTTTTCTTGCTTCCTGTAGAATATGCATTGTCACGATACATCATGAAGTATTAACTTGGAAAAATCTGGAAGAAGCCCCAGGTGATGGAGTAATGTTTATCCACCACAACAGACCTCCTTTACATTCTACACCCTAGTCACTAGAATAATCACAAGTTATCATGAATCCATGAATCGATCTCTCAGAGAATGGTTGTCAGTACAGCACATAAGAGAGAAAATAATATAATAATTGGTGATTAAAAGAGGCTTAAGGAGTTGCTATTGTTTTTCATTAATTTAAACCAGGACATTTTTCTGTAGAGGAGGGCTATACAGAAGACATTCTTGCTTGCATGGAAAAGGAAATTAAGTTGCATTTGAAAAGAAAGTCAATATTGTGAGAGAGCAACCAGAACTAAGAGCAAAAATTTGATGAGGGCCTAATCAAGAACTGTTATTTGTTTATTAGATTAATAGGCTCAGTTCACAAAGGCAAGAAACATTTACCATAGGACTCATGACTTGTTGAGAGAATGGTTTTCCCCCAAGAAAAGCCTCCTTCAAACTTTTTATTCTCATGTTTTGAAGGGAAACCTTTCTCCGAAAATGATTCACTGACACCCACATCAGCAAAGCTAAAGCTCTCATTACAGACTCGTAACTGCGCACTCCTCTTGTTGGAATGCTTCAGGAGGATCTCATGAGCTTTCCGCAGTGACACCTCTTAACATCTTCAGGATGCTCTTCAGTTCATCTCCAGCTTGCCTTTCACTGGCCTCCTATGCCCCACCTACTTGGCATTCAGGTTCATGACAACCTACTTTCAACGATCTCCTAGCTCACCTACAAACCTACCTTCATTCCCCTACACTCTTCCTAAACATGGAAGCATCGCAAGGGATCTTCCCACCCAACTCTGCACAAACCGAGCCCTTTGACCCGGTGTCTATTTGAAACCCCGTCTGTGCACTCATCGTCTACTCCCACCGTCATATCACCAGCAGGAAAGCTCTTTCTCCTTTGCTTATTTATTCCTTTGCTTCAGCCGGTTAAGGCCACAAGTAACTCCAACTTCAGAGTGTTCTGTGGGCCATGTTCTTGTTGTAGCCTCTACCCCTCTCGCTCCTTCCTCTCCCCACTTCCATGGGATTCCCTGAGCTTCATCAAGTGTTTAGCTGTGGGTCTCTACATCTGTTCCCATCAGTTGCTGGATTAAGTCTCTCTGATGATGATTAAGTTAGTCTCTGGTCTTTGAGTATAGCAGAATATTACTAGGAATCATTTCATTGACTCTTTTTCTCCAGTTTCACTTGACTGTATCCCTGGTTATCCAGTCTCTGGTTTCTGGGCATCCAGGTAGTGTCAGGCATGGGTTCCCTCTTATGCCATGGGTCTCAAGCTGGACCAGTAATTGCTTAGCCACTCACACAAGTTCTGTACCACTTTGATCCCAGAACATCTTGTAGGTGGGACAAATTGTAGGTTGAAGGTTTTGTGGCTGGGTTCGTGCCTGGTTAGAGGCACCACTGGAAGCCTTGCCTGGTTAGAGGAGGTTGCCAGTAAGTATCGCCCATTATTAGGGATCTTCACTAAGGTCATCCTCATAGATTCCAGAGAGATTCCAGTGCCACTAGTTTTCCAAAAGAGTATAGTATGTATGGATTTATTCTACTGATCTAATCTGATTCCTATTGTATTATTTATTTTAGTGTTATTTTATTTAATTCAAGAATAAAATTAAAACTTCCATATATACTTCAATATAACAATAATTATACCAAGTCAAATATTTTAACTTTACAGTGAATGTAAGAATAATAATTTAAAATTTATGAATTTATTGGTCCAGGATAATTATGGCCACAAAACTCATCCATTGATCTCCTGTACCTTTAAGAAACAAGCTCCGTCCACTCCCAGTTTCTCTCTCTCTTCTAAACAGGTAGATCTCTGTCTCTCTCTTCCGCTACCTTCCCTCTCCTCCTCTCTTTCTCTTCTCCCTACCCTCCCAATAAACTGTATACACCCCAAACTCATCCTTTGAACTATAAAAATATAAATTTAAATAAATTAACTGTGCACACATAAGAAAATCAAAAAAATTGTGATCTAGTGCTTAATGAATTTCATTTCATCTCCAAAAGAAAATATTTGGTACTCATTTCATATTCTCAAGAACATCTAACCAAGGCAGGTAAACTAAGCATAACAAATGATGTGGCAAATATGTGTGACCAAGTCACTACTTAAGGGATTTGAACTCAACTATAAACTTGAAAATGTAAATTGTATTTAACCTTGAAAGCAACTTCAGTTAAGGTTTTTGATGTTTTTTTTAAAAAAAAAACATTATTATTTTAAACCTAGATGCTAGAATTCAAACTTTTACTAGACAGGGTTTCTGTGAATTCACTGTTATCATCAAACTATCTAACTGACCATCATATGAAAGTAGGGTACTTGTGATTTAAAGAAAACAAATAATCCAAAATGCAAAATCACCATGTTTAGAAAGGGCCTAATAGGATTGTTATGTATAGAAAGTGAGGTTTGTGTACAAAGAATGTCCTTAGAATAACAGTACTTGAAAAATGTCATTGTATTTGCTAATAGGACTAGAGCCTTTTTAAAATTTATGACAGCATCAAAATTATCCATTTAATTATACAAAATGACTATAAGTTAATAAAGGTTAAAACATGACGCAGAGGAAATACTTTTTCTATCTCCCTACATTCCAAGACTGATGTTTAAGTGCATATTTGCTAAATGAAAAGTTCAGTTTGAGTTAGAGAGAGCCTTGGATGGACAAATTGGCACAGTTCTTTCATAAAATAAATAACAGTAAAATTAGCAACAAAGAGTTGTGATGGTCATTAAATAGTTAATGTCTATACAGTACTCAGAATTTTATAATAATAGATATATAATAAAGGAATCTATAAGAGAGGAATTTGATGGAAGTGTCTACTATTATATTACTCTGGTCTTTGCTATGCCACCATAACCTCCCCTCCAAAACAGAGCAACTTTAAAGTAATATTGGCTCACTGTAAAAGCTGCTCCCAAATCCCTGTACTCATATAGATAGTTGCCTTGGAGACATCCTCTCATAACTTCTGCTAGTCAAAGTTTCTGAAGCTGAGAGGAATACAACTTTAGTTCTTTAAAATCATGTTTTGGTGAACAACGTGGGAAGAAGATTGAAAGTGAATACTAATTGATCTATAAATATATCTGAATGCTAAATCAACTTTGGAAATCCTGGCATGTTTCAGTAAACCTAATATGCTAGAGAGAGATCTAGAAAAGAAAATTGGCACCATTCCATTTACATATCTTCAAGTCATCGTGACTAAGCATCTATTGAAAATTTGCCTCCCTCACTCTATTTTGCAACACTGAAATTTGAATCTCCAGAATTTTTTTTTCAGTATTTGGAAATCCACATCTCAGAATCAATGCCTAATGGTTACTGGCACCGCTGCTCAGCAAATCAACAGACTGAATACAAAATAAATCAGCCACACAACAAGGAAGTTCCATGACGCTCTCTTATTTGGGACTTCTATAGTTTCTAAAGTTATCAATTCTATTCAAATCTTCTGCTCTCTTGCAGTCATCTTCAGAGAGATTTTTGAGCTGCTTTGAGGAAATTCTGTTCGGTTTTGTATCCTTGTGGTCTGTCATTCCAAAGAAATAAAAATAGGCTGAACTGCTTTGCTTTGTTTTTCAGAAGTAAATATGCAGAAGGAAAAAAAGGACTCTCCAAAGGTGTACAAAAATAAAATCCCTACATAAATAGATTTGCACCAAGAACATGTTTTATGTGGTGATAGAACTGGGACTCTTTGCTACTAATGAAGCTTATTTAATCTCATCCACTGAGTCCTGTTCCTTTAAACAGTGTACATTGAATGTGACAGTGGAAATGGGTGATATGGCTGTCTGAAGCTTAAACAGGCCCCCAACAGTGCTTGGTGGGAGAAGCTGATTTCCCACAAGTAAATATCCCTGCATTCAACAGTACGGTACATTTGAAGACTCAATTTCCCTTGGCAACTAAGAGTAGACATTAGGACGGCTTTCACAAAGGCCACTCAGTAAAAGCATGAGTTGTCAGAAACATGGAAGAGGGTTTGACTATGCACTGAAAAGAGTTTTGTCAAGGAAAGAGCAGAACAGTGAACTATGTAGGTTCAGGATAGTCCAAATGATATTTCACAAGCATCACTGTGCACATTGTTAACAAACTTGGGCTGATTTCCTATTTGTTTGAACATCTACTGAGTATTGCCGGTGTGCCAAGAACTATTTTAAGCATTTACTGCATAAAATCATTGAATTCTTATATTAAAAAAAAAAACTTACACAGTAAGATTTCTGGAATGGTACTTTGCAGATGGCAAAAATAATCATCAAAGAAAAGAGAAAGCAAAAACCACATGTTTCATATTACAGTTATTTCTGTAGTGCCCTCACGCAGCAATCAGACAAGCTGAGAACTTGAACTCGGGTTCTCTGCTCATGGTGCCACATTCCTGAAACTCACATTCTTAAAACTCTCATTGATTAAGGCATCTCCGCAATCCCACATCTGGCTGAGATTTTGATGGCTAGTAATGCCCTGTCAAAGTCTCCAGGAGCAAGTTCATTTAGACAAAACTTTCTGCTGGTGACAGCATGTGACCAATGAAATCTGAAATCTTGCTTAAACAGAGGAAGATCTACTTCATTTAAGGACAAAATGTAGGCAGGGCCTGGTGATGCATGTCTTAATCCCAGCATTCAAGAAACAGAGGAAGAGGATCCGTGTGAGCTCCAGGCATGAAAGGTTGACATAGTATATGCCAGGCCAGTCAAAGCTACATAGTGAGGCATTGTATAAAAATAAAAACTTAAAGTAAGCAATTGTTATTTCTCTTCAAATTGTTATTTTCAACATCTCCACATGGTAGCATTATACGAGGGGGGAAACTGGGCCAAAGTTCTCAGTGGTATTCTTCTAAACAATATTGCTTGGCAGAGTGCATATTCCTCTACTTGTAAAATGAGACGAAACTATTTCCACTTTGCCTACAATAAAATCAGGGCCATTAACATTTACTGTTTTCTGTGTTGACCCTTATGTAAAAATATCTTTCTTAAGCAGAGTTTTAAACAAGCATAACTATTTATGCAGAAATACTTATCCTTAACAGTCTTTTAGTATTTCATCCCTGATGGTTACTGCAGGGAAGTGTCTACATGTCTCCCCCACACCTATCTGAGCATATACACCTGAACTCCCTTTGATGCATCAAACCCATCATGAAAACCAGGTAACCACCAGACTATCATGCAATGCTCTCCTACAAGTGTGACATGGGTCGTTATCCCTCAGAATGTCAACATCATTGATAGTTATGATTATCTGAGGAAGAAGTGTACAAAACAGTGCTATTAACTTCCTGTCACGGAGATGGGAAGGCGCTCATGAGGCCCTGTCCCAAGGTGTTTATGGAAGCTAAAGAGTGTAAGAAGAGGGTCTCATAAGGCTGTCCCACTTTTATGGTTTAGAAAAGAATAAGGATAGTTGAGAATTGTTGGGGGAGAGAGTTCTTGAAACTTGACTATCTCCAAGATTTATAGACAGTTATCAGCTGTGAGGAAAACTGGAGAATTTTTTCAGTGATATCTATGTCTGTAAGTTTCTGAGTCTCTTCTAGGAAAATCCACTTAAACTCATTGACTTATCAAGTAAGATGAGAGATAAACTATTTATCAGTTGGCTGTTGGTGACCTATCAGGGAAGAATATACATTTGTTCATCAATCTACAAGAAGCTCCCACAACAAAATATCAAACCAATACTGCATTCTATGATGTGTATAAGAGGTAAAACAATACATCACTTCAGCAACATGACTAACCCTGTATCAGATAATCTGCATGGATTCACCTTCCCTGGCAAATCAGTGCACAGTTGGCTCATGTTATTGATGCTCAGATGGGGAGATTATTCAGGATAATCTCAGCAACTCAAAAGTAGTAACAAGAGATCTTATAAGATAATGAAGAAATTTAGAAGAGCACTGGATTCCAAAGTTAGAGAATATAAAGGTGGAAGCAGAGAAGAGAGAGAGAATGAAGGACAGGATATTGATTGATTGATTGATTGATTGATTGACTGATTAAGAGAACACTGTCTTTATTGGATGAGAGGAACTCAGGAATGCGTGATAGCCTTTGGAGGATGAAAAAGGTAAAGAAGAATATATTCTCCTCGAGAAAGACAGAAGAAATTTGTAGTTGTGATGAAAATAATAAATTGAAAGTGTTTAAAGAAGTAACTTTGTGGTATGTTTCAGCCACAGTAAGGAAGTACTATATTTGGAAAATATCTGTAGCTTATGACATAGATTCATAACAAATACAAAGGGTAATTTTAAAAATGACTAATCATTGAATTTAGAACAAATTTCCTACCATCCTTTCTTACCATCTTTGTCAGCTTAATAAACTACTACTGTGCAATGAGATCTATAGAACATGAATCAGCTTCTCATAGCATAGGAACTACAGAACCACAGAGAACATTTATATTCTGAGAAATTGAATAAAACTGCTATCCCCCTCATCACTTTACGGGTACCCATACGTTTTCCCGGGATACATGTGCCCCTGCAAGGTTACCTATAATCCTGATGATGACATGCAGGATCTGCGATCACTCCTACAATGTCAGGCGATTGATTTCTAATATTTCTTCACCCTCCAACTTCAAAACTCTTTGTGCTGACTGGGGATGCAAAGGAATCTCTTGTCTACAGTCTCAGTTCTTGATACACTGACTCTCCATCTTTGCTCTGAACCATGCCTCCTTTTGTCTACTACAATCTTCTTTGCTGTTGTGATCAGCCTCCTCTTTGACAATGCTAAAATAAAGCATCATATTTTTACTACTTTGGTGACAAGATTGCAAGCTTGATTAGAGCTCAGATCCTGTCAATGTGCCAACACAGTTAAGTTCTTCAGGAACACAATTAAACATCTTTCTGAAAGAATATTCTGAAATCCAAATTCAAGCCCAACATTCGAACTGATGGCTGCAGCTCACTTTTCACCTCAAAGATTTTAGCACCCACATGCTGAGGTGAATTTATAGCAAGTCATTTAAAAGTTCTAATTACCACAATACAATGCAAACAAATATATTCTTTTATACATTCATGATAGATTTTGAAAATATAGGCTCACTTTTATTTTCTCAATGCCAGAACCTCAAACAACCCCACTACTGTTAGAGAGTCTATGTTTTAACTTCAACTTAATTTCTGAAGAGGAAATACGTTGAGTTTAAATGCATGTTTGAAATGTTCTTATATATTCATTTAACTCAAGAGATCCCCCCAAATGATAATCAGATATGTGTAGTAAAGAGCTTTAAAATTACTTTTAAAATAACTTATTACTTAATATTAACCCACTTTAAGTTCTGAAGCTCTGATTGTCAACAACGTTATGAAAGTAAATGAAGAAAGTGAATGTGTGCCAAGAATACCCCACTGAAGTGTGCATGTCTTTAGGTGCAATCAGCTTGGAGTAACTGTCTACGCGGAAGCTACACTACACGAAACATCACAAATGAGTTATGGATGCAATACCCTTGGGTCCTGAAATTTCCCAAATATTTTAGATTCAAAGTTTTATGGTAAAATAAGTAATAATTGTTCAGTTGACTATAATATACAATGAAGCATCCAAAAACTTAGTAGCCAGCAGGGCGGTGGTGGCGCATGCCTTTAATCCCAGCACTCGGGAGGCAGAGGCAGAAGGATCTCTGTAAGTTCGAGGCCAGCCTGGTCTACAAGAGCTAGTTCCAGGACATGAACCAAAAGCTATGGAGAAACCCTGTCTTGGAAAAAAAAAAACTTAGTAGCCATACACAACTAAAACTTTATTTTCCCTTAATTGTGTCAGCCACAGGTTGTCTTTCTGCTAGTATTGCTAGGGCTCACTCTGGTAGCTTCATCTACCTGACAAATAACACAGGACAATGGACTGGCATTGTGCCTGGATAGCTGATCCAACATATAGTGTTACTTCATCTCCATATGGCTTCCTCTCTCTTACACAGTGGTGCTCAATCTTCCAAATGCTGCGACCCTTTCATACAGCATTTTGTTCATGTTGTGCTGACCCAACCATAATATAATTTCATTGCCACCTCATAACCGTAATTTTGCTACTTTTATGAATTATAATTAAACATCTTATATGTTCCCTTGAAGGATTGCAACCGATATGTTGAGGACCACTGCTCTAGTAGAATAAGGAAAGTCTTTTCATAATGGTGAGACAGCAGCTTCTCAACAGTGTAAAGCACAACATTTTGACTTCTCTGTGAACAAACTCGACTGACTGTTTGTTAGTGGAATAATGCTGTAATCCTAGTCAAAGGGAGCCACAAGTCAAGCTATGATTTATGATGGAGGAACTCAAGCTTCTAAGCAGGATGAACTTACCCCAGCTACACAAGCTACACAGTGTGTTTCACGCTTGCAAGGAGATGTTACTTTTGAAAAGTCCTGTTCTGAAAATTACTCTAAGAAAACAGAGAGCAGAGCCCAAATTAAGCATTGTCATGACTCTCTGAATGAATCACTTTAATATTTTCTGCAGAATAGATATGAATACTTCTTTTTAAAGAACAAAATACATATACTTCCTTCATGCAGGGCACCTTTTACTGCAGAATGTGGCAAGGAGAACATTACATAATTGATAATCTTTTGAAACACACACTGAAGTATAACATAATATAACTGAAAATAAGAATATGGTATAGAAAAGATTGCTATCTTCCCAGTTAGAAATCTCCCCTGTAAATCAGCAAACCTGAAGCAGGAAAAGAATTTATTATAACCCAACAGTTACTTCATAGAGCTTAGTGAGAAGCAGACATACACCAAAACTGCCATGGTGCCAACATTCACAGAATGCCAGGACTCACCTCACCCTACTGCTAGATTCAGAGGCAACTATCTTACCAGAATAGGGGGGCACAAAAGTAGCTATTTACGGTGACTGTATTTTAAATAAGAATAACACAGTAGAACAAGTCCAGTGTCAATTTTCAGTTACTTAATCTGTTTTACATAGGAGATTATAAATATATGTATGTATAAATATTAATATGCATGTATGAATATATTTACATGGATAATGTAGAAATATAATTCTAAATCTGAACACAGACTGAAGTGCTTGAGACCGGAAATGTTTGAGTTTTTTTTTCAGATTTTTGCTATGTTTGCATGTGCGTAATGTGAAGTCCTAGGGTAAGGATGCAAGACAAATCCTGAAATTCGTTCACATTTACTAGGCACCTCATACATGTAAAATGAAATAATTTTGTGAAATGCATTAAAAGGTTAATCACTTTATAAGTACAATCAAGTTTTCATCCATTGAATCATAAGAAAATGTCACCGTGTTATTATTTTGGTGCTCAAAATATTTGATACATGGAGAATTTCTGAGTTTGAGTGTTTTAGGTTAATATTCAACTTGTAATAATGGTGTGTGTTTGTGTTATAGAAAGTGAACTAGAAAATAGCATATATACCACAATTAAAAATATTTAAACATAGATTAACATTTAACAGAAAAAACTAATCAAGCTTAGGTCAAAGTTTTAACATTGGAATTTTTCTTATTTTTAATTCATTTTTATATTGAAAATAGATTCTTTTCTCATACATTATGTCCTGAATATAGTTTTTTCTCCCTTTATACCTCTCAATTCTTCTTCACCTCAGCTCCCCTCCAGGTCTACTCCCTTTTGTCTCTTATTAGAAAAAAACAGTCTTCTGTGAGAAAGCAACCAAACATGACAAAATAAAATATAATAAGATGAAGCAAATCTAACATATTGAATCATACTGAAGCTGGATATGGCAACTCAAAATGAAAGGAGTCCTAAGAGCTGGCACAAGAGTCAGAGACTCGCTCATTCTCACAGTCAAATTCAATAAAAATACTAAGCTAATAGCTATAATATATACACAGAGGACATGGTACAGACCCATGTAGGGCCTGTGCTTGGTGCTTCAATCTATGTGAGCTCATGTGTGCTTGGATTAATTGATGCAGAGGGGTATGTTCTTTTGGAGGGGACAGAAACCTCTGTTTTAGTCTCTCTCTCTCTCTCTCTCTCTCTCTCTCTCTCTCTCTCTCTCTCATAATCCTGAGGACTACATGGTGTCACACATGAGCTGTATAATTTTAGGTTCTGGTATCTGACTCCCTCTTCTGGTCTCCATAGGCAACAGACATGCACATGGTACGTAGACATACATGCATCTAAAAGACTAATACAAATAAATCTTTAAGGAAGAAAGTTTCTTATAGTTTCATGTATACTAAATATACATATTGACTTCCACAAAGTTTTCTAGATTGTCAATCCGATGAGATACTGTTAAAATTTAATGCAGAATGTTTTTTAATATTTATTTATTTATTATGTATACAATATTCTGTCTGTGTATATGCCTGCAGGCCAGAAGAGGGCACCAGACCTCATTACAGATGGTTGTGAGCCACCATGTGGTTGTTGGGAATTGAACTCAGGACCTTTGGAAGAGCAGGCAATGCTCTTAACCACAGAATGTTTTTTAAAAGTCACATTAATCTGCTCTTTGTTTCAGCAGTATTATGAAAATAATTTATCGTGTATTTTATTTTAAAAAATATTTAAGGTAATGCACAGCCAGAAGAAGCAGAATGAAAATTCTTTAGATGTTACTGATGTGTGATTTAGAAAAAAATTTCTTTATTTTTTAATTGCATTTTACATTCCAACCGCAGTTCTCCCTATCTCCTCCCACCGCCTCTTGCCTCCCCCTAACCCACCTTCCATCCTCTTCTCCCAATGGGTAAGGGCTCCCATGGGGAATCAACAAAGTCTGGAACATTAAGTTCAGCAAAAAGGAACTATCTTAATATGCCTTAATAACAATAATGACAATGATGGTCACACTATACAATACGCCACGAAACAACTATGTCACTATGTTAATTCAGTATAGTTGAGGGGAACAAGATAGAATTTCATTATTAATGTAACATGCAACTCATATGCTATACCTCATGTAACTTTCTGTCAAGAAATCACCCGAGAGTCATATGTGGATATCAAGAAAAAGATTCGTGTTTGTGGGCAATTGACACAATCTGAAATGTACATTTAGTATAATGTAACAAGAAACTCATGTTTTCTCTTATGCATTCTAATATCGGAGTTGTCTAAACATTGCCGCATGAATTCCCTCTGCTAAAACTAGGTACTGATGGGTTTTAGGTTGTTTTTTAGAAACCCTGTTATCTAGAAATGTTACTCAAGATTCTTGTAGTTTGACAGAACTTGGAGTGATTTTTCTCCTGTATCATTCATTCACTCCTTCATTCATTCCTCATCTCTCCATTAATTTGTCAGCTTAAGTGATTTCCACAATATTGTAGCCACAGCATTACTTCTTCTAGATGTGCTTCTTAAATACTTCTATCATGTCAGTGATAACAAAAAGCAAAAAACATGAAGCTCGTTTCACTCCTACATCGAGGCAATTCCCTCAACCATTAAAGTCATTTAATCCCCATTAAATACAGAAGTTATTTCTGTCTGGTGTTTAATTTTTTAATCTTTTAAATTTGTGTAATAAAGTTGAACAACACCATTACTTATGAGACTGGAATGATTCATGTGTTCTCAAAATCTTTGTCACTCTGAAATACTCTGGAGTCATAACTAATAATGACTTCCAGCCAGCTGGGAAAGCAGGGAGGAAATTATGGATTTCACTTGGAATTTGGAAAGCTTATTAATAGATATTCTTTACAAATAAGAAAGGAACCAGCTGGTGCCCCTCTACAGGCAAGAACATACAAATCTAATTTGCTTCTACCTGTCAATAATAGTGTAGTAGAAAATGGCAGTTATCTCCATGAACTGTCTCCTAAGCCACTATTGAAGGATAACGATTAGGGCACCTTGTTATAACTTATAGAACAAATGGAAATTGTGATTATTGGTTTAACTAAATGAAAACTGTAAACTATTGTAAATGCATCTATTTCATCTCTAACCAGCTGACCCCCAACGTGATGAAGCTATAACTGCCAACCAGCACATAAGTAGGAAGCTTTGTGGCAAAGAAGGATAGCACTTTCCTGATTGCATGATATCAGTATATTTGTTTTCTCTAATTAAGATAATTATTTATTTAAAATGGCCAACTGTAGAAATATACATCTTATCAACATAGGATAAACTATCTCGGTAAATGTATGAGAGTTTTTATTAAGTTCCATGACCAAATCTTCTGAGGGTGTAAACGATGCACTGCGTGTTAGGGGCTGTTAAGGTTCAGGGATTTAAATAAATCAGCTCTTATTCTTGGGTCTAAAAAATTGACAAATTCAGTTAGAACCTCATTAGAATTCTGCCTGGGCTTCTGCTCTGCAGCTTTCCCCCTCACTCCCTGTAATGACAGAAACCCCCTTCAGAGTATCAGAGGGGATCTCACAGCTTAGCTGTGAGCATGAGAAAGTTGGCAAAGGGCTGAGCTTCAGAAAGCCCAATAACAGATACCATGCATTTCCCAGAAGAGTGTCAAGGGTGATACAGACAATCTGATGGTATGATGTGTGAAAAATCCCTGCAAATTCAAGCTGCCCTAGTTGCCCCTTCAAACACATTCCTGGCAGATGTAGTCACTCCTTTTCACCTTGTCAGAGCTCACTCAATTTGTTAGAGAGCAGAGTATATCAGAAATGGAAGTTCTCTTTAAAAGTTCCCTAACTAAGGGAACAATCATTATCTTTCAGAAATGAGAAAATATGCATACGAGAGAATATGCTTAGCTGAGGTGCATATCCACAACTGGCTGACTCCAGATTCCTCCTGTCAATAACACTCCCCCTCAGGGCCCACTCTAAACCCACATGTAACACTTAGGATAAAAATCATAATTAAATTACAACCTAAATACAAATTTACAGTCTAAATTTGCAAATTTCTAAGTGAGATATTGTAGAAATTCCTAGCTATTATTTTCCTTTGAGTCTGTATTGGCAACAACAAAGTTTGGCATCTCCACTTCCAAAATATTCTAAACTAAATCTATTTCATTAATTTGTATAGGGAGGGGGGCTTTGGTGCAGGTATGTTTGGGTGGGTGAATAAATACATGCATATAAACTTCTGTGCTGAGACCAGAGGGCTCCTCAAGTATCATTCCTCAGGTGCTTTTCAGAAACTTAATAGCAGCCAGCTTCCCACCTCTCTGTGTCTGAGATAACAAATGCACAGGGCCACAACCAGATGTCTACTGTGATGCTGGGGATATAAACACTAGTAATCAAACTTGTGAGGTAACCTAGCAACTGCATCGTTGTACCGGTCCTATGTCCACTTTAAAGGGAATGGAACTACATATCCAACAAACAGATGTTCGTGATTCAAGATTTCTTCATATTTAATCATCTACAATCACAATTAGTCCTCACAATAACCCAGTGAGCTAGTAGAAAGAGCAGCATCATTTCTGTGTGAAGAAATGTTCTTAGAGAAACTTTACTTGTTTAAAGACACACAGTTGCAAAACCCAAGTTGGAAGCCAAGACCAAACCTCTGTAAGTCACCTGAGTTTGTCTTTTTGGTCCTGTGTCTAGGCCTTCTGCCAGAAGTGAGTCAGTGGTTCATGAAGGAACTATTGTCCCTTCTTTGGCTCATGGGGAAGATGTGTCCAGCCTTTGCAGTTATGTAAATAATAAAAAACACATATTGCAGCTCATAAAAATCTGTATTCTTTTTTTATTTTTGTTAACGTAATTGAAAATTCAGTTACAATGAAAACATTTTCCCAGCAGAGTCACTGTCATTATTTGTCCCAAAACTTCTCACTTTCTTCATTAGCCAAGAGCCATGTACCAACATGTCAAGATAAATGACCCCACTTGCATGCACTATATTCTAAAGACTTGATTCGTAAATGTAGGTACATTATTTCTCTTTATACATAATTAAAATAATTAGGAATATTTTCCTTAGCTCAATTATTCTTGATGTCAGTGTTGTCCACCTTAACTCCAGAAAGATGTCACAACAATATAAAAATGCAATATCATCAACCATAACAATGACACAGTCCAAAATCTTGGCTAAATCCTTAAAGTAAAGGAAAATGTCAAATACAAGACTCTTCCATTTATCATTTGCCTACAAAATAGCAATCTTGACAAAAATCATCCAATATCCTGACATTTTCACATAGTCCTGAGTGCTAGGAATTTATATTATTTAAAAATAAGATTAAAATAATTTGAACAAGTTCACAATGCTAACCAAATTAGCGCAAAGGCATAATGCAACTCCTAGCAACCCCCCCTCACACACACACCACGAAAAACAATCCTCTGGCCTGTGGCATTGTGCTTTATTTCACTTGCCTGGCACTGTGTGCTCCATCCCATGATCTGAAATGACATTGGTTTACTATAAGCATTTTTATCAAAGTTCAAGCAAATGTATGTTGTGAAAATTCCTAGACATTCTTTTATTTCTGTTGTCACAGGGGAAAACAAATTCTATGGAGAATAGACTTTTATTTGGCTTCTCAGTTATACCAATGCAAAGCTTAAGCTGACAAATGCCTTGATGGAAATGTTGTTGTATAATGTATATTGTTATTAGTCCCAGAAATAATAAAATGCACTGGGCTGATGTAAAACAAGAACTTGGCTTTAAAGATTTAACAATAGAGCAAGAAGGACATTGATTCTTCATGCAAATGCCACAGACTACTTTTACTTAAATTGGTTTTGGTTTTGCTAACTCAAGTGATTTTTTTTAAATAGAGGAACTTGATCCTCATATGTCATGTAGTTATTTTATCAAGTGATGGAAATATTAACAATAAAAGTTGGAATGATTGAAGTGTCAAGGTTCTGTAGAGCAATCATCAGGAAAGTCATAAAATATGTATAATTAGGATGAAATATTACATGCAAGGCATGCTTTAGAATCTATAATTTTCATTTTCATGAAAAGAAATATCCAAGAAATCACAATGATTTAAGAACAAGCAAAAGCAGTGTACTATAATTTTATAATGATTTACCATAGAAACAGAATTCAAATGATATTTACTTTATATACAGTTTTGGTATCAAAACTTAAGTATATGTTGTTATTAAAACCCTTTGGCCTTCCACCCTCCCTGGTTCTCCCACCTTCATGCTCCCAACTTTGTCAGGTGATATTGTCTATTTCGACCTTCCAGGTGGTTATATACATGTTTTTCTTTGGGTTCACTTTATAACTTAGCTTCTCTAGGATCATGACCTATAGGCTCAGTGTCCTTTGTATATAGCTAGTACTCACTTATGAGTGAGTACGTACCATATTCATCTTTTTGAGTCTGGGTTGTCTCACTCAGGATAGTCTTTTCTAATTCCATCCATTTGCATGCAAAATTCAAGATGTCATTTTTTTTTTTACCACTGAGTAGTACTCTAATGTGTAAATGTGCCACATTTTCTCTATCCATTATTCAGTTGAGAAGCTTCTAGTTTGTTTCTAGGTTCTGGTTATTACAAATAATGCTAATATGAACACAGATGAACAAATGCCTTTGTAGTATGATTGAGCATCTTTTGAGTATATGCCGAAGAGTGGTATTGCTGGATCCTGAGGTAGGTTATTTCCCAATTTTCTGAGAAACCGCCATATAGATTTCCAAAGTAGTTGTACAAGTTTGCATTCCCACCAGCACTGATGAGTGTTCCCCTTACTCCACATCCTCACCAGCATAAACTATTATTGATGTTTTTGATCTTAGCCATTCTGACAGGTGTAAGATGGTATATCAGAGTTGTTTTGATTTGCATTTCCCTGATGGCTAAGGATGTTGAACATTTTCTTAAGTATCTTTTGGCCATTTGAGATTCTTCTGTTGAGAACTGTCTGTTTAGTCCCGTACTCCATTTTTAATTGGGTTATTTAGATGGTGGAAAGGGAAGAGGAGGGGGAAAGAGGAAGGATGAGGCAAACTTGAGGGGATGGGATAGATGAGATGGAGGAAAGACAGAGATAATAGCAAGGAAAGATATATCTTGATTGATTGAGGGAGCCATTATAATGTTAGCAGAAACCTGGCTCTAGATAAGTTTTCAGGAATCCACAAGGATGACCCTAGCTATGACCATAAGCTATAGAGGAGAGGGAGGCACCAATCTTGATTTGCCCTGTAGCCAACTGATGGATATCTTAAGTTTCACCCTAGAACCTTCATCCAGCAACTGATGGAAACAGAGGCAGAAACCTATTTCAGAGCACTAGACTGAGCTCCCAAAGTCCAGTTGAAGAGTGGGAAGAATGAGAATACGAGCAAAGAGGTCAAGACCATTATGGGTTCCCTCACTGAAACAGTTTACCTGAGCTAATGGGAGTTCACCAACTCCAGCCCGACTTGGAAGGAACAAGACTAGGACCAAACTAGTCTCTGAATGTTGTTAATTGTTGCATGACTGGGAGAGACTGAGAGCCACTGGCAGTGGCACCAGGATTTATCACTACTGCATATACTGGCTTTTGGGAAACTTATTCTCTTTGGATGTATACCTTGCTCAACCTAGATATAGGTAGGAGGGCCTTGGACCTTCCACAGAGCAATGTGCCTTACCCTCTCTGAGGATTGGATGGGGGTGGAGTCAAGGTTGGGTGGAGGGAATGGGAGAGGGGGAGGGAGTGGGAACTTGGATTGTAATTTTGAAAAATATAAAAAAATAAAATATCAAAAAACCCTTTGGGCCTATAATTTGCTACTATCCATTGAATATATTTCTCATTTTATTTTTTCTTTTTCTTTGTATTTATTATACATAAAGAGGGGAAATATAGTCACCCGGATTATTAATTTCTCAGATAATGACCGCTCAAAGCCGTTGCCTATATCACATTTAAACTGCTCTGCTTCTGATCGCCTTATGTCTTTTTGTTCCTAAAGATTATTAGAGAAAAGCTCGAAGAGACTGTAACTCACGGATTTTATTTATTTATTTATTCATTTATTCATTTATTTATTTATTTATTTATTTATTTATTCAGCACATTCAAAGTTCACATTGAAGCTCCAGAATAGAAACAAGAAAAAAGTTTGGAAAGTTAGAAAGTTTATCATATTAATATCTTACAGTTATGTGGACTTCAACTACTAAGCAGAGTTCATAACCTCTATGAATTTTAAAAGCAGCCGGGCAGTGGTGGCACACGCCTTTAATCCCAGCACTTGAGAGGCAGAGGCAGGTGGATCTCTATGAGTTCGAGGCCAGCCTGGTCTACAAGAGCTAGTTCCAGGACAGGAACCAAAAAGCTACGGAGAAACCCTATCTCGAAAAATAAAAAAAAAAGAAAAAGGGATAAATATTTTTTCCTACAGAAAATTCAAATAGCAGGCTTTTCAGAATTGAACTCCAACCTACTGGATGACTTGGTTGTTAGCAGTAGGAAGGGGATTCTTGGAAAGATGCCAACAGAGGCATCAGCATTTCACGAAAGTGGTGACTGATCCCATTACACTGGAGCAGAGGGTCCTTTTGAGAAGAAAAGTAAGAATAGGACTTTAGACTGCTCTTTCATCAGGGAGAGCCTAATGAGTCACTAAAGAGAATTCTTTCCAATATTAGAGGCAGCTAAGATTTTATTTATGATGGAATAATGAGAGTGGCACTTTAGAAATAAGTATTTGCCTTTGATGCAAGGGAAGAATAGAAATTAGAATGAAATCTAGAAGGAAGATATCACCTAATACGTTTCTGCAATAACACAAACATCTAATATGAACTTAATAAAAAGCTTAAGAGGGCAGATAGAACAAGAGACTAAGGCTGCCTTTGGGCCTTTAAAATGTGAGAATATTGAAGCTACTAAACACATTACTCAAAAAGGTAAGTGGTAGGTGGCCTTTATGAGCCAGTATCCATTTTTCTGGCGTTTTAGAGTGAATTTTTATATCTATAATCATCAGGAATATACATCTATAGTTTTATGAAGTTTTTTGTTGTTGCTTTTGTTGTGTGTTCACTTAGTATTGGTATTAGAGTAATACTGGTTTCAGAGGAGGAATTCTGGAATTTTTCGTCTATTTATACGTTTTCTTTAACCTTTTTTTTAAAAAACTACTAGTTCTGTCTGGGTGAGGGTGATTTACACCTTTAATCCCAGCACTTGGGAGGCAGAGGCAGATGCATCTCTGTGAGTTCGAAGCCAACAACCTTCTTATGGGCTCTGTGTGTGCACTCAAAGATACACATGAGTGTACATGGACACATACACACAGAGAAAGACTAATAAAAAATATGCAACCTAAATAAATTGTTCTAAGTCAATAGAACTCTGCCAGGGTTTTACCTTTCCCTATCAATGATATTTCTATGCTTATCATAATAATAAAATAATTTTATGAAACATAATAAAACTTAGAGCAAAAAATTAAAGTATCAATTAAGAAAAATTGGCAGAATTGACTACATAAATGCACATTTTCTTACAATTTTTGCTCATTTAAAGTTATAAAGGGAAAAGTTGCAGGGCGGTCGTGGTGCAGGCCTTTAATCCCAGCACTCAGGAGGCAGAGGCAGGCAGATCTCTGTGAGTTCATGGCCAGCCTGGTCTACAAGAGCTAGTTCCAGTACTGGCTCCAAAAAACAAGACAGAGAAACCCTGCCTCAAAAAAAGGGAAAAGTTAAAGAATAAATTTAAAGAAAATATATAATTGTTATTAAATATATTTAAACACCGTTTATTTAGAGATAACATATAATTTTGGTTAAATCAATATAGTTTTTAAAGTTCTAATTATTGCAGCAAAAGTAACTCAATTTTTAAGAGTACTTATTAGATAGATTTTAAAAATTTTGGTTTTAAGGTATAAACTAAAGATAGAGAAAATACAAATAAAATATTTCCTTTAAGAAATTGCACAAACCCATGTGCATATGTTATGGAAAAATTCAGATTTTTCTCCACAGAAACACTTGACTATATCCAAATAAAATATTTCTTTTCTAATTGTAAAAAAAATATTTTCTACTAAAAATACTTTATTATTTATCATAAGACTAATTATTATAATTATAATTATAATTCCTCCATACTCTGTTATTATTAGCTGTCACAGAAAAAAATACAAATCTCATTTTCTAAGAATTCTTAAATGTCATATTGTTACATAAACATAAATTTTATACAATACAGAAATGTCTCATTTGAATATATAATTAATTTCCAAATGACTACTATAATAAAAAGTAAGAGTAACATAACATTAACCGCATAATTTCTCTATTCTATGCATCTTCTGAAGACAGTGAACACATAGTTTATAATTACTAGAAGTCTTTACTAAAAAGGAGAGGAACATTTTATAATTTCCCAGGCTAGCAAGCATTTATTGACAAAGAAAACTAGTTAAGCATTACAGATTTAGATGTTTTTAACAAAGAAGTAGTGTGCTCATTTTGTAGAGTCAGCTAAACTGTGACTCAGAAGAACCCAGCTTTAAACTCACCTGCTACAAGTGTGTTATTTGGAAAGATGCCCATGTTTAATTCCTCTGACTTCTGGAAGCTCTGCCACATTCACTTTAGTCTTTTATACTTTCTTTAGTTTCTCCCTGTTGTTGATTTCATTCTTATTTGAGAAGTTCACACCTGCATGTAATGTGTTCTCGTTAAAATCTACCCCCATTCCATTCCCTTTGATTCCTCCCCTTTTTCTCCTACCACCCTTCCTCCTTCCTAACTTCATTTCTTCTCTTTTCTTTAAAAAAAGCCACTGAGTCCACTTAATGCTGTTATATATGCATGGCTGTATGGCCCTGTATTGGAGCACTGATAGCCTTTCAATGACTTCATTTTGAAGAAAACTTACCCCACCCCCAGGAGCTACTAATTACCAATAGCTTCTCAGCAAGGAGTGGGTCTCCTTGGGCTCCATCCCATTGCAGAATGGAATTGTGGTTGTTTTGATTTCAGGCAGGTCTTCTACATGCAGTCCTAGCAGTTATGAATTCATTCCCAATTTTACATACCAAGTGACACACATATATTGTCTATCTTTCAAAGGAAAACTGAAACACAGAAACTGACATTAAAATCATCCTCAGTGAGTAAACCAAGTGAAGAATTGAACACAAGCGCAGTTAGTTCTTTTTCCTAAATTCTAAAGTAATTATTATAAAACAAATGGGAATTATGATTTTTATTTTGTTTTTTTTTAAAAGGACGTGCAAAATAATAGTGTCAAAAATGTATACCTTAGCCAAGCTATCTGTTATTTAAATCATTTCAGAAGCTGCTTTACGGGAAATTCCATAATCCCAATACCATTTCTTTCATTAAATGTTTTGGATGTTAATACCCATTGAGCTTTATTTGACTGTTTTAATTTTGACTCAACCAACTTTAATGTGTCTGTGAGTATAAGTCATTCAAATAATGTCTAGTATATTAGCTAATCAAAATTAAATTTGAAATCCAAAACCTCTGAAGAAGCTCCTAATTGCTTCTTAGGTTTTGCCAGAATATTTTCTCATGCCAGACATGAACGTCTTTCTATGCAATCTTACCCTGGCTCCCTGCATAGTAAGGAGCTCATATTATAATTTATCTTCCTAAGGGAGGAATATTCCTTGTAGAGGTCATATTTAAGAAACATCAGACATGAATTTTGAACACTTTGACTTCACTTCCCCTTTCCAAGATAATTGCCCATCCAGGCTGCTGAAGGAGCAATTTTAAGGATATAATCTGGCAATCGGTCTTTAGAGATGCTACAAGCAAATGAAAACAGCAGACTCGATAAGAAAGGAAGAGCAGGTGTTCCTTCAATTAGAAGGAAGAGAGAAGTTTCAGATAATGAGACTATGATGAAAACTGGTGGAGGATACAACATATAAAACACAATGTGAAGCTTGATTCTCTTCCCACATGCTCATCTGCAGGCGTTTTTAATTAAATGAGCAAGTTAGTTTGCATCTTTTAACATTCAATCTCAAAACAAGTCCCTCTTTTCATCTTTAAGTAATGACAATGTAGATTGCTGAATATGTAAAACACTATAAGAAATTAGTTTACAAATCTCTTACTTAATTGAAGTGGATTGCAGCATCTCACGGCTATCAAAGACACAACAAACATCACCTTTGCTCATAAAATATTGCTATGTGAATGCTATGCTTCTGTATGATATTATGCAGACTTTGTGAAAGTACATCTATACAGATTGCCTGTGTTTTCTTTTACGTTAATATGCATTGATAAGGTATCCCCCAAAAGAAAGTTGATTAATGTCCCCCAAAAATAACGTTACCCAAATAAAACAATTAGATTCCTGATGAACTATTCATTATAATGACTGCTGTATTGTTTGATGAGATGTCAGATTTCAGAAGCACCTGTACAACTAATACTTCAGGGTGTCCCAAGGCTAACGGACGTGAGACAACTGAGAAGATTGCCATGTTTTGTTTTGTTAAGGAAAATGAAGGCTTTTCTTTCTTTTAAGGAAAAAGAAGCTACTGTATTCTAAATAATAAAACTTCAATGAGTAATACAAACAGAACTAAAGCTTCACTACAGCAAACTGACTGCTGTGCTAAATCCTGACCAGTCTGAGGGTGAGAAGGGAGATGTCTATCAGTCATTAGACAGCCATGTATACCTTCACGAGCAATACATAGATGAAGCTCATTTTTTAAATGAAAAGTTTTGAGTCATCGCTGTGTAAATTAAAGGAGTGATGGAATAGTACAAACTGTAATCCAGTGATAGAAACGTTAATTTTCCTTTCTTCTATTTCAGAGTCAAGAAAGTATATTCGCCAGTGCCCTGAGCCTTCTTTCATCGCCAGAGCCCCTCCTCTGTCCTTGCTAGTTCAGGTAAGATTGGCATGATGTAACAACAGAGCCCAGGAATAGCACATCTACTATACTATGCTTTACTCTCAACTGATTTCATTCTCTGTTACTGTGGTTGAAAAAGAGGGCATTTCCATTTTGAAGAAAATGTACTTTTATCTGCTAATTTCGTTTATTCCAAAATAACTTCAAAGCTAAGAATAACAGATAGCACCATATAGATTCTTTAAAACATACTGAATTTCCAGAAAATTATCAAGAGGATTATATGCATATCCCTGCTCTTAACAACTCACCGTTAAAAACAAATAGAAAAGATTTGGTTACATTCCTTCAGAATGTCAAGTACCTTTAAACAAGTACAAACACAAGATATGCTCACCTTAGTCACAACTGCAGTAGAAACAGTCAGCAGCAGACAGAATGGCAGAACTGAGAGAAAACAAAACCACGTATTCTTGCTTTGTTTTTTTCTAGCTTGCTATAATAAAGGTGAAGAAAGATTTTTGGCTACAGTTACAGCTAAATATGGAATCAAGGCAAGAGAAATTGCACAGGAAAGATTCGTACTGGCAAGTTCAAAGTATTTGGTTGGGAAGAGTGGCACAGATGGATTCTGTCCACTTTTCAGACATCACATCTTGCTTCTGTATTTACATTTTCACAAAATCATCAGGTTAAGAAAAATTGAACAGTGTAGTAGCTGGCATTTTTTACTAAAAAGTAGATATGGGAATTATACTAACTAAATTACCATTTATTTTTAAAATTTCAGTGATAATTTTCATTTGAGTTCCATAACCAAAAGCAGGACTTAGCAATACAAACTCTCTCAAGCAGGGAAAGAGACTTGGTTCCTGTCTCAAATCTCAGACTGGACCAACGAGCAAGACCCATCAGGTCCTAGGGCATCTCTTTTGAGTTTTTGTTTGTTTGTTTTCAGGAATTATTTTCCATTAAGAGTTTTTAAATGTAAGCAAATATAACAGAATCTGTCTGCTTTGGCAAACCAAAAGATAAACTTATCTCACATAATCTCCATAGGCAAAGCAAAGCTGTTAGCAATAAAGCTTAAGAAGCAAAGGCTCCATGAATTGCAAAAAGACACATGTACAGCCAACAGACAGAATTAGTTTTAATTTGGTAAATCTACACACAGCAAATACTATGATGCTGGAATAGAGGAAACACCTTGGGAGGTAGGAACTGGAAGAAAAGGATGTCAAGATTGCCTTTGGCTACCTAGTAAGTTCAAGGTCAGCCTGTCTCAAAAATTCATAAATAAATAAGCAAAATCCCTGAAAAATATAACTCATTTGTCATGCTATATAAAAATATTTTAATACAAGGTCCTTTTTTACTTGGAGTTCTCTCTTTCTCTGTGGGCTGAGAAATTTATTATTAGTATGCAACTTTTCTTAAGTTCCTTGTGGAAGACATAAAAATTTGAAATATCTCCTGCTCTTGGGCTCTTTTCCTCCTATTGGGTTGCTTCTGTCTGAGTGAGGGTTGTTGCCTTATCTCATTTGTGTCTTGTTTTGTCCTGCTTTGCTGTTAGCTCTTGGAAGCCTGCTCTTTTCTAAAGAGGAAATGGAGGGAGAGCAGATCTGGGAGAGGGGGGAGATTGGTGGTGGAGGGGGTGGTAGGGGGAGTGGAGGGAAGGGAAACTGTGGTCAGGTTGTGTGTGAGAGAATAAGCTGTTTTCAACTAAAAAAATTAAAATATCTCAAAAAACCATCATTTCTAAAAGAATTTATATTAAAAAGTTATTTGAGAGCTATATATATGGTAAAGCAGATTCTGTGCCCTATTAGAAATAAATAAAATAGCAAATGTGAGGCTAGCAGAGCACAAAAGTAGTGAAACTTAGTGAGATGCGAAATGAGATTTTAATGCATGCGAAACACATTCCAATGCATATTTTTAGGTGGGAGCTGATTGACTTTTCTTGGTGTTTAAAATTAAAAGCTGCCTTTAGGCAGTTAAGAACCTTTGGAGAGCATTTGATATTGCTAAACTCAAGCACTTGGGTTTAGTCCTACCATGGAGCTGTGCAAAGACCAAAGTCTCATCCTGGGACATATTTCAGGGTGGCTGTGTGCCAGTTCTGTCCCACAGAGCAAGTTCATCAAATTCTCTTCCCAGGTGAACCTGCCTCCATATACTATGGGAAATGTGTTCACCTTTTCTATGCCCTCTTCAGGTTTTACTCATCCTCCTTGGCCCTCTTGACCAGTATTTAATGATAAATGGAATAATAACTAGTACATGGATAGACGGTTCTGTGCTAAACATTGATGACTATAGTCAATAACTATCTTTCTATGGTCCCGTAATCTACATGGAGAAGGTATAATTGCTAGTCTCAATTTACCCTTGAAGTCAATGACATTTAGAAATGCTATCACATCAAAAGTCACACAGCTCAGAAGGGGAGTCTGCAATGAACTCGTGTCTCTGTAGCTCTATAACTGAGCAAAAATAAAGAAGCCTTATAATTGGAATCTCAAAAGCTGCGTTATTTTTCTCTGTCAATGGGTAGATGACAGCTCATTTTGCTCTCAAGTTCTTTATGAATTAAAAGAAGTTTTTAAAACTCCCTATGCTGAAATTACACTTTACTCAATAACCACATATTGAATGCTTTAATACAAGATACTTGTCTAGGTAGGAGAATATCAGCATAATATATAATACTCATTGCTCACTACTTAAATTCATTTTTTCATTGTTTAACAGTCTATGGATTTTACTCAAAGATCATATGTATGGATTATTGTCATGATGTCTTTTTACAAATTTCTCTTTTATGGATTTAAGACAGTTTGCCTTGATAAGTTCTTTAGAGCCATGGAAGCATGTAATTTGAAGAAAACACAAACTAACAATCTTGATTGTATGACCTAGGTTAAATAGATTGTTAACAGTACAACGCACCGACTCTGATGCTTTGTGTGTGGAGTTGCAGCTGTAGATTCAGCTTTCCCATGCTATCGTTTATCAAGTATAATTTACTGGTCCAGAATAATAAATGCCAAATTCAATCATGGTCATCCAGGACGGACATGTTTTGCTTTTCATGACTCTCAGATTGTGGTGTGATTTAATTCAGGATGTTGTGTCTTTATTCATATCATATTAAGTGTCTTATGAAAGAGCGCCAGTATTATGAGGAGCCAGAGTAAGTCACTGATTGATATGAATGCTGAATCATATCAGCCTCATCTAAATGAATGTTGAATGAAGCAAAAGGTTTAACAGAGAAGAAAGCTGTGCAGGACATACAAACTACTTGTATGACATATTTGTATTGATATCATGATGACTTTGTGTAGGAGGAAAACACAGTAAGGTCAGTATTGCAAAGCAATTTTCATCCAAGGTAATTAACTCAACAAATGTTCATCAAATGCAAACTATTTTAAAGACATTTTAGGTGTCCAGGATGATTTTTTTTTAAGTGTAAACTTAATCTAAGCAGGCAGTGGTGGCAGCCAGATCTCTGTGAGTTTGAGGCCAGCCTGGTCTACAAGAGCTAGTTGCAAGACAGGCTCCAAAGCTACAAAGAAACCCTGTCTCAAAAAAAAATCAAGTGTATTGTAAAATTAATCTAGGTTAGTTTGAAAATGACTATATAAGCAAAAGCTTTTTGTCTCTTAATTGCATGTCTATGCTATATCATTGTAACAATGGATACAGAAAAACCTTAAGATCACTTAGAGACCAAATAACAAGCAAGTGCCTTAAAATATATTTAGCAATCAAAATCAGAGAGAAATCACACGACTCAGTATCTAAACGATATGCTAAACCTAGAAGTTTTTGAGAAATTAGCATATGTAAAAGTGGCATTTCCAAAGTAATGAGGGAAGATAAAATGAATCAGAGAGGAGATGGATTTTATCAAAATATAGTATAAGCACATATAGAAACATCCTAGTTAACCCCTTTATATAATTAATATATACTAATAAAATACAATTGGTCCACTTTGTAGTTTGTTTAGATAAATTGATACTAATATACACACAGTCCCACTCCCATCTGTCTGCTGTCTAGTTCTTTTCCTCTAAATGTAAGAATGACACATAAAATAGCAAGCATATTTTCCTTAACACTGGTCTTCTACTGGAGCGGCTAACTGGACCAACAGGAGGAGAGAGAACATAGAGACATCAGAGCTTCATGCCATAGGAAATAGAATGATTCTATTCCTAGGACTAATCCTCTGGGCAATTTTTATTATAACAAGTCAAGTACTATGCATTTAGTTTCTGAAATATACAGACACAACTAGAGGAGAAGGTCTTAGAAAAATGAATAAACATTTTAGATAGCAATTGTATTTTCTCCAGGAATTCAGAGCCAATATTTGTGTTTGTATATGTTTGTGTATGTGTGCTTGTGTGTATGTATATGTGTGTATGTGTTTTGCGGATTAGTCTGTATGTGAATGTGTATAAATAAATTACGAAGGAAGCATTATTCTATTAAAGAAAAGCAGTGGTTTTTAACCAACAATTAAAAGCAATGATGCCATAAAGAAAAGATAAGTAAAGTTGATCATTGCTGGTGTTCAATTTCAGTTGCAAATGATTAGATCTTAATAAGCATGTAGTGTAAGAACCCTCCAATCTGAAATAATTATGGAAATTTGAGTCAGTTGAGGAACCTGTTTTCTCTCTGAAGGCAAGATATGATAGAATACTAACTATACCACCACATGAGTTACTTTCCTTTTTATAAACACTGAGGGTCCACCTTATAATACCTAAAATTCTCCTAGCCTGTGGCTAATATAAAATTGAGTTAAAACAGGATTGCTTGTCTCTAATTTCAGAAAACAGACTCACAGGTTTGGACTCTAGTATATAATTTCAATGAAGGCCATGTGTTACAAACACAAAACAAAGTTCTAAAAGTCTGCTATGTAATGGGATTTTGCAATAAGAAAACTCACAGCCACAAAAATAATTCCTACAATGTCTTGACGTACGACACTTCATAACTTGGAGACAGAAACTTAAAGAGGAAATTTTTCCACCTGCCCAAAAACTTCTTGTGCCATCACCCAATGGTAATGAGCTTCAAAAAAGCCTGGATATAAGTAACTAATCATTACTCATTGGCAGTAGGTACTATGTATGCCTCATTTAACTCATCTGTTGGGCTAAGTTAATGAGCAAACCAAAGATCAAGCTGAAAAGAATAATATTCCTTCCCACAATAAAAAATTCCAGTCTTTCTTCAATTACTGCCAAAATGTCAACAAAAATGAACAAATATATTTCGTAATTATTTTTTTTAAAAAAATCCATAAAAAGCAAGAAAATAAACCTAATGGACAGGTATGGGACACGCTGGGGGGAAACTGTTCATGCTTTATGAAAACTCAGAACATATAACATTATTGACTGTATGCTGTTCTTAAAGTCATATTTAACATGCCTTAGAAGAATATTTATTATGTAAGGCTAGAGAGACATCTTAGCAGGTAAGAGCACTGGCTATTCTTCCAAAGGATCAGGTTTTAATTTCCAACACCTACATGTGGTTCAAGGTGAATTATAACTCCAATCCCAGAGGAATATGCCACTCTCTTCTGGCCTCCACCATTGTTAAAGGTACATAGTATACAGATATACACGCAGGCAAAACACCCATACACATTATAATCATTTTTTAAATGTTTATAAAAGTATTATACAGCAGACTCCACTCTCTTCCTCACTCACTCTCTATTCCCTCATTCTCTCTGTCTCCCACAGTTAACCTAAAATGTATGGTGCAGTGTACAAAGTGCAGGAATACAAAGGAAGAAAAGAATTGTATCTTCCTCAGGTTATTGATCAGTAAGAAGAAAATCCATTGGCAAAAAACAAGAAATGTGTTCCAGCAAGTGCATAGACAGTATTGTAAGACAGAGAGAGGAAATTCATGATCAAGAAGAAATTAATTATTTAGTGAAGTTTAGGAGCTGAGAACATCCCAGGGAAGTACAATGTCAACATTGTGCTGACTATGCTGTATCATGCTGAAGTGTGGGAA
The DNA here is from genome assembly GCF_018167655.1 of Microtus oregoni. Lineage (NCBI taxonomy): Eukaryota > Metazoa > Chordata > Mammalia > Rodentia > Cricetidae > Microtus > Microtus oregoni. The sequence goes on along the minus strand of NW_024544709.1, from coordinate 2,630,372 downwards.
TTAAAACAACTTATCAAAAGAGAATAAAAAATAAAGTTTAAATAGATAAGAAATGGACTATTGTCTTATTCTTAAACAAATTGTGGGTAGCTTGGGCATAAGCTACTTGAGGCTAGTCAAAGAAGTAGGAAAATCATAGATAGGCTATTAGCCCTTCTTGCCAATCATTCTCATAGAACATTGCAGGTTGTTCTTAGCATGCGTCTTCCGAAAGAATTTCTACTTTGTTCTATGCACATCTATATTACTTTATGCCAATAAGCCACATGACCACTGCCATAGAACACACAATAAATTCTAGCTTCTACTAAGGAAATGTATAAAATAAGGAACTAGCAGAACAGGTTTATTTGGAGTCAGTCATATTTCAAATCCAATACCTAGAATCACTGACAATCTTCCAGAATAGCCTTGCTGCTGACTTAGCTGACTAACTGTGTTGGCAAAGGATCTTTAGCCCAATTTAAGAAGACAAAGCTCTCAAATTTTCAGAAACACATAATAATTTTAATGGTAAGGTCATTGATTATTATGCCTAAAACATAGAAAATCAGCCAAGCAAATTTTAGGTCTTTGTGAAGTTTAACGCAAGAATTTCATCAAAACTGTAAATAAAAATTTATAATCATATTCAAAGAATATGTGGGGTTTTTTTAAACTTCAATTTGATCAGTCTTGTCAAAGCTAATAATTGGCTGCTGTTCGGACTAGTTTCCAGAGATCATCTTTTCTTCCTTTTATAAAACACCCTCAGGCATTTCCAGAAATGTCTAAATCCTTTCCTACCAAGACTCAGGGCCAGCGTTTGTGCTCCAATATCTAGTCTGTCCAAACTTACTTCGAGTTAACTCATTTAAAATTAAAAAGAAGAAAAGATTGTATAAATCTCTTAGCAGGGATTCTGACCCAGTTCCTCAGAGTAATCTCATTTTTCGTACATTCCGTTTGCTGCAGTGACCCCCAGCACTACAAGAGCTCTACACATGATTCTCAGGAGAGGCTACGAGAAATGAGGAGCTGTGGAGAAGTCTCATCGGAGACAATGAGGGGTTAAAGGGAGTGTTGAAACACGGAAAACTAGAGGATGGTACTGAGGACACACCTCTGACAGAGTTCTTATACTGAAAAGGTAGTGAAACATCTAGACAGAACTTTCTAAAAGATTACCGAACTCCGTGGCATGGACCAAGAAGCTCAGGTGAGATTTGGGACACTGAGCGTTCCTTCCTTGCTACTATCCCTTTGTAGCTACCTTCAGTCATCCAAGATTACCTACCAACAGTGCGCAAGGAGGAAGAAACAACTGAGCAAAGACAAACTCCAAGAACACAGAAGTGTTAGAGAACAAACATGGAAGGCTTTTATAAAAGATTCTGAAAATGACAGGTCAGATCGTTAAGAATCCCTATTATTCATACACATTTGAAAATATTCTGCTGTCAGATCCTCAATAAGAATTCAAGAGTGAAAAAAAAAAAAGAATTCAATGGTGTATATGCCAGAGCTCGAAGACTTATATCCAATAATCTTACAATGGATCATATGTCTTTTAATATAAAATTTATGCATTTGGATCATTTAAATCAAGGAGGAGAATATATCAGAGAAAGATGTTTGGTGGAATAGGAGCAATGTTTCCTCTGTTTGTTTTTGTAGTTGCTTAGAATCATTCTCTTTGAGAGAAAATGTAAGCTCCAGTAAACATTTGTAATTTTTCACTGACTTTTCAGCTTATTACCTTGCTGGGTTTAAACTCAACTACTATTTGTCAGTAACTTAACAAGTAGAAAATGCTCTTTCAATCTTTGAATTCTGATTTTTTTCTGTGTATGCTCGAAAGGAATTTCATAACATTGAAAGATTACCGCTTACAAATTTAGCAAATAGCTTATCTCACTAAGCATAGTAGACAGAAATCTTAGTCTAAACGTGTTTTCAGATGATGATATAATGGCAGAAGTCTAATTATATCAGAGTAAAATACATTACTTCTGTATAGAATGCTATAGAACTTTAGCATTCCTGCTTTTCCAATTGTCCTCTCAGAAGTTTCCAAAGCCCACTAGAAGTGAATATGAAATGCATTTTAGTCACAGTAGTCACAACTTGTATTCAAATGTTAGATATTCTGAAGTCAGGTGCCTTGGAAGTGACTTGGAAGTGTATGTAATATACTCTGCTTCATTATCACATGGCAAAATAATATGTTCAACTGATTCCACTGTGTGTCGCATATTATGTAATTATTAAATGCCCATGACTTCAGGAATGATTTAATGAAAGGCCTTATCATTAAGAGAACAAACATGGAACTGTTCATGCTTTGAACCATGACTCACATACGAACTTGGAAAAAAGTTGATGAGATGAAATAAAACCTAACTGTCTCTGTTGCCTAGAGCAATCAATGGATCAAAACATCAGTTTTATAAAGAGGCTTTGAAAACAAACAAAATGCTGAGTTAGACGGGCTTATTTAGTTTAACTTCTCATTAAACAATGTCTCCACACCAGATAAAAGTGAGGAGCCTTCTAATTTCATAGATTTGGCAATATGAGCAATTATTTTTCACAAAAGCCAAATCTGAAAGCATTGAGAAGTGAAACAGTGACTAATATCAGAATAAATTTGAATTAAAATGGTCCCAAAAATTAGTGTTACTGATCAGACTGTCAGTCCAAGGGCACGCAAGGTTTCACTTTCTTTCAAAGAGGCTCAGAAGTTCCTGAACTATTCCACAGTGAGATCCTGCATGTGACATACCTATAGGCATAGCATTCTCATTTAACCTCTGTGACTTCAGTTTGTAGCTTCTGAAAAGTAAGAAAATTCTTAGAGAGCTGAAGCCTTTTGTAAGAGATGTATAATACCACGGCATGTTTTATATGACTAAAAACTTACACATCACATAGTCACTGCAATTTCAAGTATGTATACATTTGTTTATGGCACTTATTCTTTAAAGTATTTACAACTAGAAAAAAAAAACTCTATTCTGTGCCCAATGGTTAGATTGAGATCCACGTAGTTGTTAAAATGGAAATAAACATAAGCCTTTAGGGTAAATGCAAAAAGTATTAAAGTCAGCTATTAAACACTGTTGTTTTAGGACAAACATCAGTTCTTAATGTTAAATCCCAAGCAGCTGCTTAGGAGCAGTGAAACTTACTTTGTCTTTAAGACTAGATAAAATATCTCATACATCTAAGGGAGAGGTGGAAAGCTCAAATACAATTCTATAAATCTTGAGGTAAGCAATCTATTTTCTTGGATTAGCTTTTTCTTCGGTTTGAGGTTTTTAAAACACCGAAAGGCACTGAGTAAATGCCGACTCCTAGAATCTCCAAGAGGAAGTATTTTCCCACTCACAACTTTGTTTTCATATTTCATGTTTCATAAGATCACTCTTGCCTATGGAAGCTGATATTTTTGTTTCTACCCAAGAAAATTTCAAGGCTGTTTTTTTTTATATTAGGTACATAATACCTTTCTTCCATAGGAGGATGTGAGATTACCAACAAATGTGAAAATTAGAAAATGATCCTATGTGAGCTAGTGTTTGAGTATACATGCCCTGAGCAAAGATGAATACAGTACTTTTATGACTTTCACTGTGTTAAAATTTTCACTTCTAATTTTTTTCAGCTATAACTCAGAATGTTTACAGCTGCTAGCCATTATTAATATCGACGAGGCAAAGACTAAGCAGGGTGCTTGTACTAGGGTAAGAAACATAATGCGTTCTGGTTCCCCATCCTTCTCTGAAGTTCATACCAACTTCATACTGTGGACTTCTTGTCATACAAGCAGTCATACCATAGCAATGACAGGCACAGAACTGCTTTGAGGAAAGCTTCTTCAAAAGGATGCCAACCATCAGCGCTGTTGGTGAAAGGAAAGGCATCTAAGAAGTGATGCTCCTTCAACAGAAAATGTGTGGTATGCATTTAGTCAATCTGTTTGACCTAGAAATACTCAGACTAAAACGTTTTAGAAAATGCCCTCAGAAAGCATTATTGAATATTGATCTCTCATGAACATAAAAGACATGCCTTTTGGAAATAATATGCGACTATGCTTTTATAGTTTCTACATATATGACTTTTTAAAAAATTAGTGAAAATGTTAACGAAAAATTATGTCAAGAGCTGAAATAAAATTTATTTTATAGTCATTTATTTAACTGTGTTAAATATGGAGAATTTCTAAGGAGATCTTTAGCTTCATTGTAAATTAAGTCATCTAGTGTTCATTTTCACAATTCTGCTTTATCATAAATCTAAGTGCATGATAATTCACATTTGCGTGTGTGTGTGTATTAATTTTAAGACAAAGTGAATGTACAAAATCTGAGGTAGAGAACCCTTGTTGCAAATCAAATTCAGTTTATGGTCTTTAACAAAATCAAAATTGGTAGTAAGCTGATAAGTAAAATAATAGAGAAAATATATCAATTTATATAATTTATATAGGATCTAATTTTCTACAGTTGTTTAAGGTTATGAAACTATCATCTTATTATTATTTATTATATATCATTAAAAAACTTTTTGAGATAAAGTTTCATGTAGTCTGGCTGTTCTAAAGTTTACCGTGTAGCTGAGGATGACTTGACCTTCTGATTCTCCTGCATCTACCTCCCAATGACTAAGATTATTGGCATTTGCACATACCTAGGCCTCTATCACATACTCTTGGGCTTCACCACTACATGTCAAACTAAAAATAATGTAGCCCAAAGATTGGGGATGAACATAAGATTTCTTTTCTAAAGGTATGTAGAGTGAAGAGCTACTCTGTATGAAAAGTAAACACGTTGATTGCAGCTCAAATGTCACCATTCACACTGGAAACAAGAATGTCAGAGAAAATCCTTTACTCCATGAGCAACATCTTCCAAACATCTCTGGAGTTTAAACTAAATGCAATAGCATAGATTTCAGAAACAGAAGACGTAGAACAGTGTCACTAATGCATTTTTCATTAACCGTTTGATTCTGAACACTTCATTTTTCTGAGCTACAGTTTTAAACCCCAAAATAAGCAGCTGATAGCATATACCTGGTCTGATGTTCAAATGAAATATTTGAATGATGGAAACAGTTATGTTACATTTATTGGTTTGAAAACAATTTTCTTTGAAGAAGATGCAAACATGTCATTTTCAAAAAGTACAGGTAGCAATAGACTCATAGACCAGAGAATTGAGAGAGCAGATGTCCATGAGGTTTCTACCTTCTGCTTTTCCATCTTCCAGTTCTAGGCAGTGCCTCTGTTGAATTGTGAACTAAGAGCAAGCAGAATAGGTAAAAGTCCTAACCAGTGGTACTTCCGATTTACTAATTAAATACTGGAATTATTTTGTATGAACTTTTAAAGAAATTATTCAGCCACCAGTAAGAAAGATTAGAAGAGAACACTCCAGTGAACCCAGTTCCCAACCCTAGCATTCTCTACCCTACTAAAGCTGAGAACTGGGAGGTCTGTGAGCCCTGCCCGCAGAGCTGCCTCTGGTGTGTGACTGAGCCAGGGTTTGAACTGTATCTGGTTGTGTGAACAGTCATTGCAACCTACACCACAAAACTGGACCAAGCAAAGCTTCCAAGGCAGCTAGATGCAAACTGAGTGCTTGGAGACTTTTGGATATCTCTGGGTTCTAATATTGAGACTGAACATTTCAATTAGCAGCAAAGTCTCCATTTTAGCCCCTCTTTCTCTGATAGCCATTACCCTGGAAGTCAGAGTCTTTGTGCATAGATATAGAAATATTTAACTTTTAAAGATGTTTAAAATGTTCATCTTGGCTTAGAAGCATTTTGTGATACCAATCTAACACCACAAATATACGGCCATGGTTTATAGTATTTTTATAGCGAACCTACAAAAACTTACTTAGGCATATATCAAGACAACTCCCAAGGCACAGTTTTGCTGTTGCTGTGTGTGTGTGTGTGTGTGTGTGTGTGTGTATGTGTGTTTTAATATTTAGAACATGAAGGATTGTGATGTGTTTCGGAGAAATACTCATCCTTTTTTTGTCATTTTTTTGGTTAGCTTAGAATTCTCTATTTGTTCTCATTGAAAATATAGAATCTCAGCCGGGCGATGGTGGCACACGCCTTTAATCCCAGCACTCGGGAGGCAGAGGCAGGCGGATCTCTGTGAGTTCGAGACCAGCCTGGTCTACAGAGTTAGTTCCAGGACAGGCTCCAAAGCCACAGAGAAACCCTGTCTCGAAAAACCAAAAAAAAAAAAAAAAAAAAAAGAAAGAAAATATAGAATCTCCCTTTACTCCTAACATTCATCCAAAATGGATACAGTCAAAGAAAAACACACATACTCCTAAAATTAACATATTAAAATCTACCTCTTTTTAATGAGGTAGCGTTGACTTTGAGACATTCAAAGGCTAAAAATAATCTTAAAAACATGGGTAGTTTTGAACTATTAAGCTTATAAAATTTTATATATGAACATTTGCCTATCAAATCAGTCAAATTGTAAATGCATATACTCAAAAAATCCATAGAGATCTGAAGTAAAGCAAATGCTCATTTTCTTTATTGCCTTAAAGCTATAAGCCTGCTGAATTGCATTTTAGCTGAAATCCCAATACTGTATGAGAAATAAGTAACTAAATATCATATAAAAGGTATGCTCCAAAAATGCACATTGATTTATTGTCTTACAACATTAAGCTATCTTGCAGAGCCATTATTTTGAGTCCATAAATCTTGAAATATTCTTTTTACTACTACTTCAAGTCTTGATGTATCTCTGGTAAAGGCCAGAGATCAGCAAAGCTATAATAGCCAGTAGAAACTTGGGATCTGAGCTTACTAATGACAGCAATTGACGGACACTTCTCAAATTGACTATACAATTCCCAACAGCAGTTGCTTCCTATTTCTCTCTCTGTCAATACTAAGTATGTCTCCTCCTTAAAGTTAAACCATAAATAATGTTTAACTTATATTACTTAAAGTTTATTTCATTTATATTAACTGCATTTCTGGATTTTTTTTTAAATCAACATTATAATCCCTGAGTCTCACATGGTAGAACCAAGTCCTATAAGTTGTTCTCTGACCTTTATTGATAAGAAGGCTGCTTGTTGGTTCCCAACTGCTCATTCCCATTATAATCACACAATAACTATATTATTTAAATCACCACATGGCCTATTAGCTCTAGCTTCTTATGGGCTAACTCTTACATCTTAACCCATCTCAACTAATCTGTGTATCACCACAAGGTCATGGCCTACTAGCAAAGTTTCAACATGTCTGTCTCCGGTGGCAGCTCCATGGCTTCTTCTCACTCCGCCCTCTTTTCTCCCAGCATTCAGCTTAGTTTTCCCCACCTAGCTCTGTTCCCCTATAGCTGTGCTATTGGCCCAAAGCAGTTCCTTTATTTATCAATGGTAATCACAGCATAGAGAGGGAAATCCCACATCAGACCTCCACATGTTCACCCTGGAATTCACAAGCCATACCCCCTGACACACACACACACACACACACACACACACACACACTAAGGAATTTAAAGACAAAAAGATTCAAAAGAACAAATGGTAATTCCTAGACATGACAGAGATGGGAGAATTTTACTCTTCAATAATCAAACCACTTACTGAAATACCCTATATCTATCCTTATTCAGAAATTTCATTTTTGAATTAACAATAACATATGTGTGTGAAATAAATATATATATATATATAAAATTCGTGATGTTTTGATGTACGTATACATAGTAAAATAACTAAATCTTAAATAATAAATTATATATATCATATTTTATAAAATATAAACATAAATTTCAAATGTCTCATCATAAAAAATGAGATAAGAAACATGAATTAGCTAGATATTAAACACATGATTTTAAAACACCATGTTGTTTCCCATAAAGGCCTACAATTATTAATTAAAACAATATTAACTTTAAAAGTCAAAGTTAATTGCTACTAACTCTCTGGTTAGTTCTTTTTATCAAAAAGTTGTAATCGGATATAACTGAAGAGAAATTACATCTCCTGAGGATGTGAAAGAAGTCAAATAAGCCACTGTTCACATGTATGTTTCCTTATTCTTAACTAAAAAGTGTGAATATAAAAAGCAAGTTGCTAAAAATATGACATGTGTTGGAGAGTACTATTTTTCACTATGGAATGACTAACATAAAAATACCACCTACTTACACTCTTGCAAAGCCTCCCACACTGCAGCAAGCTCCACTTTTCTGGGCTGAGTGTCTTATTGATGAAACAAAAAAAATCATTTTTAGAATTCATCTAAGTGCCAGCTCTCTTATTTGATGCGATTGTAGACAAATGTACTATGGTGTTTGTTACAGACTGCTGCATCTTGGAATGAACCACTTGTTTAAATGGATGCGAGTTTTTGCTAGGCAATCATTTCCTTCCCATACAGTACTTTCCTAATGGCCTAATTGTATCATTCTGGGAGGGCTTTGCCTTGCCTATATAGGTCAAGTTTCAAGTTCTTAGCTGACAAAATTGTACTCAATTTAAAGAGATAACATTAAGCAACTGTAGCCTACCTTTATTATATTATAAAAACAATTAAATTATCCTTATTAAAAAGTTGGTTTATTCATAGCAGGATAAGCTAAATAGTTTACTATTTTGTCCTTAGAAAAGAATTTTAAAATAGAAGCACTGTTCTCAGGCTATTCCAAGAATAGAAAACTTTGTTTTGACTTCTAACCAATTTTCTTCTTAAAGAGAATTTGAAAAGAAAGAAATAAAAGTTTAAATTAAACATCATTATAAAACTCTACTATAGTCCTGGAGGTTTTCATTTTTCTGATCCTCAAGCAAAAATCAAATTATTCAAGAATGGATTATTATCACTTTAAAACTTAACTTTTTATACGTCAATACAAGAAAATAGAATTTGTCTTAAAACTCAGTTCTCAAATTCTTCATTCTTATTCATTATCCTCAGGGTAATATATTTTAACATGTGTACTCTGGGCCTCAGTGGTGCTCTGTTCTGTGATAAAGATAAGCTTATTGAGAGGGAGAAACAGTATAGCTCAATACAAGTCAGAATTAATATTAACATGTCAACTATGCAGAGGCACTCAATACCCTGTAACTAGAACTATTCCAGGGCTGACGATACTCTTTCTAATATCAATATTTGTTTACCCCCACATTTCCAAAGCAACAGCCCATATTCTAGGTTGTTTGATGTTGTCTCTCCTTTAAAACAAATACTGAGGCAAAATCCAGAGCCAAACTTATATATTCAAAAAGAAACAGATCAAAGGGAAAAGAACAAACCACAACTCTTCGGCTGGGAACTGGACCCCTTTTCACCACTGGTTTGTTTCATCAGTGACATGTATGTAAAACAGAAGAGGAAAATAATCTTGCCTTCATTAGCAAGCTTCACATGCATAACTTTTGCTCAATTATCCACCAATAAATCCTTTAATGTGCATGCAATATTTATGATAATGATAGCAATGATTTCATATCTAATTGTTGAGGCCAATCTTTAGTATTTCAAGTTGGGGCAGAAAACTTTATTTGCTTCGCAACATATAGTAAATACCATTGCCCACACTCATAGCATAAATATGTACATGTAGATAGGTATTTTTGTCAAATGACAAAGAAACAATTTACCCTGAAATAAAGATGATGAGTAACACAATATCCCTTTCTTAAAACCTGAGCTTGACAGCTGCATCTAATAATTCTGACGATTTAACAGTGAGCAAGATTAGATTATTATACTATTCCATACATTTGTTCTGTTTTTCTAATCCCTGCAAACATCTACCAGTACATTAAAGCATCCTCAAAACTAACGTTTATGTAGTTTTGCGTTAGTAAAATTATCATTAGAATGAGCGGGTTAAAAGAGAAAGAGTCAAAACAGCAAATACTGCTCCCAAATAAGTGTCCTCAGCATTTTAATCCTTTTCCCTCTCCTCATCGCAATGGGGTTTTCTTGTATAAAGCCATCATAGAATAACTTGAACCGAAGTAACCTGAGAAACCCAAGTCAGTGGGTTTCTTACTCCTGTAAGAAAGTGATCCATCCCAACAAGCGATGTCACCACAGACCACATGATTTTCAGAGGTTAAATATTCCAAAGGTAGGGTTAAATATTCCAAAGGTAGGGTCAAAAGCTGACAACACAGATTTACTCGATACATCAACTGTTTCCTAGTAAGGCTTGACTGCAGTGCCTTGCTTGTCAGCTTTGACCCTCATAGAACTATGTTACAACTTCTTACCATCCTCAATAGAACTTTTCTCCTAGCATGCCTCATTTGTCCCCCAGTCGTCATCAATGCTCTCTTTGCACCATTGCCTTCTAGTTCTCTATCCACGGCAATACAGTCTAGTACACCGTGGCTGTGAGAATCAAAAGCTAGGGTATAGTAGCATTAAACTTAAGTTGTGGTCATTGACTAACACCAGACAAAAGTTTTCACAATGGGCATGCTGTTTTTGTTCTATTAACAATGTATGTCTGTGTGTTTGGGAATTCATCATTAGGAACCTAAGGGGTGTTATGGGGAATGGTAGCTCAAATCGTGTAAGAAAATGTTCTCCTCTGTTCCATACCTTATTGTTAGAAAAAAATAAAAATAAAAAATAGCAATTACCCAGCTCTTTATATTATACACATCACATTCCTGTGTTCTTTTTAAGTAAAGCCTACTCCCTCTCCTGAAATAAAGGGTGTTTGGGGGCCTATAGCAAGTGATCTATTCAAATACAAGGCCATGTGTCCTGTCTTGATACAATACAGAGGTAACAGGACTTTTCCATCCAGGCCAAGGTCTATTGATTGTGACCTTGGCCAAGGCACAGAAACTTGTTTGCCAACTTTAACTAGAACATTAGATCTGCCTCTTGCCCACTTCACGTCCTCAAAGGAACCCAGGAGCTTGGATTGAAGTGTTGTCTAAGCTGTCTTCAAACAGCCCAGACTCCCTGGAGCTACATACACAGGCAGTCACCAGAGGGCTCTAAGTTCTACCAGTTTCTTTCCTCATGTGGCTCGGGAATCACCAGGAGACGTGAGGACTCACTGCAATGCACACGCTTAGTGACTCATAGGGAGAAGGCAGGCTGCAGGGGATTTCCCAGCCCTGAGCCAGCCTCTTCAGCAAACCCATTTCCCTGACTCTTCTTAACAAACCTCTCTCTATTGGTCAGGTTTCCCCAGCAGGTAGGGATATCGGAAAAGCCCTTACCCGGACAAAGTCCTAACGTGTAAATCTCTAACAAAAAATGCCCCCAAGAAGAATGGTAGTGTACAAAATGCCCGGAGGAAGAGTAGAATGGATAAATATGTACGTATGTATGTACATATATAATTATTTAATGCTCCAGAATCTCTTCTTTTCAGCTATCATCTACAAGTGAGCGGGACATTTAAACTATTTTGCGATTTGTTCATTTTAAAGTTCTTTCTTTCTTTTTACACCGGCCCTGCAGACAGAGATACCCACCAGCAGAGTGGTAAATTGGTGACCTAAGTGCTTTGGGGCCACTTCAGGGCTGGGAAGAGGAAAAAAGAACAGGCACTACATGGAGTGCAGCAACAGACCGAAACGGGGGTCTCGGACCCGGGAAGCTGGGCGGGGAGGGGCGCGTGGAGGGGCGCCCCGCCTTCTCCAGACTTGCTTCCACAGGCGTCTCCCCTTCCCCAGTTCCTCAGACTCGGCCTGGTTACAGGTTTAGGAGGTCTGTCTGTACAGCTGGTGAAGACAGGCCAGCAGGGGACCCCAAAGTCTCTCCTCTCGCCCTCCCTCCGCAATAATTACCACCCCTTCGCGCCCAAGGCAATGGCCATCAAGAGAGAAATGGTGTGGGCGGCGGTGGGAGGAAGGGTCTCTGCCTACTGGTGGCCACAAACACCTCTGTGCTGCGAATTTGCGAACGGAAACAGGCTGTTCCGATGTCGCGCGGGGGCAGGAGTGGGACAGGAGAGCGACGAGAGGGGACCAGAGGCAAAGTGGCCGCGCATCTCGGACAACTTTGCCGGGAAAGCGGGCGACCTCGACTAGAGATAGGGCGGCCTCCACCTCGGCGGACCACGTCCGGACACCAATGAGACTCGGATCCAGATGCCACTGTCACCCGAGAGGAGAGCACCGGGTGGCCTCCAGCGGGAGCAACCACGCGGAGGGCAGCCCCGCGCGGGAGGGCAAGGGACAGCCGCCTGCGTCTCCGCGGCCCTGGGAGGGCGCTGCGCCGGGGGATACCCCGCCCCAGATGCCCCCTCGCCGTCCCGCGGGACCGGCGACTACTCCAGCGACGCCGAGAAGCAGCAAGCAGAGCCCAGGATGCTAGCGCGGCAGAGCGGAAAGCCAGCGCCGCAGCCGCAGGACCACGTACCTTGAGCTCCTGGATGTCTAGGTCCGTGGATCTATCCATGGAGCGAAACTAAAGGAAGTGGAGAGGAACCGGCCAAGTTGCTCCCCGAACCGATCTAGTCTTTTAGTTTCCAGCTGAAACTCAGCTTTATCCTCCTCCAAGCCCTGGCAGCTTCTCTCAGTCTCATTCTCCGTGGTCTCGCCGCCTCCGCCGGTTAAAAAATAATATAAATAAATAAATACTAATGGTAATTCACTTTGTTTTTACTTCTTCAAAGATTTAGGGACAGGTGATATTTACCGCGGTCCAACACGGCTCAGTCGAATCAGGCAGAGGAGGTTTAAAAAAAAAATTCCACTATTTCAGATTATTTCTTCTTCTGCAATAAGCTTAGAAACCAGCGAGTTGCTGCATCCCAAGAAAAAAAGCTGCTTCCCTGGACAGCATCATGCGGCAAAATTCAAGCAAATGTGTTCAAACTGGAGAGAAGAGTATGTGGTAAAAGCCTTCCTCCGTCAGGCATACTCTGCTAGCTAATCTAGCACGCTGTGAGTCCCAGACATTAGCAATCATCAATTTCCCTGGCAAGATAACCGAATCCCCGAAGTCCTGCATAGACTTAAAAAATGTCTTGGAGCTAAGAGGTTTTTCTCTCAGTGGGGAAAAGACGTTAACAAAGTCTGAAGGGACCGTTCTCCTTTGAAGGTTATGCCAAAAGAGTTGAGAGAATAGGAGGTGACTCCCACAGAGAGAAAAGAGGGAGAGAAGAGAGAGACAGCAATTTTCCTCCCGCTTTGCTGTTTTACTGGCCTTCACCACCAGGTGACTGACTTCACTTCTCCCTTCCCACAGCCAACACTAAGGGGATTTCTCTCATCTGTCAAAAAGCAACATTTCCTCTTCAGACAAATACAGTCGCTGGGTCTTAAAGACTGCCCTCTGTCCGGAATCTACTAGGTGACAGGCATTTTAATTCAATTCTGCTCTTCCAGCGTCTGCTCGGAAAAGCACTGGGAGACACAGGCTTGCATGTATCATTTCCATCCAATTAGATCTCGGCCGTAGCCAATTAGATCTTAGCTGTTTAAATGTCGGGTTGCTTTTGCCTTAAATACTAATTTTTAAATGATGAGAAGTACGATTGCTAAAGATTTCTTACCACGATTTACTTCAAGGTAATGTAAGTTTTCTGCCGGTTCTTTAAATTAATTCTAACAGGTCAATGCATTGCACTTGTAATCTGTAAATATGGAGATAGGGGCTACTTGGCTTCATTTACATATTCTAGTGTAAATACCTTGATTGATTTTAAGGAATCTAGTCTCCCTCTATTGTGGCATATAAAAATCTCAAACTTAAAAAAAGAGCAATATAGATTCTTTTATTTTGAAATATATATATATATTATATATATAAATGTATACATATTTATATTATATATATAAATGTATATATATATATATATACATTTGAAAAAAATAGATGGGCCTCTATCTACTCTTTGGACTCCCTCTCTAACTTCATTTTTATACTTCTCCACTGCTGAGTTCCAGCCACCTGGGCTACCTCTGCAGGTGCCATTTCCTCTACTTTAAGCTAACCCATGCTTTTGCCTCCCTGTCAGGACATCTCTTTCCTCCTCTGACTCTGTATGTTTATCATTATCCTGTTTCAGTCTAATGGCACTTCCTTGAAAAAGATTTTTTCTGCGGGTAAGTCCCTTGGCTATTCTCTTTGGTAATTGTGTTACAACGGAACTCCAATTTATCATTATTGCATTTATGCATTGATTATCTGCTTGATTATGTGACTTCCTCAATAACCAATCTGATCCTGAGGTATTTTCTGTACTAGTCTGATTCACCAGTACATCAAGCGTCCAGCAGATGGTAAGCAGACAAATATTCAATAAGTAGATAAAAAAAATATGTGTAAGAAAACTTTAAGGTGGTTTCCTTTTCTCCCTTCAACCCCACTGAAATCTCTCTCTCTCTCTCTCTCTCTCTCTCTCTCTCTCTCTCTTCCCCCAGCTCGTCTGCAGCTAAGCCTGCAGGCTTAACTTTATCACTAGCATGCTGGGCTCCTTACTTTAGCCCATTTCTATTTCACATGCTTATCAATACCATCTTTCTTCTTTGACTTCTGCCTACAGCCTTCAGAGATAACATCAAATACCCAATAGTCCACAATTAGTGGGCTGAACATCAAATCTGAAAATGAATATTACATGTCCTGTTTACATAATTATCTTACATAATATATGATGTAAAAAAATAAAGTTACACATTGCCAGCACATGAACTTATATAAAACATAACTCCTTAAAGAGCTGCTTTTCTAGAAAGTATCGGTGATTCAACATGAAAAAAATGATAATAATTCTTAAGTCAGAACTTTCATATGAAGTACTACTATATCCCCCTATCAAATAGTGTCTAATTTTAGAAAAGAATAAAACAATATGATATATACAAATGTATTATCAGACATTAAGAGGATTTTTGTAGCTGTAATGATAATGTGTACCTCAAGGATGATGATGATCATTGTATTATATATAATATATACTAGAATTTTATCATTCTATGATACTATTATACTTACCAACAAAGATACTTAAATTGCATTTTAAAAACACATGTATAGTCATAGGTGGGTATGTGCATTATGAGCACATATATAATAACTTCATTTTTAGTGACTTTGAAATTCTGAACAAAGTATGTTCAACATTCGATGATGGTCCAACCTTCATATTTTCATGAGCTACAGAAACTATTGGTGACCTCTAAATCAACTACATGTTACATCTAATTAAATATTGATGTAGCCAAAGACTACTGAGTCTTTAACGACTAACATGAATTTCCACAGGAACTCACTAGACTACCTCTTACTAAAACTCAAACAATGATAGTTGATAAAAAAAAAGGCTGCAGTTTGCTACGATATATTTATATTACATTTTGAGACAATCAAAATTTTGTTCCACTTAATCTGAGCAATAACTAGATGAAGCAACCATCTGAAAACTGAATGGACTTGACACTTAAAATCAGACAAGGCAAGAATGAGGATGTAAAATTAAAATGTCATAATTTCTAGATGTCCTAAATCACAACTCCAAGAATAAGACAACTCCCCATGATGGTGAAGGTAAGATCACCCTGGTACATAACAGAACATCTAAAGGGTACATCACTCAATTTAGCAAAGAAGTGCAATCCAAAAACAAACTGCACAGAGTGATTTCAATACCCAAGGAAGAGGAAGGCAGTGTGAAAACACCTGCAGGTCCTGAGATTTTACAATTGAGGTTCACTCATCCATAGACACATTCATCCATGTCACCTTCAACCATAGGTTTCAAAGCAGATGTATTCCTGCCATCATGAGCATCGTTAAATTACAAAAGTAGCCTACCTGTAAATCAATATGCTTTTTTTATCAGTCAGCAATATAATTCTTATTCATCTGTGTTGTAAAATCACTTACAGAGTTTTAAATTTTGTAAGCCCTTATAGTCCTTTCTTCAAACCCTCTTGCCAAATTTCCAATTTTATGCTTTTATTTGGATTTTCATGCTGCATTACATAGCAAGGCAATATTTTATTTCCGTGTTTTGAAATTATTAAAAAGAGAGGCATCACGATTTATTAAAATATACTATTAAATAACTTGTTTTTACAGGTTCCTAATTTTATGTGTACTGATCAGCACTTTTATTCAAAATGCTTATTACAGAAGGGATTAATTTATAATCATGTTATTTTTCCATGATATTTTAAAAATTATATTATATATATGATACTAGTTATTTTAACTTTGCATAAGCCACGTATGAGGATTAAGAAGAAAATTAAGTAAGCTATTGATATTGTGATTTGGATAAAAATTATCTTTCATCTATCCCCCAAAATTAATCATTTCTGATTATAGCATAGACATATATTTTAATAGAAACCAATGCTAGAACTAAATTAATTTCTGTTAGCTTTCAAGACAGATCTCCTGTATATATTCTAATTTTTTCTCTAAAAGGAATAACAAAAATTATATATATAATTAGTATCTCAGGTGCAAATAAAAAAGCAAAAACAAATAAGAAAGTAAAAATAAAGCAAATGAAAATGTGGAGACAGAGATGACCCAGCCGGAAGGCAAAATAAACATAGAATGTGCAACTGAAGCTACGAAAATGCTGAGACTGGGAAAATGTTTCTTTCCTTTTATTTTGACAAAGGTGTCTTTGCAATGATTATAGTCAACTGGTCAACCAGATGATTTCCAAAGTACCTGAGTCATGAGAGGACTTATGCCTCGCACAGCACAGATTATAGGAGTCTACAAAGATGGCAGAATATTTCTCTTTAAACTTACAAAGTCTGAAGATTAATATTAGCAGCCTTACAAATGTATCAGAAAAGCCATCACTTATTTGAGCTATGAATCATGAACACTGGTAATTATAGTTTGCAAACCTACTTCAAAAGGCAAAACCTGTAGAGCATATGAAAGAGAAACATTGCAAGTCTGCACACATGTGCAAGCTAGGAAAAACAGCATGGTTAGAACGGAATTAAAACTAGTGGCATATGAATTTAACATAGCAAAAATTCAACATAGTTGCAAAGTGAAAACTGATGTTAGCCCACATCAAAGAGTGTGAAGTCAGAATTATAAAAGCACAAGTAAATGAAAAGAAATGCTCTCAAAACATTTATTCAAAATGACTATTGATATTAATTGCCTATTTCTCTGAAAAAAATACACACCAAATAAAATGCATTACTAAAAACAACAACAACAAAAACAACTCTATTTTGAGATGAACAACTTTACTATTAAAAAGTAATAATAACTGGACCAATCTTGTTATGACATAAAAGGCCTTTTGGTCTGTTACTTATAATGACTATATAAGATTGGTTTGTTTCATTTAAATATCAGGTCAATTATTCTGCAAACGTCATTTCTATAAACAAGATTAATATAAATTTTTAAAGCCCAATTTGAAACTAAAAGTGGTATATGATGGCTGATCTTGTTGTGACCTTGATAGGATTTAAAAGCTTCAAAGAATCCCTCTGAGGGTGTGTCTAGAATAGGTTTGCATAGTAGTTACCTTTCTATCATTGCCATTAAAACATCATGATCAATGAAACTTATGAAGAATATTCATTTGGATTTTACATTATATAGGGCTATAGTCTATGATGGCAAATTGGATGTAGAAGGCGGCAGGTGACTAGAGCAGGAGCTTACACCTCCAACCTCAAACTGGAGGAAGAAAGCTGGCTCAAAATGGTATCAGTCTTTTGAAACCACAAAGCCCCCTCCAAGTTACACACTTCCTTTAGAGAGGCCACACCTTGCTTATATTTTATTTTATTTATTTATTTGTTTTATATCCTGACTGCACTAGTTCCCTCTCCCTCTTCTCCTCCACCCTTTCCCTTCAATCCATTCCTCCTTGGGTTCTGTCCAGAAAGGGGTAAGCCTCCTGTGCGTATCAACAAAGCAAGGTGTACCAAGTTGCTATAAAACTAAGCACCTCCCCTTGTGTTTGGGCTGGGCCAGGCAATCTAGTATGAGGAATAGGTTCCCAAGAGCCAGCCAAAGCATCAGGGATAGTCCCTTCTCCAACTGTTAGGGCTAACACAAGAAGACCAAGCTGCACAACTGTCACATATATGTAGAAGGCATAGATCAGTCCCAAGTAAGCTCCCTGGTTGTTGGTTCAGAATTTGTGAGATCCTATGAGCCAGGTGAGTTGTTTCCCTTGGTTTCCTTGTGGTGACCTTGACCTCTTTGGCCCCTACAATCCTTTCTCCTTATCTTCAGCAGGATTCCTGAGCTCGGCCTACTGCTTGGCTGTGAGTCTCTGAATTTGTTTCCACAGGCCAGGTCTGTTAATCCTTACAGAACAACCACAAGTTAGGGACCAAGTTTTCAAATTCCTGAGACCTATGGGAGACATCTCATTCAAGCCACCACAGTAGGCTTAGGAGTTCCCAATCTGGGTATGGGTATGACCACGGCATGACCTAGAGTTCTAGATTTTAGAAAATGTAGAAAGCAGCGTTTCACCGCCTTCTGTTTCCTGACCACAGTCAAATGCATCACATTCAGCTGTAAGCCATAATAAACCTTTTCTTCCCTAAGTAGCTCCTTCTTGAATATTTCATCAAGTCATAGGAAACTAACTGATGCCCAATATGTCCAGAGATCTCTTTTTTATTCTAACAAAGGAACCAAAGACTTAGGCTTCCCCCATTTCATGCAGAGGTGAGGAACCAATGTATCATTAGCATCAGTTGAACTAGTATTAACTCAGTGTTTCAAAGCATTCTGATGGCATCACTGCTCTGAGAAATTAAGTGATATGGGGACATAATATGGAAGAAAAAGAAGAAGAAAGGGAAGAAGAAGGAGGAGGAGGAAGAGGAGAAGGAGGAAGAGGAGGAGGAGCAGGAGGAGGAGGGAGAGGAGGGGGAGGAGAAGGGGGAGGAGGAGGAAGGGGAGGAGGAAGAGGAGGAAGAGGAAGACAGAGAAGAAGAGGAAGAAGAGAAGAAGAAGAAGAAGAAGAAGAAGAAGAAGAAGAAGAAGAAGAAGAAGAAAAAGAAAAAGAAGAAGGAAGAGAAGAAACTGATTCTAAGAGAGGGTCCAACTGGGGAGAAAAAACTGAAGAACCCACAAAAAAATACTTAATGTGATTCAATCAAAATAGAATTCCTACATGTAATTTTGAAGTTTTTTCCATGGCAATAGTACTAGAGAACATGGGGTGATTGTTTATTGTTGTTTGTTGACATCCACCTGTAATTAGAAATTTATTTTCAGGAAATGTGTTAATGAAGAAATTATTTCCTTTTACTTCTATGATTACCTTGGCTAAAATAGAAATACATTAACTGAATGAAATTATACTCAATGAATGAATTACTTATGATACATTTTAACTTATTTCATAAATATAAATTGTTACAATGGGTATGCTAAAACTAAATAATACCAAAGGAATTTTGACTGAGGCCTCATCAATTCTTGCTCTGGGAAGTAGGGTATTTATTATCTAGGACTTTTGAAACTTCGTCTTTACTAATAGCTGTTGGCAATCAATTACATATTGTTATTGATACTTTTTGTTATAAAATTTTAGGAGGTTTACCAATGTTCTGGAAGAAATTATTTGGGAGGGGAGATATTGTTAAATATTATTTTTTGTTATTATTGTTGTTTTTCTCCAAGACTGAGTTTTTCTGTGTTATGGCCCGAGCTGTCCTGGAACTCTCTTTGTAGACCAGGCTGTCATGGAACTCATAGGCCTCTGCCTTCCAAGTGCTGGGATTAAGGGCATGCACTACTACCACCCAGATATTTTTATTTTTCCTAAAGCTCTATTTCTTTGAAACAATTCAAGACTGTAAATCTATAAATCTAATCTAACGCCATGTTAAGTTGTCATTAACTCGGTGATGTTAAAAAACAATAACCAAGAGAGTGAGAACACCCAAGAGGCTTTTGTGCAGCTATCTGTTAATCAGGATCATACACATATCTTACCAGAAGCAAACACTCCATGGTAAAAATTAAACAACAACAAAACCACTTAGTTTTTAGCAATGATTTCATTAGAGCCATGCAGTGTGATGTTGCCTAGGTCATTTTATACTGTACACATTTGTGGTTGTGAGGACCAACTTAGAGAGCATGTTTTAAAGATTTTTAAAGCCTAATTATACATGAAAGTTTTGTTACATAACTGATACCCTCTTGGTATTGAATTGAAAGCCAGTACATTGCTCATAGATTGCCACCTGCCTGATAATATGCGTCAGACTGGTGAACACTTTCCTAAAAAGCCAGGAAAATCTACTGTGTCCCTAATTAAAAGCAAAACACACCTGAGAAAAAAATGTCTGCTCAGGAAGGTATCCCTTCCCCAAGGAATGTCTAGTAGCTTCTCTTCACATTATGAAACTTGGCTCCTCTGCATGCAGTGAGCACTATCATCTATACTGCTGGATTTTGCCTGATTGCCTGGTGCATCGCCCAGGACACCTGTAAGAGAAAGAATGCAAACGTTGATGATTTTAAAAGGTGATGTTTTGGGACATTGAGGGTGGAATTTCCAAAATGCATAATTGGGCATGTGAGTTTCTTTGCTCTAGAGATTATCACTTAATTTGTCTGTAAGTACATTTGTTTTTATTTGTAAACCATACATGCATAAAGTACATGTTTAATATAACCCTGACTGCCGGAGACAGAATGAAACATACATATAGATTTTTCTTTCAATAACACACTTTAGAAGTAGGCTTACTATAGGGCCGATTGTAGTTCATGTTATAAAACAAACTACGTAATTCTTTTTTATTATATTTGCCTCTTTCATATTGTAATATTGTAAGCTTAATTTCCTACTTGTTTTTCTGATATGGAAGCAATATATGATTTTCTATATTTTCATTAAAAACTAATTTCACAAAACTGTGTTTTTTGAGTACATTTTATAAAGGTTTATGCATGACTCAATTGTGAGACAAACAAGTTTTAATTTCTTCCTCTGTGGTTATGAATTAAAATAAAAAACTACCTACCTGTTATTATGCACTTTTATCAACCCTAACTATTATGTACATAACCAACATTATTATGAACAGAAAGTTTTTATAGATTGATAATTATCATGCATTTTAAAATACTTTTATAATAAGAAGATAATGGACATTTCCTGTAAAAATAAGTAAGAAATAGCAACTTGTCTTTATATATTAAGAAACATTAGGGACACTAATAGAAAATAATTTTTATTGCAAAAATATAATTTACTCATTGGTATTTATCAAAGATAAGCAAGGTAGAACAAGTTTCATGAAAGAGCGGGGACCTGAGCAATTAAAATACAATCAGTATCAGAAGAAAACAATGAAAACACAAAGGTAAGCTGCAGAAAAATCTTTTTTTTTTATTGAGAAAAGGAAAAAAAAAACAAGTTTCTGCCTCCTCCCAGCCTCCCATTTCCCTCCCCCTCCTCCCACCCTTCTCTCCCTTCCCCCACTCCTCTCCCCCTCCCACTCCAGTACAAAGAGCAGTCAGGGTTCCCTGCCCTGTGGTAAGTCCTAGGTCCTCCCCCCTCCGTCCATATCTAGGAAGGTGAACATCCAAACTGGCTAGGCTCCCACAAAGCCAGCACATTAAGTAGAATCAAAACCCCGTGCCACTGTCCTTGGCTTCTCATCAGCCCTCATTGTTCACCATGTTCAGAGAGTCCGGTTATATCCCATGCTTTTTCAGTCACAGTCCAGCTGGCCTTGGGGAGTTCGCAATAGTTCAGCTCCACTGTCTCAGTGGTTGGATGCACCCCTCGTGGTCCTGACTTCTTTGCTCATGTTCTCCTTCCTTCTGCTCCTCATTGGGACCTTGGGAGCTCAGTCCAGTGCTCCAGTGTGGGTCTCTGTCTCTATCTCCATCCATCACCAGATGAAGGTTCTATGGTGATATGCAAGATATTCGTCAGTATTGCTATAGGATAGGGTCATTTCAGGTTCCCTATCCTCAGCTGCCCCAGGAACTAACTGGGGACATCCCCTTGGGCTCCTGAGAGCCACTCTAGGTTCAAGTCTCTTGCCAACCCTAAGGTGGCTCCCTTGACTAAGAATTGTGCTCCCGTGCTCCCCTATCTAACCTTCCTTTATCCCAATCATCCTTTTTCCCCAAGTGCCCCCCATCCTCCCCTTCTCCCTTTTCTCTCCCCATCTCCCTTAACACCCATCCCACCCCACCTCCAAGATCCCAATTTTTTCCCCGGCAATTTTGTCTTCTTCTCATAGCCAAGAGGATAACTATATGTTTCTCCTTGGGTTCACCTTCTTGCTTAGCTTCTTTAGGTTCACCAATTGTAGACTCTGTGACCCTTATTTATGGCTAGAAACCAATTATGAGTGAGTACAACCCATGTTCATCTTTTTGGGTCTGGGTTACCTCACTCAGGATAGTGTTTTCTATTTCCATCCATTTGCATGCAAAATTCGAGAAGTCATTGTTTTTTTCCGCAGCGTAGTACTCTAATGTGTATATATTCCACACTTTCTTCATCCATTCTTCCATTGAAGGGCATCTAGGTTGTTTCCAGGTTCTGGCTATTACAAAAAATACTGCTATGAACATAGTTGAACAAATGCTCTTGTCATATGATAGGGTATCTCTTGGGTATATTCCCAGGAGTGGTATTGCTTTGTCCAGGGGTAGGTTGATCCCGAATTTCCTGAGAAATTGAAACACTGATTTCCAAAGTGGTTGCACAAGATTGCATTCCCACCAGCAATGGATGAGGGTACCCCTTCCTCCACAGCCTCTCCAGCAAAGGCTATCATTGGTTTTTTTTATTTTAGCCATTCTGACAGGTGTAAGATGATATCTCAAATTTGTTTTGATATGCATTTCCCTGATCGCTAAGGAGGTTGAGCATGACCTTAAGTGTCTTTTGGCCATTTGAACTTCCTCTGCTGAGAATTCTCTGTTCAGTTCTGTGCCCCATTTTTTAATTGGTTTAATTATCATTTTAAAGTCTAGTTTCCTGAGTTCTCCATATATTTTGGAGATCAGACCTTTGTCTGTTGTGGGGTTGGTGAAGATCTTCTCCCAGTCAGTAGGTTGCCTTTTTGTCTTGGTGACAGTGTCCTTTGCTTTACAGAAGCTTCTCAGTTTTAGTAGGTCCCATTTATTCAATGTTGCCCTTAATGTCTGTGCTTCTGGGGTTATACATTGGAAGCGATCTCCTGTGCCCATCTGTTGGAGGGTACTTCCCACTTTCTCTTCTATCAGGTTCAGTGTGTTCGAACTGATATTGAGGTCTTTAATCCATTTGGACTTGAGTTTTGTGCATGGTGATAGATATGGATCTATTTTCATTCTTCTTCAGATTGACATCCAGTTTTGCCAGCACAATTGTATCCTGCCACATTACTAAAGCTGTTTATCAGCTGTAAAAGTTCTTTGGTGGAGTTTTGGGGGTCGCTTATGTACACTATCATATCATCTGCAAATAGCGAAAGTTTCACTTCTTGCTTTCCAATTCGAATCCCCTTGATCCCCTTATGTTGTCTTATTGCTATTGCTAGAACTTCAAACACTGTATTGAAGAGGTATAGCGAGAGTGGACAGCCTTGTCGTGTTCCTGAGTTTAGTGGGATGGCTTTAAGTTTCTCTCCATTTAATTTGATGTTAGCTGTCGGTTTGCTGTATATAGCTTTTATTATATTTAGGTATGACCCTTGTATCCCTAATCTCTCCAATACTTTTATCATAAAGGGATGTTGAATTTTGTCAAATGCTTTTTCAGCATCTAATGAAATGATCATTTGGTTTTTTTCTTTCAGTTTATTTATAGGGTGGATTACATTGATAGTTTTTCGTATGTTGAACCAGCCCTGCATCCCTGGGATGAAGCCTACTTGATCATAATGGATAATTTTCCTAATGTGTTCTTGGATTCGGTTTGCCAGTATTTTCTTGAGGATTTTTGCATCGATGTTCATGAGTGAGATTGGTCTATAATTTTCTTTCTTGGTTGAGTCTTTGTGTGGCGTCAATCACTTTCATGAAGTCAATCTTTTCTACTTCTTCTTGATTAAGTTGTTCATGTCCTCCCATTGTGAGGTCGCTGGTTTCTGGTGGCTTCATGTTGTTTTTCAGATTGTTGGGTGAATTCTTGCATTGGCGTCTGCCCATCTCTTCTTCCAAATGCTCCCTTATGGATCTTCTTTTACCGGATTAGGTCTCCTTGCCTACTGATGTACCTTCCCAGTGATGGCTCTCCCCAGTGATGGCTCTCCTGGTGCCGAGATCAGATGTCTGTGCCCAATGATGGCTCTCCCCAATGCTGGCTCTCCTGGCACCCAGATCTGGTCTCCGTGCTGGTTGGGTAGCTCATAAACAAAGCACCTACCTTGCTTTGTGCAGGCAGGCTATAGAAACAAAGGAACTCCCTCCTGCTTGGGTGCCCTGAGGATTCGGACCCAGTGCCCAGAGAGGCGGGGCTGGTTGATGTTATGTGTCGAAAGACGGCAGTGGGGCCGAAGTGGGGAGGGTTCTGGATGCAAGCTGGGTGGTATAGGAAGAAAGAGGCAGTGTGCAGGGAGTAGAGGCCCTGCAGAGAGCCCAAGAAGGATAGGGAGTTGAGGAACTTCTGAGTTCCCTGTCCCAGGCTGGTGCCATGGGGTCAGAAACTCACCCCAATGTTGGCTCTCCTGGCAGCGCTGAGAGATCAGGTCTCCGTGCTGGTTGGGCAGCTCACAAACAAAGCACCTACCTTGCTTGGTGCAGGCAGGCTATAGGAACAAAGGAACTCCCGCCCTCTTGGGTGCCCTGAGGATTCGGACCCAGTGCCCAGACAGGCTGGGCTGGGTGATGTTATGTGTCGAAAGAGGGCAGTGGACCAATGTGGGGAGGGTTCTGGATGCAAGCTGGGTGGGATAGGAAGAAAGAGGCAGTGTGCAGGGAGTAGAGGCCCTGCAGAGAGCCCAAGAAGGATAGGGGGTTGAGGAACTTCTGAGCTCCCTGTCCAGGGCTGGCGCTGCGGGGTCAGAAACTCACACCAATGTTGGCTCTCCTGGCGCTGAGAGATCAGGTCTCTGTGCTGGTTGGGCAGCTCGCAAACAAAGCGCCTACCCTGCTTGGTGCAGGCAGGCCATAGAAACAAAGGAACTTCCGCCCGCTTGGGTGCCCAGAAAAATCTTAAGCATATACATTACCTGACATTATTCACAGCTAAGTTGACAGTAAAATCTTAACTTCTGCTTTAGAATTTCAGACCCACGGCAAATGTGTTCACAGGAATTTTATTCATTCAATAACACAGATTAGGTGGAAAGAGAAATACACTGGAAACCAAGATGGTGCCTTTCCATAGCTGAGACCTATGACTAATCCATCACTTTGGAAGAGAGTTCTAAAATAATTAGGCTCTATTAGGAGTCCTATAACTATTTATATCATTCTTGAATAAGTAGATAAATTTCAGTAAAATAACAGGCAAAAAGCATTGCCATAAGACATATTTTATGAGATACACTCAGTAAATCTTTTAATATCTCCCTTTGAAGCTACTTCCACTGTTAAAACTCTATAATGAACTTCCCCACAGGTAGTTAATAAATAAGAATAAGCAAATAATTAAGAGTTACTGTCTTTATTAATGGAATCACATGTTAGTGCTCTTAAAAAAAAAAAGTCTGACCAAAAACAACTTTTGGAAAAGTTTATGTGGTTCCTTAAAAGCCAAGAAGATCTGT
Source organism: Microtus oregoni (assembly GCF_018167655.1). Classification (NCBI taxonomy): domain Eukaryota; kingdom Metazoa; phylum Chordata; class Mammalia; order Rodentia; family Cricetidae; genus Microtus; species Microtus oregoni. Next base: position 2,604,693 of record NW_024544709.1, on the reverse strand, counting down.
TTGTATCCTAACTAAATGTAAAACACAGATTTGTAAAACAAACTTTCAAATAGGAAAGTGTCCCTGTCCAGGGAGAGTCTATAAGCTTCTCTTCATATTCTGAAACTAGTCCTATCCGAATGAAGTTAGTGCTACTATTTGTACCTCTGAATTTTTTTGCTTTTCTAGTGTATCTCAGGACAACTGTAAGAGAAAAACATGCAAATTTGCTCACAAATTTGAGGTTCGCTCACTCATAGCAGGAAAAGAATGGTGGTGGCAGAAGCACCAGGCAGCTGGTCATACTGTGTCAATGGTCAGTTCAATAGGGAATGCCACCTATTGGGATGCCACCCACATCCAGGGCGGGTCTTCAGAACTTCAATTAAACATCTGCCAATATTGGTAAATACACCCAGAAATACGTCTTTTGGTGATTCTTAATCCAGTCCAGTTGACAATGAAAACTGGCCATTATAAATTTACGGGTGTTTCTTTCTTTTCCAAATTTCACATAATCTGCTAGAAACATAAGGACAAGGTTATAATTGGTAGAAAATATAATTATACCAATAATTGGCAAAAAGATCTAGCTCTCTCTCTCTGTCTCTGCATGTGTGTGTGTGTGTTTGTGTGTGTGTGTAACTGGTAAAAAACAAAGCAGAGAGTGAGTAGAGTTTGAGAAGGAGAAACAAAGACAAATAAAGCAGCATTACAAAGTACTCAATAAAAGAGAGCTAAAATGAATAATGTTTCATGAAAATACCTGAAACTTTAACATGTGCACACCTGTCTTCACCATTACTCATGAAAATTCAAGCCAGATCAAAATTTAAAACTGTTGTGTTTTTTAATATGAGCAAAACACTTAAATCTGCCTATAGAAGGTATTGGGACATTTGGGAGCCACAAAAAGATCCTATGACATTCTTTGGTACTGTATAATGAAGTACACTGTAGGAATTGGTGTTTAAAATTATACATCTGTACATACTATACAGTATAGAAAATATACCCATAGTGATATTTCTGTGTCAGTTAACCTAAGTACTGCTAGTTTTGGCATGCAACACTCAGTTTCTTAGAACAACAAAGTATCCATTGTTTGCTCATATCACAGACTTGAATGAGTTTTTTGGATGAGAGTTTGGCTTCACACTGTGCCCTCATCTACTGGGTCCTCTAAAGCAGTGGTTCTCAACCTTCCAAACATTAGGACCTTTTAATACAGTTCCTTATGTTGTGGTAACCCCCAACCATGAAAGTATTTTATTGCTAGTAATTTTGCTACTGTTATGAATTGTGATGTAAATGCCTGATATGCGACCCTGTGGAGGCTGAGACCCACAGGTTGAGAACCACTTCTCTGGTGTCTTGCAGCTTCTCATGGCTTACATTCACTCACTCAAAGCAGTGACTTAGGAAAAGCGGGTTTCACAGGATAAACCTATTGCCTCTTGAAGCATGATAAACTTAGACAAGAAGCTTGACCTCAGTACAAGAAAGGTCAGTAATGTAGTATAGTTTTATAAGCAGGAAGGAAAGGAGATCCTGAAGAGATCCAGCAATCCCATCCACAACAAGGTATTGCTTCCACACTACCACTCCTAGAACCCCCTTCTGTCCAAGCATGAGTAACTTATCTAGTCATTTGTCCATCTCAGTACCTCACATGCCGATACCAACATGTTCTTATTCTTCTGTGGCTTCTTGTAATTTAACCACCTTTTGACGTGCACCGCGCCCCCGTTTCTGCGCTCTGTGCGCTGGCACCCAGTTACCAAGCTTCGGGCAAGGGAGCTGGAGGTTAAAATACACAAACACACAGACAGAGAGACAGCGACACGGATCATCCTTGAATTCCACAAGAATGCCCCCTTTATTTTGTTCAGGGGCAGATTATATAGAGATAGCCATGCCCCAGCCAAACCCACCAGAAACCACTCTCCTGCCATCAGGAACTCCTGAAGGTCTTGTGCTCAGAGCAGCTGTAGGCACTTAGATCAGGGGATTACAAGAAATTCAGGATCTGGGCTCTCACTGCTCCCAACAACCTATGAACTTAAAAACAAAGTAACCACCTTAGGAGGAGGGCAACAGTCAGCGGTAGAGCACATGTTCATCCTGTCTGCGGAGTTGGGTTTTAAAAGAAGATAAACATAAATAAAAATGAATAAACAAATAAAACTTTGCTCTCTAACACTCATGTACAGATGTGTAAGAATGCTAAGATAACCATAAATTATGCATATTAAGAAACAGAGGAAGTTTAAAGGTTATAGATTACTATTTTCATAAGTCCACATATCAAGCTTCAAGAACTCCTTAAGAATGTTGCACAAAACTTTTCCTGGGAAAGGCCAGTATTCTTTGACTTCACCCTGATGGATTCTATAAGAAGAATTCCCTGGAGCCATGTCGTGACTTTCCAAAATTTTATTCTGTGTTCATTCATCTTCCTTCTTGGCCTTATATGAGATAAGAGTTCGAAAAAGGGCAAATCTCCTCATGGGTGGGTCATTCTTGCTGTTTGGCTTTGGTAGTAGATTAGTGTCTTGGGATTGCTATAAGAAGCCACAATAGCCTGGATGACAAAAGTTGATTGGACCAATATCAAAAAAAATCCCAAATGTACATAAGCAGTGAAATACACATAAGCACATGGGGTATTATTATATACACTTAATCATAAAAATAAGTAAGCATTAAATATGCTTGCTTCTATTTAATAATATAATCCTATGTTGCATAATTATCAAGAAGTTAAAAAGGGTTGGAAGCTAGATGCCTCTGGAACATATGCACTCATGATACTATCATAAGTTCATTCTCCATAGATGGTTTCACTCATTAACAGTCACTGAGACCCTCCCATATCTGAGGACCTGACAGCTGGGGCCTAGACACACAACTTGTGACCTTTAACAAGAGCCAGGTGTTTTCAAAGTGAAAGCTTTTCATGGGAACATTTAATTTTAGTTAAACAAGCCATTAGCTCAGAAACACAGTGGTTCAGATGAGCAAAACAAATTGTTCCAGACACTCATTTTCAGACCACTGTGTGCTCCCGCCAATATGATGAAGCGTGCACACAAAGAACAGCAAAGATTTGAGCTTTGATACCATCTTATGGAATCACGGCATTTTCATAAACCAAAATGAGACTAGATCTACACAGGGGAAACAAATCTTCAATACATAGGAGCACCGTGAGGTTTAAAGTCAGATTCTCAGCAAGAGGTGATAACTATTTTAGTGCTAAAAGCAGAGTCCATGGCATTAAGTCCTACTTCCCCCATCAGGTGTGCAAATGAGCTTATTAATACTCATCTCCTTAAATTACTACATCCCATAAAACAGTGATACTACCTATCTTCTAGGGTTATATTTGTGAAACTGAAGTGAGATGATTCAAATAAAACTTTTATTGAACTATTAAAGCATGGTGGGTAAGCCTTCAAGGAAACGTTGCGACTGTCATTGTGACAATCATCATTTTAGCAATAGTAAATGCTTTAATCCATATAAATATCAAAGATATATAGAACTTAAGCTTTGCTACAATGAACTATTATTGACATGCATTATATTAACTATTCTATTTTATTTATATCTTACACAACTGTATCATTTGTATTAGTACTACTAAACTTAACACATTTCAAACATTTAAATAATTATATTATGCAAACTATACAAATATGTAAAATAATAACTCAATCTAAATGTTTATGAGTGAATTATAATTTAAGAGTAGGAGATGATAAATGGATATGATTTTAGACATGGGGAATAAAAGGAGATTTGAAGGTGTATGAAGATGAAGCCTTTGCTTTTGTATCTATCCTTCTTGGGGAATGAAGTGATACTCTTAATATCAACTAGAGTGTAATTCTCTGTCTCTGCTTTCTCGAACACTTAACAACTTTCACCTCAGTTTCTCCCCTATTTCCCCTGACAATGGCAGGGACATGCCTCACTGGTCCTCAGAGATGAGTTCCTGCATAATAGCACGGTGTCCGTCATTTGCTCTGTGAGCAACTCTGCGGTACCTTTGTGCCAATGTCAGGAGCCAGGCCTCCAGGGCCCTCCAGCTGAATCACCAGTGAGCTTCCCCAAGGTGCCTCCACTGCACACAGCCTTGCCAATGTCAAGGCTGTGCCTGCCAATGCCTGCTAATGTCTGCACTGAGGCTGCCCATAGTCAAGAGTGCTGATGCATCCAGGACACAGCAAAGGCTCAGAAGAGCAGCATATGCCAGCACTTGCCTCATCATAAGGTCCAATTGCCAGCAGACATTTGGATTCCCCAAGCATTGCTCCTATGTGTCAGGCATTGCTGTTGTTTCAGCTTATTTTGCCTCAACACATTGAGGTGGGGTGTTTGTGCCTCGTAACCAAGAATAGATTGGTGACTCTAACATAATCCATTAGAAAATTTTAGAATTACACAAAATGAGACGATAATCCCATTTCTTAAAAGTGATAGTAATATAATTACATGTTGCTGTGAGATATTTAGAAAAAAGAAAACAAATGAGGGAATTATAGCAGGATAAAGAGAATTCTTGAAGAGAAAAATGGTAAGGAGATATCCATAGGTATTCTCAACTTTTATTTATAGATTCATATTCAAGAAATTAATAATGTGCTCATATGTAATATTCTTGCACAGGGCATATAATTAACTAAACTAATTCAACATTCAAAGAGAAAAATAACATCATTAGCTTTTAAATCTGTTTTTTTTTTCGCTACTTTATAATGGGCCTCAGTGGTACTTTTAGTTCAATTTAAACATTAAGATCTTAAATTTTACTTCAGTAACTGAAAATCACTTAATGAGCTTCTGTAATGCATTATAGCATTTTGGCCAAAGGCAACGCGTGTTTTCCACAGGCTGCTTCATGACTCCATGTGCAAACTCACTTACTTCCCCAATTCTAGTACCATTTTTTCCTCCTATGCCAGACTCAGGTGCCACACAGGCTAGTTAGGGTTCCTTCCTTTGCTTGTGTTTTGGATTCTTTTACTTCTCAAAAAGAATTTTTTTTTACTATACTGTATTTTTAAGCTTGGTACTCTCTTGTAAACTTACCAAATCATTTTTTTAATCATTCAAAACTTAAAACTTACAACTATTGTCCCTCTTCCCTTCCCAGCTAAACTTTTAAAATGAGAGTAAACTTATTTATTCCATGTTATCCATTTCCTTTTTCTCTTCAGTCCTTTATAATCTACCTTCTTCTAGAGGAATAGAAAAACCAGTGATAAATGAGATTACTCAAAGATCCAAGAGCTACTTTGAGGGTATTATCTAATAGGCCCTTTAATTTTTATTAAATTAATCTTTGCATTGCTTCTGCTTAAGTCCCTTGCCCAGCTCCATATGTTGTTTTTGTGCTTTCGGTCTAACTGGTCCTTCCCACTCATTTGTAGAATTGCTAATCTCCATCCTCTATAAAATTGATTTATCCAAATCACCACCTAAACACATCTCAAAAACGCAAATCCAATGCAAGTCTTTATTTTAAGATTTACTGCCATTCCTTACAAGACTTCATCCTTTAGTTTTAGGTCCACTCATCAAACCCAGCTCATACTTCTCCGTTGGTGGCATATACAATTTCTCAAAATGTCAGATAATTTCCTGCTTTGGACCCTGTGCCCATGTCATTTATTCTGATGTGTTTATTTTCAGTCTGCATCTACTTCTTGATTATATTATATGATATATTATATTATACTATATAATCTTATAAGTTTGGGGCCTAGGGATATAATGATAACAGCTATGAGTCCCTTTAGTGTTAGTCCGATTTCTATCACTGTGACAAACACCTGTCAAGAATACATTTAAAAAGAGGAAGTGATCATCCTGGTTTTCAGCCTCATCGCTTTCACACTGCAACTACCTATCCCTTTGCTTTGGAGATTCATGTGGTGGTGAAGGCTGCTCAACTCATGGTGGCCGGCAAGAAAAGCCACAAGTAGAAAGTGACTAGTTCTGAAATAGCCTCTTCAAAAAACATGTCCCCAAAAACATCACTTCATTCCATTAAACCCTACCCCTTAAAAATCCCAGCTCCTGTAGAGAAGTCGAGTTGATGCAAGCTTGTTCCCTTCACCTCTATGTTGTTCTTGTCCCTGGAGCAAAAAAGTATTCTGCAAGCTATGAGAAGAGAAACTTGGACACCAACCCAGACACAAAACCCTCTACCTACAACTTGTCCAACTTGCAAGAGGAGCTGGGGCAATGGTGGCACAGGACTAGGGAGTGGAAAATCAAAGTTTGGTTTAACTTGAGGTCCATGGCATGAGAGGGAGTCCATGTTCTACACTGTCTTGATAGCCAGGAACCAGAGACCTAGAGTATAACAAAAGAGGATGGGGAAAAAAAATCAATGAGGTGACTTTTATTTTTATTTATTTATTTATTTATTTTTTTATTGAGAAAAGGAAAAAAAGTTTCAGCCTCCTCCCAGCCTCCCATTTCCCTCCCACTCCTCCCACCCTTCTTCCCCTCCCCCGACTCCTCTCCCCCTCCCTCTCCAGTCCAAAGAGCAGTCAGGGTTCCCTGCCCTGTGGAAAGTCCAAGGTCCTCCCCACTCCGTCCATGTCTAGGAAGGTGAGCATCCAAACTGGCTAGGCTCCCACAAAGCCAGAATATGAAGTAGGATCAAAACTCCGTGCCGTTGTCCTTGGCTTCTCATCAGCCCTCATTGTTCGCCACGTTCAGAGTCCGGTTTTATCCCATGCTTTTTCAGTCATAGTCACCTGAGGAGCGGAAGGAGTTAGAAGATGAGCAAGGAAGTCAGGACCATGAGGGGTGCACCCACCCACTGAGACAGTGGGGCTGATCTATGGGGACTTTTTTTTTTAAAGATTTATTTATTTTGTATACAGTGTTCTGTCTGCATGTATGCCTGCAGGCCAGAAGAGGGTACCAGATTTCATTACAGATGGTCGTGAGCCACCATGTGGGTGCTGGGAATTGAACTCAGGACCTCTGGAAGAACAATCAGTGCTCTTAACCTCGGAGCCACCACTCCAGCCCCAACACACACATTTTAAATGCTGTAACTTAGATTCTTTGTTTCTTATTGCAGAAACTCTGGCCTTTGAATTTCAGTTTTCTGACTGCTAGAAAGAGTAAAACTTAGGGTATATTTCAATTTCTGCTATGATATATGTGTGTCTCTTTGGTTTTTTGGTTTGTTTTGTTGTTTGGAGATTGTGTCTCAGTTTATAGCCTAGATGTGCCCTGAATTTACAGTCCTCCTACCTCTAGCCCCTGGGTGGCTGGGATGAGTAGATGGAAGCCCGCTTAGCTTACGGATGTCAGGATGAGCACAGCCTTTGGTCATCACGGAGAAAAACTCAAAGCCATCCCACTAAAATCAGGAACACGACAAGGATGTCCACTCTCTCCATACCTCTTCAACATAGTGCTTGAAGTTCTAGCTTGGTATTGGCATAAAAACAGAGAAGTCGACCAATGGAATCGAATAGAAGACCCGAATTTTAACCCACAAACCTATGAACACCTGATTTTCGATAAAGGAGCTAAAACTATACAATGGAAAAAAGAGAGCATCTTCAACAAATTGTGCTGGCAAAACTGGATGTCAATCTGAAGAAGAATGAAAATAGATCCATATCTATCACCATGCACAAAACTCAAGTCCAAATGGATTAAAGACCTCAATATCAGTTCGAACACACTGAACCTGATAGAAGAGAAAGTGGGAAGTACCCTACAGCACATGGGCACAGGAGACCACTTCCCACGTATAACCCCAGCAGCACAGACACTAAAGGCATCATTGAATAAATGGGACCTCCTGAGGCTGAGAAGCTTCTGTAAAGCAAAGGACACTGTCACTAAGACAAAAAGGCAACCCACTGGCTGGGAGAAGGTCTTCACCAACCCTGCAACTGAAAAGGTCTGATCTCCAAAATATATAAAGAACTCAAGAAACTAGACCGCAAAAGGCTAATCAACCCAATTATAAAATGGGGCACTGAGCTGAACAGAGAATTCTCAACAGAAGAACTTCAAATGGCCAAAAGACACTTAAGGTCATGCTCAACTTCCTTAGCGATCAGGGAAAAGCAAATCAAGACAACTTTAAGATACCATTTTACACCTGTCAGAATCGGACTTTTATTTTTTTAAATAAGAATTTGTAATAAAATCTTTTCTCATTCCCACTCCCTCTCCTCCTCCCATTCTACTTTTCCCTTCTTCCCCAGGCCATCTACTCCTCAGAAAGGGTAAGGCTACCCATGGGGAGTCAACAAAGTCTGACAAATGATTCCTAATGATATTCTGCTCTACTCATAGATCTGAATATTGTCCAGTAATCATAAGAGTAGCTTCCTCTGGGAGAAAGTGAGAATAGGTTCAGAGACCCACAACTAGACATTATACAGAGAGAGAGAGAGAGTTGAAATTGGATGTCTCTATGGGGTCCCTTACTTTAGAGATTGGAGAACCTGGTGGAAGAGGGAAGGAGTCAGAGGGGATGTAGGACACCTGAAGAACATGACCCACTAAGCATGAATCAACTAAGTAGGACTCACATGGGCTCAGAGATGGAAATGGGAAGCACAGGCTTGCGTGGGTCTGTACCAGGCGTTCTGCTTATATAGTATGGCTGTTAGCTTGGTGTTCTGTGGGACTTTTAACACTGGGAGCAGGTTTGTCTCTGATTCTTTTGCATGCTCCTGAGACTCTTTTCCTCCTATTGAGCTGCCTTCTCTAACCTTGATGTGAATGTTTTTGCTTTGTCTTATTGTATCTTGTTGTGTCCTGTTTGCCTGTTGTCTCTTGGAGGCCTTCTCTTTTCTGAAGAGGAAATAGAGAAAGGGTCGCAGCGGGGAGGGAGAGATTGAAGTGAGGCGGAGCTAGGAGAAGTGGAGGGAGGGGAAATTGTGGTTGGGGTGTTTTGTATGAGAGAAGATTTTCTGTTCAAATAACAAACAAAAACTGGTCCAGCTCCTCCAAATGACACCACAAGCTGGGGATTGAGACTGCCACATATAAACCCTTAGGCAGTTCCAAACTAAAGTACATAGTTCTGCTTTTCATCACATCAGATTTCTGCAGCCATTTCTTTGAACTCTATGGCGATTTCGGTTTATTAATTTAAATTGATACTACATGTAAACATATCTTTCCTGCATTAAGTAAGAAAAAAGATGATATGATATACCAAAGATAACATAGGGCTTGCATGACTGAACTTTCTGTACTGAAATCAGTTGCATGCCCTATTGAAAGTCTTCGTTCCCAAATATTTTAATCACAGTATTTTTAAACTTGGGTATATAAATTCTAGGCTGTTATTTTTAGATTGGTTCTGGCCTTATTGGGCTCTCCAGTAAGAGTGTATGTTGCTGCAACCCTGATGTTAGCAGTTAATTATGGCTCATCAAACAAACAAACAAAAAAAAAAGATTCTAAGAAAGGTAAAGTAAAGGATCACCAAAAAATAAATAAATAAAATTGCCAAAAAGTTATTCGATGGAAGTGAAGATCACTAAAAAGTAGATGGATGGGTGGAGCACAGAAAACTTTAAGGGTTAATGAAAGTATTCTGTATGATACAGTATTTCTGGAAGAATGCCAGTACACATCTGTGCAAACCCTTTGACAATACACCACTAAGAATAATAGCAAGTGAGAATTTTGACGTTTGAATGACCACAATATGTCAATATATATTCATGAATTATCAGATGTGACTCCTTTCAGAGAACCCATATAACTAGTTATTCAGACAGGTGTAAGGGAAGATCTTACAGGAAATATCAATACCTTCCTCTCAGTTTAGCAACCAAAGTACAACTAATTATTAATATAATAAAAAGACTTGCAATTCTAAAAGAATTAAATTTATAATCAATAGTTTATTTTTATTTATGAAAACTGTGTTGGGAAATATTTGTACACTGGGTGAAGATGTGTTGCTGTGATTGGTGTAATAAAAAGTTGAATGGTCAATTTGCTAGTAAGGAGAGACTAGGTGTGACTACAGGACAGAGATAGGAAGTCAGAGGGATGAATCTGGGTGCTCGAGAGAATCCAAGGAAACGTAAAACAAGTAGGAGGTATGGGACAAGAAAAGGTAACCAAGCCACATGATAGAATGTAGATTAATAAAAACAGATTAATTATATTATAAGAGCTATTAGAAAAAAGCCGGGCGGTGGTGGCGCAAGCCTTTAATCCCAGTACTCGGGAGGCAGAGGCAGGCGGATCTCTGTGAGTTCGAGACCAGCCTGGTCTACAAGAGCTAGTTCCAGGACAGGCTCCAAAACCACAGAGAAACCCTGTCTTGAAAGACCAAAAAATAAAAAAAAAAAGAAAGAAAAAAGCCTAAACTAAGACCACTCTTTCATAATTAATATGAGTTTCCATGTTGTTATTTATGAGCTGGCAGTCAGTCCTGATGAGAAAGCATACTACAGAACTGAGTTTCAAAAATATAAAGAATCACAAGCTACCATGAAAGTTAGGGTTGATTGAAATATGTCTGTAGGATGTACTAGATATATGTAGAATTCAAAACCTGAGTGGTAGTTATAGTCCTTAGTAGAAGAAAAATTTATTCACCTCCCTCAAATCCCTGTGCTATATCCCAGGTAAGTCTACAGTCAAGTTTTTCTGTTGAAATCACACTGGAAAACAAGGTATAACATATAAGGAGTTGTATTTTTTTATTTTTTATTTTTTGCATTGTGAGGGTTAAATAAGCTTTATTGAGCCACAACAAAATTTCTTTGCACATAAATTCCTTAGAACTTCTAGTAGAATCTAGAAAATTCCCATAAATAAAAATAAAAAATTCATACTCCATGTGAAAAAAGAAAACATTAATTACTTAACTATTCTATACATTTTCAAAGGGCTTTCAATGAATGTGAATTTTATGCTTTATCAATATAAAATTCAATTTATGAAAAAAATCAGTATGGAAACTCAAGAAAATTACGTTAATACTTTCCTTTAATCACTGTTTATTTTTAGAAATATTTTTTAAGTTTTATTCTTATTTTTAATGTATATTTTATTTTTTTGTTTTTTTTCATTTTTTAATTTATTTATTTATTAAAAATTTCCACCTTGTCCCATTTTCCTCCCACTTCCTTCCTCCCCCTCCCTCTCCAGTCCTAAGAGAAGTCAGGGTGCCCTGCCCTCAAGAAACTAGACATTAAAATTCTAATTAGCCCAAATAAAAAATGGGGTACTGACCTGAACAGAGAATTCTCAAGAGAAAAAGTTCAAATGGCCAGAACACACTTAATGTCGTGTTCAATCTTCTTAGCGATCAGGGTAAGGCAAATCAAAACAAATTTGAGATACCATCTTACACCTGTCAGAATCGTTAAAATCAAAAACACCAATGATAGCCTAGCTGGAGAGGATGTGGAGTAAGGGGAACACTCATCCATTGTTGGTGGGAATGCAAACATGTACAACCACTTTGGAAATCAGTGTGGCAGTTTCTTAGGAAACTGGGAGTCAACCTACCTCAGGATCCAGCAATTCTACTCTTGGGAATATACCCAAGAGATGCCCAATCATACTACAAAAGCATTTGTTCAACTATGTTCATAGCAGCACTATTTGTAATAGCCAGAACCTGGAAACAACCTAGGTGCCCCTCAATAGAAGAATGGATAAAGAAGGTGTGGCACATATACACATTAGAGTTCTACTAAACGGAAAAAAAAAAAACCACAATGATATCTTGAATTTTGCATGCAAATGGATGGAAATAGAACACACTTTACTGAGTGAGATAACCCAGACCCCAAAAGATGAATATGGTATGTACTCACTCATAAGTGGATTCTAGCCATAAACAAAGGACACTGAGCCTATAATTCGTGAAGAAGCTAAAGGTGAACCCAAAGAAAACCATATATTTATCCTCCTGAATATTGGAAGTAGACAAGATCGCAGAGCAAGAGTTGGGAGCACTGGGGTGGGGGTGGGTTGGAGAGAAGGGGAGATGGGGAGAGAGAAGGGAGAAGGGGAAGATTGGGAGAGAGCTTGGGAAATGGGATGGTTGAGATGGAGGAAGAGTGGATATGGGAGCAGGGAAGAAGATATCTTAATTAAGGGATCCATTTTAGGGTTGACAAGAGACTTGGCTCTAGAGGGATTCCCATGTGTTCAAGGAGATGTCCCCAGCTAGGTCCTTGGGCAACAGAGGGGAGGGTACCTAAACTGGCCTTATCCCATAGCCACACTGATGAATATCTTGCATATCACCATAGAACCTTTATCCAGTGATGGATGGAGATAGAGACCCACATTGGAGCACTGGAACGAGCTCCCAAGGTCTAGATGAAGAGAAGAAGAAGGGAGAACATGAGCAAGGAAGTCAGGACTGCGAGGGGTGCATCCACCCACTGAGACGGTGTGACTGATCTAATGGGAGCTCACCAAGGCCAGCTGGACTGGGACTGAACGAGCTCGTGATCGGACCATGTTCTCTGAATGTGGCTGATAATGAGGGCTGACTGAGAAGCCAATGATAATGACACTAGGTTTTGATTCTACTGCATGTACTGGCTTTTCGGGAGCCTAGTCTGTTTGGATGCACACCTTCCTTTACCTGGATGGAGGTGTGAGGGCCTTGTACTTCCCACAGGGCAGAGCTGTATTTTTTAAACGCACATCAATGTTAAGTAGTGCATACATTAATTTTATATTAACATGTTTCAATTATCACTCTACAATCATAAGATAAATTTATTCCAATTTTGTAAACTAAACTGATTTATATGCAAATGTTATTAACATTTTTATACAAACTGGCCTATTCTCTGTACCCATATCAGTCAACTTTCTAGGTACACAGAAGTGTTCATTTCCCCAAGACAAATTCACAAAGTAGTTTATAAGCACCCCTAAATTTACAATATTACAAACTTCAGAAAATGACAGTTTCAGTTCCAAACAAGTTTGCTATGGGTGCTGTAGAAGAGCAAATGGTTACGCTAGAAAACAACACAAGAGAAGTTGGAAGTTTTTATTGCTGGTGCTATTACCAAAGGGGCTTGTGTTATGGAGTGACAAATTTCCAAACAGTCCCTAGAAACAAATGGGGTACTTTTCAAAGGGACATTAACTCTTTCTTCTCACAAGAGTCCCATTTGTTGCCAGGAAACACAGACCCAGGATGGTCTAGCCACACAAAAGTACTAAGGGACACATTGATGCTCACCATTAACCAAAATCTTCCCAGTGCAGCATTTCTCTGGAGCAGGTCTCTGAATTTCCACTTTGACAATGTTTCCCAGGTTGTATATTTTCCTGCCAATATACTAAATTATTTTGATTCCATCAAAAGTGAGGGAGTGCAGCACAAGGTCCTTGATGGCTAGAAAGACTTGTGCCTAAGACATAAGATAATGTACTGAACAAACTAGTTAATTTTTTGAGAGATCAGAAGGTTCATGGCAATGCTAAGACTGTCATAGGAAACCTAAGGATTATGTGTCAAAGATATATTGCAAAAGAATATATCTGATATTTCAACTGAGTAAATAAATAAAGAAAAACCAGTGTTTTCAGTGACTTTGAGAGGGTAGGTTTAAAGATAAGGAAAATTTTTCTGACAAAATACTTTAAACTACCATTGTTTCCCTCAAATTATATACATATGGTCTCACACAAAAAGCGAAAATACAATAATAAAAAATCAATCATATTTAAGTTTATTGTCAAAGATGACTGCTAGTAACATGGCTAAATGCTACATGGCTTTTATTCATCTATTTGTGATTTTATATTATATTGTATATTATGATTTATATATGTGGTTTGATTATGTTAGGAATCAAAGCCAGGGACTTGTCCTTAGCAGTCAATTGCTCTACCACTGAGCTATTTCTCAAGCCACTGCATATATGTTATTTTTAGCATTATCACCAACAAATGTTGCCCAACATACATGGCTGTGAGATTGTTCTGACAGGGATGATGAGGAACAAAGAGACAACAGACACACATACACAAAAGCTGGGGTCAGGTGAACTGTGCACTCTGATGGAGATACACCTGCCACCCAGAAACTCAGTGCAGTCATTATCCAGTAAAATGAGGAAGATGATTTATTATCAGAACTGAACAAAGAGAAAGGAAAGCTCAGTTTCATGGAGTCTCTATAGGGAACAGTCTCAGGTTGCAGACATCCAAGAAGTTGTGGGTCATACTTTCTGCACACTCTGAGCGTTTGTACGAGGACAACGGGAAGCTCTTGCATTCCTCTAAGCCTATCCCCCAAAAAATGGCTTGTCATTCCCAGGAGTCTCAGCTTTATTATCCTTGACATGACCATGCTTGTGTCAACAATACACATTTAATTATGACATGGTCTTCTCTCCACAGGAAGTCCCACCAATCAATGGAAAATTTGTACAAATCACACACACACACACACACACACACACACACACACACATATATATATATATATATATATATATATATATATATATTATGAAATTAGTTATATTTAATATAATCATTGATGGGTGTTGGATAAAAAAAATACATTGTGAAATGCCATATTTTACGTCAAAGTAGTTAAAAGCTACAGAGGAAATGTAAAAACATATCTTAAGTGAAAGTAGCCAATACAGAAAGACTAGAAATTCTGGGTTCAAAAGCAGTTTGTATTTGGAAAAATCACAAATCTATGGAGACAGCAGAAAGTTCAGTGGTTCCAGAATCTATTATAAGTGGAGTTGGATGAGGGGACACAGAGTGTTTCAAGATACAGAAACTATGTGGTATATTTCTGTGGTGGTAGATTTGACTTGAATATTGATCTCGGCAAACTTCTGGTTTGTATTTTCTTTGAATTTATGGAATGTGGAGATTTAAAGAATATATAGTTATATATTATTTTCAATTTTACATTGAAAGAATATCCTGCATAAGGACTGTTCCAGACTACCCCTACCCAAACATATGTTCTCCCAGCCTACAGTGGAGAAAGAGGAACGTGCACATACTGTTGTTGGCAGCATAGAGTTGTCTGGCCAATGCAGAAAACAAAACTGAGATTCTCAAAATTGAAACAGTGGAATTTTCATGTGCTAGAGCTATGCCAATTAGAAACAATATCAGCAACTAGGAATGCTACTTTCATGTTCTCATTTCTTGCAGCAATATTTCCAATTGCAGTGACATGGAACCAGCCTAGATGGCCATTAACAGATTAATGAATAAGGAAAATAAAGCATATATACACAATTGCACATTATTCAGACTCAAATACCAATGAAATTATGTCATATATAGGAAAATGGATGAACTGGAAATCATTGTGTTGAATGAAATAAACTAGACAGGGCAACACAGTGCTTAATACTTCCAGACAAAATTTGACCATATTAAGCCAAAGCCACTGAATACAAAGTCACAGATGAGCATGGGCTATAGTATTGCATCTAGTCACTTTCATTTTCCAAATTAGCCTGATGGTACCATTTTCAGGATTCTATAAAGGTTCTGCAAACCTGTTTTCTTACCTTTCCTCATTTACTATTTCAATTACTTGTTGATCAATTAAAAATCTCATTTTGCTTTCAGTGGTATCATTTTCATTTTGCTAAAGGATTCTCTATACTTCCATGCTACAATCAACATCTGTATTTTGGTTTAATTTTATTATAAAACCATCATGTTACCTGCAGGAGGGAGAGTTTTAACTTCATCTACAAATGAAACTAATATTAGTTCTGTTAAACTGAATGCACTCCAAGAGTATCTACAAATTATTTCCATAAGCAGGTATTGATTTCTGAGATTTATATTTTACTTTATTGATTTATCTCACTTGATAATATATTGCTGTAATTAATAGAAATTTTAATTACATTTTGATAAGTCTCAGTTCTTAACACCATTGTCCACTTGGTGGTTTTCTCTCTTTTCTTGATGCTTTATAGATTCTTCATTCCAAAAATAAATTCCTTTCTGTGTTTATTGGAATTGAATGAAGATACTATGTCATGCTGGTGATAGTTCATATATTTATATACATTCTTTACAACAAGCATAAAGACAGATAAAATTGATAGAGGAAATTGAAAAGAACTGAAGCTAAAGTTTTGCTCGGTTTGGGGCTTGTAGACAGCTTGTGAGAATCTAACAACCAAAGCTGTTCTT
This sequence comes from Microtus oregoni, assembly GCF_018167655.1. Classification (NCBI taxonomy): domain Eukaryota; kingdom Metazoa; phylum Chordata; class Mammalia; order Rodentia; family Cricetidae; genus Microtus; species Microtus oregoni. The sequence continues at coordinate 2,588,517 of NW_024544709.1, read as the reverse complement.
AGAGATGAAGTAAAGGTGGGCACCAATAATCACCCACAGAGGGGAGCAAAAAAGCCCCAAAAGCAAGTACCTTAGTAAGATCTATTTGGACTATGTGTCATTAATGAAATTATGTCCCCTTCAAATTTTCTCTACCTAGGTCCTAACCTCTGGATCTAATTTAATTTACAGATATTGTGCAGCTGTTGCCTGTAAGTAGGATTATGGATGGAGGAGGGCCTCTCAAGAGGCTCACAAAATTCACAGAGTTTTTGAGACAAAGATATCATGAACTACCAACTAGTTTGAATAAGAGGTCAGTAACTTCTGGGGTAGAAGTAACTCTTCTGGGTTATAGCTGCACGCAAGTTGCTTAGGAAATGGAAATGAGTAGTCATATATGGTTACAGGAATACACCACCAGACTTACCATGCCCCTGTAAGAAATCCAACTGAACTCCGTGGGTCACCAAGATGGACTTGGAAATGATCTTTATTTCGTCTCTTTCCTTCTCTTCCCAGGTAGAATAGAAATATACTCCTCAGGAAAAAAAATCAAATAGGAAATTTGTAAAATGCACTTACTGGGAGATAATAATGTTTAAATATGGGCATTACTAATGATGTTGATGCTAAAATTTAAGAAAAACCAAACACTAAATATAGACACCAAACTACCAGAAGCTAGAGGAGAGGAATGGGACAGATTTCTCCTAGGGAACACTAAAGATAACTTAACCTTTCCTAAATCTTGATCTCGGGCTTCTTAACTTGGAAACCTTGACAACACAAATTTTAGTCATTTAAGCCACTGTGGTTTTGATTTAAAATATTTTTAAGTTATAATGTACTTAACTGTATATAATTCCAATCTAAGCCTAGAAGAAACATTAGTAGTAATTTCAGATGTAAATGATAACAACTAAAATAAAGGACTGCATGAGAAATGAGCTCTATACAAGACCCAGGGGAAGAGAAAACAAACACAGCAATGTTTACAATATTGAACAAATCAACACATAAAGTAGTAAAAATATGAAAAGAACAAGTCGCATATAAAAATGCATGATTGAGAAGATTCAGTATCTATTCTCTTAGTTTCAAGAGATGAGAGAAACTATCATAGGACTTTCACTTGATGAGAACAGAAATGAGAGCTTTCCAGATGTAAAAAAAATAAATAAATAAAGTCTTCTCAGATCAAATGTTTTCTCAAGGAACTTTGTGGCACATAAAGGCGAGCACAGACTTAGCACAGTGCTGGGAACCTTCCAGTCATCAAAGACTTCATTTTTAATTTTTAAAAATTACCAGAGGGAAAAGACAGATTACCTACAAAGAATTTCAAATTAGCCTTAAGCTGACTTCTCCACAGTGATAATAAAAACTAAAAAATAATAGAACAATATCTTCAAAGTGCTGAGGGAAAAGAACACAGTGTTATGCTCACCTAAATAGTCTTTATAGAGCTAAGGCTAAATAAAGACATTTCAAGCGCACAAAGCCCAAGTTAGACATTTTACAGCCCAGAGAACTTTTTATCCCATTTTAGCAGTGTGGACTGCAGATTGAACCCGTGGTCTCCCCGGCTAAACACATGTTCTCCCATTGAGACATAATTCCAGAACCCAAGAGCTTCCTTGGAAACATAAGTTTAGACAGATAATTACAGGCTAAAACCACACCAACAAAAGAAAATACGGAAAGTGTTAAGCTGTAATTTTTAACAGCTTGTAGTAATATCAAAATTTGTTCTGTTTAATAGAACTAAAACTCTAGGAAGACTTACATAAGAGCTACAAAGGGAGATCTCAGCATCTTGAATTTCTTTTTGTTGATTTGAAAGTAGGGAGAAACATAGGGAAATTACATATTTGTAATAACTTATGTGATTAATACTTGTTAAATTGAAGTTACTAAAGTAATAGAGGGCAATACATTACTTTAAAGTCAGTGGAGAGTGATAAAAAGAAAGAAAGAGTTAATTGAATAGAACACTAAGGAAAGGGAGAGGAAAAAAAAAACAAAGAAAGCCCTCAAAGCACAAACCTTAAAAAAAATTAAATACTAATCATTCAATAATCACAGGAAACACCAAGAATTTGTGTTTCTCTCAGAAAGGAGAAGAGATAATAAATGAAGAGTACAGCATTTTGTTTCTAAAATCAACTAGAAGAAAATTCTTAAAAATAAAATATATAAAATGTAATAAATATTACCTATATAATTAAAAACAAATACTATATGGCAATATTAAAATTGGAAAGTTAGTCTTCAGGGTAAAAAGACCCAATACAGAACCAGGCATGGTGGTTCACTCAGATGAACAACACTCTGGAAACAAGATAATTATGTAGAAATACAGAGTGATACAATGAACCTGATGGTTAGCTACATTAAATTCAGACCAATCTGTTTTACAGTGATATTTAGGCTGAGATCTGGACAGGAAGAGAGGTCTAGTCACACAAAGATTTACGTGTGACATTACAAGCTAAAGGCTACAGAGAGCAGAAGGGCTCACAACTAGATGGAGTTAGTGCTTTGGAGACACACAGGCCAAGCTACTGGATCACTCACGATGGAAGAATGGTAAATAATCAAGTTAGGAGAAAGCAAAGTGAACCCATTGTTGTCTGTAGTCTATAGTAAGAAATCTGTGTTTTGTACAATAGTAATGGAATTTTGGTAAATATGAAATATTTCAATTCTTCACACCATGAAATGGGCTCTTAGGAGAAGCAGACTATGCCAGTCCTGTGATATGGATGACATGGATTTCCGTATTTCCAAACTTCTAGACTAGGAGCGGAACAATACACACACACACACACACACACACACACACACACACACGTACCCAGTTAGGTTGGGTTCTGTTACTAATAAAAATATTTTCAATACAGAAAAGCTGTTATGTTTAATAATATGTACTTCTCTGGTGGTTTAAATGAGAAATGCCCCTCATAAACTCGTGCGTTTGAACATTTCATTCCCATATGGAACCCCTCTGAGGTGGAACCTCACTGGGGGAAAGATGTTACTGGGGCCGACATTGAGGCCTCATACACTTCTGGTTTTTGCTCTAACTGCTTTCTGTGTTTAGATGAGAGGTGAGCTTTCAGTTTCCTCCTCCTGCTGCCACGTGCTCTGACTGTAATGCCTCCTCTACCATTGTGGGCTCTCCCTCTGAAAACATAAGCCAAAAATAAACTCTTTCTTCTCAGTGTTGTTTTTGGCCACGACATATCATGGCAGCAGAAAAGTAACTAATACAGTATACCATTTGTATTAAAAGCTTGGATAGACTACCAAGGACATGAAATATTCTGAAATATTCCAAACCTCTTTGTTTCTGAGAGATAAACATGCATTCTATAATTTTTAAAGGCTTATTTAATCATTTTAAATTTTTTCCCTCTTTTCATACTAGCCCTTCAATGTTCATTTTGCTCATTTATTCTCTTATGAATAATTTGCCTGTCAAAAATTCCCATGTGAATTTTGTGGCAGTTAAATGAAAACAAATTACTTAAGCAAAATCTTATTTTACGTATACGTTACCTCCAACTGTAGAAATGGGATGTCAAACCCAAGACTGTACATTTCAGCTTAAAGATTTTAGACAGAAATCCCTCATAATTCTTCTAAGTAGGTTTTATAAGTCACATGGAAGTATTTGTTTTGACAGGTAATTTTCTATTCATATTTCAAATATACTCCATTTTCACCTTTTCCTTTCAAATGGTGGGAAATGACTCACAGATGAAATTTGCCTAATGTTTTTCTCTTGATCAAATTGGAAGGTTCATTTTTAAACAAAATAACCAACTTCTTCTAACTCTCCCAGGATTGTGCTCATGTCTATAGAATCAATAAAGCAATGATTTTCAGTCACTGCATTTTAAATGGAACTCCCTTTATATTTACTTAAATAAAGCATATACTAAGTATCATTAATGTAAGAGAGTGAAAAAAATGGAGGTATTAAGTAGTTATCTGTACCAGACATTTTATCAGTTTTTTTTTATCTGATAATGTATGGGATGGTTGCTGTACCTTATGGATCAGAGACTATGCTCAGAGACTGGATGTTCTCTTGAAATGCATCCCATGGAGTCCAACCCTCTCATAGAGTTTAAAGAAAGCCATCTAAAGTCACAAGATAGTTAGTGATATGGTTTAGAATGTACCCCAAAGGTAATATGCTAAAAGTTTGTGTTGCTATCCGAAGGTGATGTAACTTTGAAATGGAGTTGCCTAATAGATGGACATTATAGAGTAGGTGATGAACTCTTGAAGAAAGTAGCAGCATCCTTCCCCTCTTCTTACTCACTGTGCTTCTAGCCAGCTAAGAAATGAACCAGATCCCTTCACTGCCTGTTTCCTTCATAATATACTCTGGTGCCTCAGAACCAGAGCAAGTGACTATGGCCTGTATATATGAGCCTGTTGTAGGTGGCTGTTAGTGTGTTCCCAGCCGCCCTCTATTTGTTGGTTTCCTGGCCGCTCGGACTCCTGAAATAACTACACAGAAACTGTATTAATTAAATCACTGCTTGGCCAATTACTTAAGTGCATTGCTAGCTAGCTCTTACATCTAGAATTAAGCTATCTTCATTACTTTATATTTTACCATGAGGCTCATGGCCTACCGGCAAGGCTTCAGCATGTCTATCGCTGGTGGCAGCTCCATGTCTTTTCCCTGACTGTGCCTTTTCTTCCTTCCAGCATTCAGTTTAGTTTTCCCCACCTATCTCTGTTCTATCCTATCTGGCCAAGTCAGTTTGTTTATTCATTAACCAATAAAAGCAACACATAGACAGAAGGACTTCCCACACCATGAGCTGAAATAGATTTTTCTTTTTTTTAAAGTTTATATAATCAAGCATTATGTAATAGTGAGAAAAGGTGAAGTTAGGAATAGTGAACAAATCATTTCCACCTTGGTTCTTCCCATTGACTCATCTCTTTTCCTATAATTTTAATTTGTGGTTTTGTTGGGATTATTCTGTTTTCAGAGATTACGTATATACTATAATATTGTATTTAGCTTTTTATTGATCACTAGCGTTATGTCAAGTAATCTTCATTATGTTTTGTTTTTATTCTACCTATCTCCTTCCCACTCACTGCCAACACAAGCTCAAGCACCAAATAGAAAACACCATAAAAAACAGACTCCCTTCTATCTTATTCTTCACTATTTCCTCAGCTCAAAGAAACAGCACCAAGAGTGAAAGTTAGAGGATGCTCATGGCATGGATGAGTAATAATGGCTTCGTATGATCCTCTTAATAGGTACTATAATATTAGTCATGCAATGATCACCAGAAGATATCAACATTTGGAAAGCAAGTAATAAACAGACCTGGTCATCTCTCTTCTAAAGACCCTTGGAGAATAATCTCCACTTGGGCCATTTGCTGCCTTTGTAATGAGAAAAGAGGGTTGGGAAATAACCAGACACTAATGAAAAAGCTGCGTGTGAAACAGGAGGAAGATAATTTTCTTTAAGTCTAATTTAGACTAGGGGAAAAGTACTTAATAACTATCATTATACTTCCTCTAAGTTGTGCTTTAAAAATATTCTAAATGATCGGTTCATGGTATATAATTAAAGCATTGTATGAGCAGCTCTGTGGTGGCCTTTCTCTGGTCTTCATGACTTTTGAAAGAGAATGGTTTATTCGGGAAATAAGATCATTTTATATTCATCCAAAGAAAGTTGATTGTGGAATACCAATCACAGTGTTTTTAATTTGTATCATATTAAGCAAATGCTAAAGTTTATTTATTCATGTACTAACTCATTTGATAACTGTAATTGATAATATTGCTTTTTGATCCTTAAAATTTAGAATTTGAGGAACCCACTTTTTTATAACTCCTTGCTTTATTTACGTATTTCACAAATATTTGTTACGCATCATCTCAAGTGTAAACAATTTTGAAGTAAATAAAGCAGGACTTCAATATACAAGACAGTAACTCATGAATCACACAATTATTTCATGATTGTTGGAAATGCTTTGAACAAACAAATATTAGGGATTATGTTATATTTCTGGTAACCATGGTTAAAATGTGGAACGCTCCATTATGTATTTGAACACTTGCTGCCAGATGGCAGTGCTGTTTGGGAAGTCATGAAATCTTAGAGGCCATGCATGACCTAGTTAGAAGAAGTGGATCTCTTTGAAGGTGACATTTCCTTCTGGTTCCAGATCACTTGACTTTTTTGTGACTACTATGTGAATAAGGCAGATTGAAAGTTCCTGCCACCATGTATCACAGCACCCCCATCTCTATCTTTTCCCCAGATGATGGATACACTCTCTGAAACTGTGCACTAGGGTAAGATTTCCTTCACTTAAGTGATTTCTGTCAGACATTTCATTACAATGATAAGAAAAATAGTTATTTTTCTTGGAATAGAGTAAATTAATATGTAAGTAGTCGCCATTTTTGAAAGTTACACATTCTCAGAAAGGTGATGTTACCAGCCCTTTGAGAGTAGGAATTAAGAAGTGAGATGATATCTGAGATAGATGAGAAACCGAGTATAAACACTTTCACAAAGAATAATGTAACTGAAATTCCATGGTAGGCAAACGAGCACGGCTGGACTGAAAAAACACATGGGAAAGTTTGGAGGAATAGCCACTGAAGAACAATGAAAATGAGCTAAGGCGTGAGCATCACCATACACTTTCAGCTGAATCAAAACCACAATAATGAATGCTCTTTAGTGTCCCTACACTGTGCTGAGTGGAGTGTTAAGAGTGTCATATTTTAAACTTCACAGCATTACTAGCAACAAGATTCTAGCTCCATCTGTATTTTACAGCTGAATACACAGAAGAGCAAATCTGGTTCTTTTTTTTTTTTTTTTCGGTTCCTTCTCTCCTACTCTGCCTTTAAGTCTTGGAAAATCTGTAATGACCTCTACCAGAATATGAAGATACCAATCTTCTCGAACGCTTGCCTCCTCTGGTGCTGAAGTCCCTGTGTGCACATTTCTGATGTTCAGTGTATAACAAGAAATCCATAGAGAGCAGTAGAAGATGCTATGATACCTCACACACAAGAATCTACACATTATTCTATTGTGAATTCTTAAAGAAGTGATACAAATACCAAGATTAAAGGGGCAGGTTGGAAATGTAAAGTTTATATATAAAGACACTGTGACAATGAACCCTCAATAAAGGAGGTATTTTAGCAGGAATTGTGCGCAGGCGAAAACATGGGGAAGATGAGTCATGGTGTTGTGATGTAATGATATAAATCTACAATTCCATAGAGCCCAGCCTTACTGACTGTCACACATTCACAGGAGCCTCACAATGACTCAGTGACATATTCAGGGCAGGCATTTTTCTTACCTGATTGGTAAAGGAGATGAACCACCCTCGCCAAGCATACACCAGGGACAAAGCCTGATTTTAAATATCAGCTTCTTGACTCCACTCTGTGTCTTCTGTTATGTAATATCTAAACAAGGAAAAAGTATATAGAAATTACAAAATGTGGAAACACCAGTGATATAGGCAAGAAATACTGTAAAATTTATTTACAGATTTTTGTCCATAAACTATAAAGTAAAGGCATGATATAATATTTATATCTCCAATGTTATAATGTTTATTTATTTTCTAGTATATATGGCTATAGGTCTTTTTTCTCAGAACTGCTAACTTCTAAGTCCCTTTCTTATGAATGCAACCTGCTTTGTTGTTTTTCCCAGACTTGTGTAAGAATTGAAATAGTTATTAAGATTGGGTAATATTTTGAAAATGTTAAAACCAGGTAAATGCATTGAGTTGTTAAATCCAACTCTTTGCTGCTGTTTGTTTTTATTTTCTACTGTATAAATGTAATTGAGAAAATTGAGAAGCACTTTATGGTTCCTGAAAGTTTTATACTTTTTACAACATGACTATAACTTGAAAGGGAAGTGCAGTCAGTCCTGAATTGCAACTGGGATGTGTGACACTGGATCAAATACCAGTAAAAGACAAGAAGTTGGCTGCTACTGGCTTAGCCAGAATAAGTGTTAGAAAATTAGTGAGAAGTGGGTTAAGGAAAGGAGGGAGTTACAAAATTATTTTATAACCTGGTGTCGGCCATAGAGTTCCCAAGGTGATATATCTACTATCAAGTTGACAAATCGCAGTTTTGGTCACAAGTTCTGATATCCCAGGGTTATGACCACTATGAATAAAACAGAGGTTATTCATCACCCACTTAGACTTATAGCTCCTTTTAGCCCACCTTCTTCTTCCTTCATTAGGCCTAGGCTTAAAGCCAACATAAAATTTATTTCTCACGGTGCCCTTTCTTCTCTAGACTGTCTTACTGTTATTTATGGTCCGGAAAACTAATGCCTATACAAATGCTAGATTCTACTTAAACTCTTATTCACCCAGAATAATGGATGATAAAGGTATCTGATGGCCTCAGCCCACATTTTAAAGGAAATTATGACAACTTACCGGCAGTATTACTAACTCTTCTCAGATAACTTTTCAACTGTTTTAGTTCATTACTTCTCAGAAGAGTCCACAATAATGTCTTGGGCATTTGCCCTAATCTGGTATTTCAATGCGGTCAACAGAAACAATGAAGAAATTCCATGAGCAAGTATGTATGTGAAATAATTTGTAGCTATTATCTTCCTCTTAGAAACCGATAATCTTTGTTAGTGTTTCTGGTAGTTTTGCATTTTAACAAGTGCAGTAGAACATGGTTGTGCCATTCTCTGCATGCACCCAGTGCATGGATCTCAAAACTCATCAGCCTAGGCAAGACACAGGGGTGCAAGACATTAAATGCACAGTGAAGAACAATTGTTTAGCTGCAATCCTCTGAAGCAACCCTGAGTCTTTCCCATTGCACAGCTGAAGAAAGAGCAACCAAGAGTCTGGGTTCTTAGCCAGAGAATTGAGAAATGATCAGTATGGCACTTTGGACATGAGACCTCTCTTCTAGAGTCTCCTCTCCTAACACCTATGCCTAAAAAGTCCTACCTCTACACCAAAACCATAGCAACTACAGATGTATTCTCAATTTTTAATCTCATGAAAGCAGAACCAAATAAAATTCTACATTAAGTAATCTTCAGCGACCGAATTTCCATTCTATATAAAGACTGAGTTCACTCAGTTCTATACATTAATAGTTTGTTCCTTTTAGTCCTGTGAAAATGTGCCACCATCTGCCTTTTTTAAAACATAGAAGGACAGTCACATTTACAATTTGAAGATCAGAGCAAAGCTGCAATAAAAATCCATATATAGACTATATGTGGGTAAAAGTTCTCATTAGTCTGGAGTAAATCAATGGCAATTGAATTATTGAGTGATAAAGTAAATGCATGCTTAATGTGACATACTTTATAAAATGCCATCAGGGGGCTGGAGAGATGACTCAGCAGTTAAAAGAACTCGCTATTTCTCCAGAGAACCCAGGTTTGAGTTCCAACACCCATGTGACACTTCACAACTGCCTGTAACTCCAGTTTCAGAGAATTTCAGCCTCTTTTCTGGCTTCTGTGGGTACCAGACACAAACAAAGTACCAAGACACCCAGGCCAGCAAAACCCCCATGCACACATAATTAAAAAATAAATAAAAATAGCTATCAGACTGTTGTTGTCCCAGTCATATTCCCAACAGTAAGTCATGAATTGGCAATCTATCATATTAGAGCTTCGTGTTGTCTGTGCTTTTATTTTATTTTAGGTCCAATATGGACTTAGGTCCATCTTGAATTTCTATCATGGTCTTAATTTTCATTTCCTACTGGTAAGTATCTCCCCATAGGCTTATTTGCCATTCGTAAATCCTCTTTTGGCAAAGTGCTCATTCAAATTATTGCTTATTTAAAAATTAAAGTTGTCTTCTTCCTTTTACATTCTGAGTATTCTTTATGAATTATGGACATAAATCTTTGGTTGGGTATATAAATTTCAAGTACATTTTACCAGACAAGCTTCTCTTTTCTTTAAATTTTGGAGAACAAAAATTTTAACTTCCAGCAAGTACAAAAAAATCAATATTTCTTGTCATGGATTGTAACTGTAGTATTATGTCTATAAAAACTATATTACATTCATTATCTGTGTGCATGCATATATGTGCACATCACACACATATATGGAGATATGAGGACACCTGGGGAGTCAGCTTTTTCCTACCACCCTATGGGTCCTGGGATAAAATTCATGTCATCAGACTTAGTGGCAATACTGAGTGGTCTTTTGGCCCCTGTATATGAACTTTCAATAACAATAAAGATTTTCTCCAATAGATTCTGCTAAATTTTTATAATTAATCCTTCTATTTAGACATAATAACTCTGAAATTACTATTTTTTAGGACATAAAGAAGGTGCTATACAGTTGAGCAGATGAAAGAAGCAGGTGTCTCTACTGTGGCCCACTCCTTCTACTTCCTTGCTTGATTTTTCATCCCTTAGTTCTGATGATGTCTGTAAAGGGAATTATAGTCCATATTTCACTTTGTATATTTTGAACTTTGTGATTAGAGCCATCCATGGGTGGAATCACCATATCTTCATGTGAACTTAGTGTTCGATTCCTCAATCACGCCTTAATTTTCTTGAAGTCTAATTAGTGTGACACTAATATAACTTCTACAGCATTCTTTTCCTGTGTACTTACTCTTCTTTTATGTTCTTGCTTGAAACACGTTCATTGAATCATAAAGTTTTCAATTCCTTCCAAAATGACTTTCAGCTCTTAAACAAAACATATATTGATATTGATCAATTTAAATCTGTTATTTTATTACCTTACTTTTCCTTTTTTTCATTGATCATTTGTAATATATATAGGAATAATTACTACTATTATGTTTTAATTTGCTTTGTTATGAAATCTATCTTCATCATTTTTATCGTTTACATTGCGGCATATAATACTTACTGATTCTTACATTGATTCTTCAATGTATCTCTGAACTGTGCATATGAAGTCATATATGTCACAAACAAGTAGCCTCCTTGCCCTTCACAGTCAATAAGAGCATGAATCATGGGCCTCTAAGTCAGATTCTGGTGACAACACTGTCCGTGAACACCACTCCATGCTGCAGTAGGACCATGGACCTAGACAAGGGTGCCCCACCACGGATATCAACATGGTCTTTGGTGGTTATACAGGCCATGGACAAAAACACAAACGCCAATTGCAGTAAGGCCTGAACCCAGACATGGCCCTTGGTGGCTATGTGGGCCCAGACCATGGCCTCAGGTGACAGAACTGGCTACTCACATCAGTATGTCCTCTGGTGACAGCATGGCCTACAACATCTACATGGCTTCAGGCTGCAACACAGAGCTCAAACATCAACATGACCTTCTGTAGTAACTTGTATCATGGATATCAACACAGACCTGGGCTGCAGGAGAGCCTCAGACCCAAAGGCAACCTTGGCAATAGCACAGAGTCAGACATCCCATAGTGTTAGGTGACAGTCTACTCACTTCATGTTGCTTCCAAGCGACAGCATGGCTTACAGTGTCACTCATCAGTAACATATGCCACAGACATTATCCTGACTCCCACCAGGGCATGGCCAGGTGTGGGCTGTCAGTAACAGGCCTGGGTGGCTTCCCAGCTGCTTGTTTGCACAAGCTAGGGCCAAGATGGGCTTGGTCCTTGGGCTGCTGGCTCTCCCCTAAACTTTATATTCCAAACCTCCATATTCACAGCACAACCTCTACTTGCCTCAAAGAGCACACTGTGGTATATCTCTTCTGTAAAGAGGAGTAGAGTCACAGAGTAGGTTTGTTAATAAAGGTAAAGGAAAGGAAAGTTGCAAAATCAACTCCTGTTAGTGGATTACCCAAGATTATTCTATGAGTATGTGAACTGTAGATCCTCTAATTTTAAATCTCTATGAAATAGAGGTATTTCAGGAAAGGATTTTAGTATGATTTTATATTTCTTGAAGCTACACAAACAAACACAAATGTGGAAATCATTACATTGAACTAGGGATGTTTTTAATTTATATTACAAAACTCTCAGAATGAATTATCTTGGCCTATACACCTAAATGAATCTTTGAACTCTTTTAAGAAATATTATAGGCATTTGCACTCTTATTCTGTCTTCAGTGACCACTCAAGAAGAGCTACAGTTCATCTTGGAGTTGTGGTCATCATTAATCATCAACCCAGCAATGATGACAGAAAGCATTACTTTATATGTTTTTACCATGTAGCGCAGGTCAGAATTCCTCTTCTTGACAACTGAACATTTGTTAGCAATGGATGGACTCATCAATTACAATGCATGAAGCAACAATAAATGTGTGCCTAAAGTGGTTTCGGGCATCCTAATGTTCAGAACATATTTAAAAAATAATTTTACTTTAATATTTAAATATGAGAAGTTTTAAATTTTTATTTACTCTTGTTCTTAGGTGTTTAAGAAATGCTGACTTTAATTTACTTTTGCCTCATACACTGGGCAGGCACATTATTTTTTTAAGTGTCTGTGTATGTATGTTTGTATAGTATGAATTGTAAACACAAGACTTTCTAGTTTGATATTGAATCCTAACTCTGTAGAACTGGGGTCCATTCTTTACCTACCCTTCCAGGACTCCAATTGTGAATGGTAGAGGTGAGATTTTCACATAGTCCTTCCTTGTTTCAGTGGCTAGCCTACTGCCTACATGTTCAACCTATGACCACATGTCTCTCTCATAGAAACCTTATTCAAACTGGCAGACCCCTGAAGGCAATGCTTGACTTGTGCCCATTTTATGGTCACTTAAAAGTCACTTTCAGAGAGCCATGACCAGGAAATAAATTATGTTCAGTTGTATAATTCAGATCAGTCATAGAGAAGATAGCATTTCAAAACACATGAAATACAACTATTTTAATATTTACACATCCCAGAGGGAAGAGAATAGCATTCTCACAAGGCATTAGTGGGGGAAGAGCTATGAGATACATGCTTAACTAACAAACAGACAACAAGATAAAGTTTCAGGACCCATGGACCAAAGCTTTCACTGGGGCCCAGAGAATCATCACGCAGATTTTTACATAAACACATAATTAGAGGACTAGTGTAAATAGTCATGAGTTTCATGTGTGTCTAATGTTTGCAGTCCAAATTCATGAAAAAGTCATTTGCCTAATGCTTTATAGCTACTGGTACAGGCCAAGCTGGACCCAAACCTGGGTTTGGGAGAAAAAACTAGTGTTCCCAAGTCCCATCCAACCTAGCATAGCTTCCTCTCTTGCCCTGCCTAGTCCTACAAACATTCAGTCCCAAAGATACACAAAGGCTTATATTAATTACAAACTGTTTGGCCTATTAGCCCAGGCTTATTGTCAGCTAGCTCTTACAACAAAATTAGCCCATAATTCTTGTCAATGTTTAGCCACATGGCTTGATACATTTTCTCAATATAGCATTCTCAATTTGTTTCCTCTGCTGGTAACTGGCTCTGCCTTCCCTCTTTCCAGAATTCTCTTAGTCTGGTTGCCCTGCCTATACTTTCTTCCTGGTTATTGGCGAATAAGTGTTTTATTAAACTAATAGAAGTAACAAATCTTTACAGAGTAGAAGAGCATTATCCCACAGCATTTCCTATTTTTTTCTTTTCAAAACAAGAATTATGAATTTAATCTCCTTAATTTACCTTTTTCTTGGCCATTATCCATATAACTTGTAACCAACAATCTAAACAAAAACTAACACCCATGATACATTTTTTGGGAATGTGAGCATAGTTTTCTAGGCTACTTCCTCCTGATTGGAGATGCTGACAAACTTATGGGAACCAAAAGGTATATAGGATTATTGTCAAGTCCTGACTGGATTTTCTGTAAGGCTGGATCATCTCAGCCAGCAGTCCTGAAGCTGTTGTGGATGAAGAACTCAGTGGAAACTGCAAAAAGTGGTGCTCTGAAACATTGGATCATCTGGGCCATCTGCTCCTACTGGAGCTTTTTTCAAGGGATCTTCCTCGATCAAACCTTATTTTTCTTAACCCAAAATGAATCCATAGCCTCTCATTTCCTGTGGAAACAAAAGCAAAGCCTCTTCTCCAAAGTAGCATATCCTTTGACTTAAACTTTTAAGTCAAGGTATTTTCAGAATATATAGGTTGGATAAATCCAGTAACATTTATAATCCAATGTCTGTTAGCAGCTGTTTCTCTTAAACAAAGACAACACCACAACATACAGTATCCAGATTCTTTAAGTATTCTCCATTTTTATGTGGCTTTTCTTCCCTCTGTTTCTTTTATTTTTAATTTTTAGTTTTTTGAGAAATGGTTTCTCTGTGCATCTTCGGCTATCCTGGAACTCACTCTGTAGACCAGGCTGGCCTCAAACTCACAAGTGCTGGGATTAAAGGCATGTGCCATTACACCCAACTACTACTACTCTATTTCTTTTTGTAAGTACTTTCTCTGTCCTTTTTCTTTCTCTCTCAAGTCTATGTATATTTTAAACACACTGTAAAATATTTAGAGGTTTGTCTTTTATTTTTGTCTGAATCTGTCTTTACTGTATATCTCTATTTTTTCTAACCATCTGAGTCTTTTATCTGCTAAGCAGCAAAGCTAGGATAAAAGCTGCACCTTTGACAGCTGACTCCAGTCCATTCATTGACTTCCTGATAGTCTAGCTTCATGCCAGAGGTACTGGCAGGAGCCATGTTTATTGTCACAACTCTGTGAAGTTGATAGGTGTATGCCACAGGCTGTTCATGTATACTTATTCAAGTGTTTGATGGCATAACCTCTTAAAATAGCTTCATGGGATTTTTACCATTAACACTGAGTCAGGATGCTTCTCTTAAAGGAGCTGTGCTTGTGGCCAGCAAACAGACTCTGTCTGAATTTGATGGTAACATAAACTTAAGTCCATAACAAGGATGGCGCCAAAATTCTTCTTGATTCTTCTTATTTAAAATGTTCAGATCACAATGGTATAATATCAAGACAATGGTTTGCATAATGAAGCTTTCTCTCAGTGGCAGAAACATGTACATATTTTACCTTACCTAGATTCATTAGCTTTCTGTTACTATGGGGAAAACAGAGTATAATGAAAGATTATTTTAGTGCATAGCTTTGAAGACTCTCGTTCATCGATCTTTGACTGCTTTAGAGCCTGAAGCAAAGCAGATGAGGCCAAACCCTTATGCCATGGCTGGGACACAAGAGACAAAGGAAGAAGTGGGACACGCATTCTTACTATCATCTTCAAGGGTATATTCTCAATGACCAAAAGACACTGAGCTACTTCCTACCTCCTAAGGGGTCTACTACCTTCTGATAGCAGCTAGCTGTACACAAGGTCTTTATGCTGCTGGGGAACATTATCAACTACAAACTATAGTACTTTGTTGTAACTTATATCTAGGCCTGAGAGAAGCAAGGGAAGAGACAAAAACACACAATATATGCCATAATAGCCTCCATCTGATATGATGCTATGTTTGCAAAATAGCTTCTGTGTGATGACATGAAAGTCTTTGTCATCTGAGCAGCCATATTCATATCTAACCTAATATTAGTCTATGGATATCTCAGTATGTATTTCTATTGCTCTGATAAATACCACGACAAAAAGCTCTTTGGGGAGGAAAGGATATTTTTTCTTACATTCCCCAATTGCAATCCATCACTAAAGGAAGCCAGGGCAGTGATTCAGTACAGGAACCATGAAACAGGAACTGAAGTAGAAGTCATGGAGGAAAGCTTACTGGTTTCCTATGTTTGTTTTCTTACATTCCCCAGAACCATATGCACAGAAATGGCTTTCCATCAGTAGGCTGGGTCCCTCCACATCAGTATGTAATAACATATAATGGGAAAATAGAAGCCATGAATTTGAAAGGCAACAATGAGGGAAAGATGGAAAAATTAGGAGGAAGGAAAGAAATGAGAGAAATGGTATAATTCTATTATAATCTCATAAAATAAAGAAAATAATTTTTAAAAACCAGAAAGCATGCTCCATAGTCCATTTCAATTGAAATTCCCCATTCTCTAATGGTCACAGCTTGTGTCAAGTTAAAAAAAAAAAAAACCTGGACAACCAATTAGAGTTTTAGCTTCATTTTCTCCTAGTGAAGGAAAGAATATTTTTTATTTTCTTTTTAAGGTTATAGAGGTAGATAAGTAATGAATATAAATGTTGATGATGTTAGTAATAAATAAATATGAGATAAATGACATATTGCAGAAGGTACATGCTTCAGGGAAAGGCTTCAACAGTCAACAGTAAGTTCCTCTAACAACATGAGTGTCTAAACTGCAGTATATTAAACTTGCTTATCAAAATGGATTTTCCATTACATTTTTGCTCTGAACTCAAAGGTCTTCCCAATTAATAATTATCTTAAAAAATGTCTGAGTCTTTTTGTGTTGTTCCTCATCCTGTGTTTTGGAATGGTATCAAAATTATTTTCAAAATAAAATGAATATTGTTAAGAGATCTTGTCACATGCTTGGTTTTATCTCAACAAAATAATTTGTATAGGGCTTACATTTCTCTATAATAAGCAATTCTCAGCAATCAGACTCATTCTGATTTTTTAATCTCTCCTTAGAATCTCATTATATTCATATTTTAAAAGTAATTTAAAGGTTAGAGGACTCTGGAGATGAGAGTCAAACTACATTCCATTGTGAATGATTAAAATTATGACTTTCAAGGTTTCAATGCTCTAATAAAAGAGTAGAATTAGTTATTTGTTGAATAATTCTCTACAGAAAGTAGAAATCAGTGTATCTGCCCTAAAGGATTATTAGTGAAGAGAATATAGCATTATATTCAAGCCTAAAAAATTACACTGATTTTGTAGTTAAAGGAATAATATGGAGGGATCTTTATTGTGAATTGTGTATCCATTTGGTCATGAAAGAGGTTTATTTAATCTCATCTCTTTGCAGCCATACACTGCACTAAGTAGGATTTAAAAGATACCATAATCCAAATCACACCTTCTTCCCAAGGCTTATCATTTGGCCCTTTGAGAAATAATTGTCCCCAGTAAAAATCTTGGGCAAGGATAAAGGTTAGATGTGAGTTCATGAGTGACTCTGAGATGCTGTTAAGATGCTGTTAGATCCCCTAATTTTCTAATATTTTCCACCATAGAAGTGTTCTTTACAAATCCTACCAACCACTGAGAATTCCTATCTTGGTGAGTAATTATCATGGAGAGGGAGACCTTATTTACTGACTTTTTTAAGGTAGTTATTGTTTAGTTAGGAAGGAGAGTTCTTAGGAACTAAAATAATATTGGTAACCAGAGCTCAAAGCAAGGTATACTATGCCTTCATACACATTTGATAAATTACAGCATGGGATCGTTACCTATCAAACTTACCTATGAAATATCACTCTAAAGCCTTGTCACCATTGAGAAGTCCTACTTTCTGCTGTATTTTTTAATTTAGTCTTTAGCTTGTCCCTATACTTTGAAATTAGCCATCCCCACTCTGGTTTTGATATCGTACTTTAAGGGACTCAGTAACTGATCGTGACTTTATAATTGTTCTCCTAGATCAGGTTATTGCATCTCCAATTTTCTCATTGCCTGTTAAGGTCTGAAGACCCTCAGACACTGAACTTTCTATGACCTCTTTCCTGCCAGAGTAAACAACTTGTTTTTTTTATGCTTGCAGCTGCTCTAACCATGAAACTCATGAGTTCCTGATAACAAGGAAGTGGTTGCTAGTGTGCTTGCTGTAGAAGATCATGAGAGTTAGAGCATGGCCGCTAATCAAGGAGATCACTATATAAGCTGCCTTGGAACACAATAAAATTGGCATTCCTGCTTCAAGAATGACCCATGTCTTTGTGTGTTCTTTAATCCCCAGACCCTTGCACGATCACAGTTCCAGGTGGTGCAAGCACCAAACTTGCCTTTATGAGAAACAATTCTACGAAAAGACAAAACTGCATTTAACTCAAGAAATTAGGGCCGAACTGTGGTGGTGCACGCCTTTAATCTCAGCACTCAGGAGGCAGAGGCAGGCAGATCTTTGTGAGTTTGAGGCCAGCCTGGTCTACAAGAGCTAGTTCCAGGACAGGAACCAAAAGCTACGGAGAAACCCTGTCTCGAAAATCAAAAAAAAAAAAAAAGAAATTAGGAAACTTTTTTATATAAAGGAGTGGGGTTCTTTTAATATCAAAAGTAGAAGCAGAATAAAAAAATAAATGTGGAGAGTAAATAATGATGGACATTAAAAGAGAATTTGGGGGAGATGAAGAAAGTATTAAGGACTCAACGAATACATTAATTTGAGTGTAGAGTACAAACAAACTAATAGTACCAAAATAAACCCAGGAAATAAAAATGTAATCATAGTTTATGACAGGTTAATTTGGTTTGAAAAACAATGGAAAAGCCTTGTGTCTAACTGTCACAGGAGGGGCCTGTAAATTGCAGAAAATGGAGGATATGCCTGGTTTCTGGGACACTAACGGGTCTGTGACCTAACAGAGAGGAGGAGCAGGATATGGACAATGAAGATATTGACAACTTTGATAAACTCGGCAATGTAAATTACATAAATTTCTGGAGAGGTAAAACATAAAACTTGGAAAGTAAGAAGAATGCATACAATAAGGGAAAACTTTTGAAACAAGTGAGAGAAATGGGTTCTAGAAAGTGAGGGAAGCAAAGGGTGGAAGGCAAATGTGGAGGTGGTCATTCTGTGCTTGGATGAACAAGGACAGAAACTTAGGGACTTCAAAGTCATAGCAGAACTGGAAACCAAGGGCCCATTAATTAAAACCACAAGAGGTGGAAAGGTGGCAATACAGCACAGGGAGCAAGTCTGAACTGCTTTCCATAAGACTTCTCGGATCAAGAAAGGAAGAAAGAAGTGGGCACTGCAGAACTACTGTTTCAAGATAAGACTTCAGTACTGCAATTTTAATTAAGGATGGAAGATCACACGACAAATGATTAAAAAAGAATTTAAGAATATCATGTCCATGTCGGTTGCTGAAAGGAAAAAAAAAAACGAATGCAGATGTAAAACATATCTGTTACAACTGGCAGAAGAGAAAACCAAAACAATGAGGGAATTTGAAAGATATGACACAGAATAAGGATTTCAATAAAATCTAACCATGAGTAAATAGAAATATGAGCAGCATCTCTCAAGAATATGTGCACTTGTAATAAAGAGGATGCTTTAGAATAGTATCACCTGTTTTTGGAAAAGCAGCTATGGTTAGCAGAGTTAGTAAACAAAAAGTTATAGTAAAAATTGCTGAGGATGGAAAGGGTCCCCATCTCAAATCTTTCAGTTGTAGTTACAAACCAAGTACTTGTTGTGGATGTTCCAAGACACCTTTATATTTATCAGTATTAGATAAGGGATACTGAAATTAAGTGATCAAAGTTAGCCAGCACCATGAACTCCAAGGCTACACAGGGAACCATCCACAGTCCTGGCAAAAACATTACAGTGATAACTAGCAGACTAGATAGGGAAATATAAAAGATGTCATAGAAGACTGTGGGGAAGAATGAACAGTTTACAATACAGTGAGTTTAGAAATTAATAGCTTTAACCAGGCATGAGATTTGTAAATGTATTTGGATAGCTAAGGTATAAGGAGTGTTGCTAGTTCCAGGCCTAATCTGTGTGTGTATCATAGTGATACTTTGTCTAAAACAAACAAACAAAAAATAATGTGCTTATATAACAAAAATGAGCTGTGTGAATTTCTATGTTTAGCCCCAAGGTCATGGCATGGTAGTGTTATGTGAGAAAGGAAAAATCATTTCTCAGTTCCTCTGGGGCAAGCATCCAGTTTTGCTTACCCAGTAAGTACTGGGGTGATAACAACACATTGTCTTGCACTACATTTCCTTTGTGTTTTTTTTTTTACACATTTACTCTAGAGAATATCTATAACCAAGATTTTAGATATCAGTTATTTGTACATTGTCCTTCAAAGATATTTCGCCTGTGCCTTTTTTATTTCTTCCCCAAGTCGCTTACATGTTCATCTATACTAGCATCTCCAATTGGTTGACATTTTAATTCCAATAAACAGAGCAATTATCTGCAAGCTGATTAGTCAAGGACTTAGGAGTCACTCTTTCTACTTCTATATCCATATTTTATTCATTTTCACATCTACATACTCCTCCCAATCATATATTTTGAAGCTAATTGCTTCTCCACTGCCCTCCCACCATTACTTAACAAAGAGACAGAGTAATAGAGATGTTTCTCGGTGTTCTGGTTTTCTTTACTACCCACACTAGGAGTTTCACACAGCAGGCAAAGCAATCATTCCAAAGGTCAAGGTAGAATGAAATCCACAAAAGACTGGTCTGAAATGAGAACCAAATTCCTTAACTGTACATGGTCTTCCGGTAGATGTTCTGCTGACTTTCCTCGTATGATGTATTGCATCTTCTCATCACTTCCATACATGTTATACTGACCTCTGTCCTATTGTTCCTGCATCTTTCATGTTGTCATTTTATGCTCATTATGATATCCATTTGGTCTGACACATGTCTTTTCCTAGAGCATGTTTTTTTTTTCAATATTCAAGTCACAGTTCAAATGCTCTTAGGTAACATAAGAGTCTTCCCAGTCGGTCAGTGTTTAGCACATCTCTGCAACATCTCTATACTCTTCTCATTCTTGTAACACAGAGGTCATCAGGGGGCAGCTCACAACATGTTGGACAGGAAGCAAAGAAGATCAATAACAAGAAGGAGGTCAGGACAAAATAGAGCTCCAAGGGACACACTCCCGGTGGAAAATTCCTACATCCAGGCCCCACTTTCTACAGCTCTTCTCAGATTTTTCATCTATTCATTGCTTAAAAATCGGGGTATGGGCTTAACTAATATCCTGGGTGTTTCTCAATTTGAACAAACAGTATCAAAATAACCATCACAGACCTTACAAATCCCTGTGCTTGAGGCTGAGAGTTGGCTCAGTAGTGTATAGTGTTGGATGCTCTTGCAAAGTTTGAGTCCCAGCGGCTCTATGGAATCTTACAACCATTTGTGACTCCAATCTCAGGGCATCTGACATACTCTTCTAACTTCCATGGGTACCAGGCATGCATATGGAGTGCAAACATATATATGCGGGCAAAACACTCAATCACAAAAAAAAGACAATAAATCTAAGAAATTTTACAAACCTCTAACTTTTTATTTATTTTCCTATCTTCTACATTCCAGATAATAAGCTTTGTCTGTCTTCTTCAAAACTATAGCCCTAGGACCCAAGACACTGTCTGCTATATTAAAATGCACTCAAAATAAATAAGTGGCTAAAATAATTGAAATAGATCTTATCGTTACGGGTCACTTCCAGTCACTACATAGTAATAAAGAAATTAAAGTGTATCTTCTCAAATCAGTCCTTACTTTATTTCTCAATTAGAGTATCAAGGGGGACAGAGTCACCTTCTTCAAGAATCAGTTCAAATACTAGTGCAGCTGTGTCCCATCCAGTGATCTGATATTAATCTCTGATATACGTATTGATGTTGCTTTGGAGATTATTCAATCCACTACACTAATGGGCAACTCATTCACTATTTAGTGCCATAGTTCTCCACATGCAGGGCATGTGATTAATATAATAGCAGTCCTTAGTATTAATCAGTATGAATATTTATTCTCAGGTTACTTCTCATTTCTCCACTCCTCTTTGAGGGGTAAGTAGCTACAGTTTCTAACCAAAAATATTATAGGATGAAAACCTATAAAACGGCACTTATTACTTTCATAAATTTTTCATGAATATTTTTAATATACTTAAAGCCCACAAGTACATGGGCCATCTTGTATCTGCAAAGCTGTTGTTGACTCTGAATACTCAAAGTTGGAAGAAACGGGAGTGAAAAAAGCTAAAAATCAGATCAAACTTTCACAAGAAGGACCTTCACTAGGAGGCAGAAAATTTGATATTTCTCCCCAGATTGTTTTGCCTTTTCCTAAACATCTGTTGCCGTATGGGGCTTCTGTAGAGCAGAAGGCTCATCAATGATGTGTCTAGATTGAGACTATGAATATTTAAATCAGTCAAAGGAATAAACTGCAAGATCGTGTGTTTTAGAAATTTATTTTTAAAATCAACTTTTTCTTCTGGGAATTTCTATCAACAAAGGAACTGGTGTTGGGAATTGGGAAAACTGCCTACATAGTCTTACATAACACCACTCTGAATCTTGCCTTGGAGAGACAGTTATGTCTGTTTTCCAACACTGTTTAAAAATTTTTCTGAATTATCAGATATTGAAAGTTACCTCCATTATCCTGCTATTTGTATTCTTCAGACAGGAAGGATTTAATCTGTGATGTTCATTACTTTGTGTGCCATTTCTGCCGCCAGGTATATAGCATATGACCTTTGCTACCACAGCAATCAACCCGCCTCTGCAAAAAGTGATGTCACACAGACATCTGCACAGGCTACTATCAACAGATGGGATGATAAGAAGATGACACCGAGTGTGGTGATACATAAGTTGCAAAACTATGGGCTCCTTCTAGGAGTAAGAAAGTCAGTCACAGCAATGAACAAAATATGTTATTCCCTTTGATTTGTTGGACATTCTTGTCAGTATTCATAGAAGTAGTTTTTAGGGTCATTTGTTCCTAAAATGAAAGTGTAGAAAACAATACTTTAAAAGCACACATTAATCATTTATCCTCAGTATCTCTAAGGTACTGCAAGTTTTCCTTGCCCAACATTTCCACTAATTTCATGAAAGCATTCAGTTTCATTATCTAGTCTTATCTGTCTTTCTTCAACCACAGAACAAATTTTAAAAATTAATCTTAGTTAATAATTTTACCAAGCATTTTTTGAGACTCTAACAAGAAAAATCTACAACTATTTTCCCATATAATAAAAAATACATTCAATTCTATGAACTTATTTGATCAGAACTTTTTGTTGCCATTCATAGGGCAGTTTAGTACCTATATTAGGATAGCCATTATGGAAAACAATATGAAGACTCATTTTAGAAAAATTGAGCCTGTCATGGTGGCCAATGCCTATAATACAAAGACTTATCGTGATGGAGGAGGAGGACTGCCAAAAGCTGTGGGCTACATAGTGAGTTATAGACCATCCTGGTCTACAAAAGAAATGGAAATACAATATGAACGCAGAAATTTCACTACTGAGTACATGTCTAAAGGAAGCAGAATTATTACATGGAAGAGACATCTATACTCTCAAGTTTACTACAACACTACTTCTGACAACAGAGAAATATAATTGAGCTATGTGCCCATCAACAGAACAACAGCTTTGTTTCTTGCTTTATTTTAGTGGCCTATATACTCAGCAGAATACTTTTCAGCCACAAAAAGGATGGGATACTATTTAATGGATATTTAACTAGGTGAAATAAATGAAACTCAGACAAACACTACATAATCTTAGCCATACATGAAATCTAAAAAACTTGATTTCAACAAAGGTGGTTCCAAAGATAGAAGGGATAGGGGGAATTTTAAACAGGTGCTAAGTTAACCTAAAATCAAAAATATAAATTCTGTTGTCAACAGTAGGATGACAGAGACGATGATGAAGTACTGTCTATCTCAGAAAACTAGAAATGAAGGATGCTGAATGTTTGCATAAGTTAATAATAACTGCATAAAACAGCAGACACACCTACCATGTTGGGAACATGTCCTGCACCCTGACTTAGCATCTCACTATGACATCTTTCCACATCTATCCCTTCTAGATACTATCTGGTAGCAAACGGGCAACTGGCAATCTAACCAAATGGACACATGAGCTGGATCCTTTTATATCAACTTGACGCAAGCTAGAGTTGCCTGATAGTTGGGAACTTCAGTTAAGAAGATGCCTTTGAAAAAAAACAAAAACAAAAAAAAACAAAAAAAAAAAAAAAAGAAGATGCCTTTGTAAGATCCAGCTGTGAGGCATTTTCTTAATTAGTGACTGTTGGGAGAGTGTGTCACCCATTGTGGGTGGTGCCAACCCATGCTGGTGGTCCTGGGTTCTATAAGAAAGCATATGGAACAAGCCAGTAAATTGCATTCCTCCACAGTCTAAGGATCAGCTCCTGCCTCATGGTTCATGCCCTGTTTGAGTTCCTTCCCTGATTTCCTCAGTGATGGACTGTTACCTGGGGGTGTAAGATTAAATAAACTCTTTCCCCTTCCATGTTCATGGTCATGGTGTTTCATCACAGCAACAGTAACTAAGACAATACACAAATGAGAAGGCGAGTCGTTTGAAGCTCTACCCCCTTAACATTAAGAAGACAACAAAGTGAACTCATCACAGAACTCATCTTCCATTTTTCCATTATCCCCTGAGACCATGAGATCATGGGCTTTCCTCACAAGCTGTGAACTTAAAGCCTAACTTCTGTCCTCTTTTGTTCAAATGTCAGACTGCTATTCTACTTCTCCCCTGAAACCTATTTCTCACTCCTGTGACAAACAGCAGAAGTCTCAAGCAAGAAAGGAACTCCATTTGAACTCACCACAACAGAACTTAAAAACTTTGTTCTCAAAAGTCCTATGATCTTGGGTCTGTTCTAGGAAAGCCTAAATAAAACAGATACTTTTAAGTTCTGTCTTATGTTATATACAGTCCCTTAAATTCTTTTTCTATAATGTTGAGTAGAATTTAGTGATCATACTCATTCTAAATAAGACTTTTACACACCTTTTAAATATTTTGTTAACAATAGTAATATCAAAAGTAATAGAAGCCAAGAAGCAGAATAACAATAATCTTTAAATAAATATAAATATTGTAAAATGCATATATGTAAGATTACATTTAGATTGAAACCATGAGTTAAAGTGAACAAACAAAGAATTTCAATATCTTTAAAAATTATAAAGTACATTATTTAAGAATTAACTGAAGATGGAGTTTGTGTAATTTTAAACCTGTTCTGACAAAGCAGAGAATCAATGCCATTGTCTAGGCATTCCAATAGATTATTAATTACCTCTTTATACCATGAAGTCACACATGAGACATGGCTTATCTTCATAATTCTTTTCATCTGTGCATTCCAGTACTTGCTATATTTGTGACTTATATTGGATCCTATTTCTTTCTACTAAAAGTGTGTATTATTACTAAGATGAGTTTTCTATTAAATTAGAAAATTTATAAAGTTCACTTTTCTACTCCATTAACAAAGTTTATAAACTTTATAAATGAATAACTCCAAATTATTAAAAACAACCATGAAATATTTTTATAAGTTTTCTTTAACAAGTTAAATAGAAACATAATATTATCCTAAACCTAAACTCCAATACAGAGCAAACTAATGAACATATTTTATAGACCTCTAAAAAAAGAAATACATTATTCTGTTATTATGTAGCAGGCAATATGAATGGTAGTAAGTACTGTTTTAAAATGGTAAATCTTTTCATAAATGATTTTCCATAAGCATTCACTTATTAAAATTAAAGCACTAAATAGCATTTATTTTATGTGTCCTTCTATATACAACTTCCATATCTGGAATGGAAGATTAAAAAAAACATTTCAATCAAGGAAACTTATTCTTGAGGAAGGAAAAAACTCAGATGCTGGAGAACTGAAGCTGGCAGAGCCACGTATGCAGTTCTGACATGTGGCAAGGAAGAGTAGAAACTCTTGATGTCTCTGTTCTGTACTTTTCAGTCACGTTAGTCAAGCTGCAAGAGAACACAAGCTATTCATTCAGATCTTAACCATAATGTCAATTTAAAATTAGAGACACCTTAAAGAGACCTTAAGGAATTCATGGGATGAGCTGAACGGAATGAATAGAAGGGACGGAATGGTGTGATACTATTATACATTTAAAAATACAAAAATATTATAAGAAATTAAATTGCAGACCCTGAAGAACAAGATTAGTGCAAACGTCCTATGCCAAGTGCAACTGAAGTTCCTACTGCATCTGATGTACATACCAAATAATAAAACTAGAATGTTCCATTGTATGACCTTTCTGAAAAAATTTCATGTTAATATAAACATTAGGTTACATTTTTAGAAAGGAGGTGGTAATAAATAGTCACCTTTCCATGCAGATTCAGGGAGACCGAGCTGGTAAGGAAGCACTTTGAACACATCAAATGTCTTTGTGTGGGATTTGATGCCGAGTTATAATGTTTTCCAAAAATAATCAGAACACATGGTGGGAGTGCCTGAAGAATTCATAGCAAATATTTGGCAAAGAATAAATATTTATAGAGTAAACAGAATAACTGAACAAATAAGTGAACAGACTCTATATACCGGTGGGGCTGTGATATGATGCTTTCTGTGAGGCAGGCAGTGCCAGGATTGGGGCACCATATAACAGACAAATTTTACTTTTTCCACAAGTGTTCTTACACTATTTCAGCATCAATTTTTATCCATATTTAATTTGCAAAAGTTCTGTGGCCAATTCAGGGGGTGAAACCATACACCCTGATCAATTCCAAAGGATGTATTTCAGGGCTGGAACAGTTTCGAGCAAGATTTTCAAAAATATTTTTCAACTCAGGCAAAACCAGTTTTCACACTGGGGATGGCAAATGAAAACCCACTATCTCCTTTCTCAGCATAGACCCTATGTATCCTGTAAGAGATAATTTTTTGAAAGATGTGAAGATGGCTACACTGATAAATTCCTGAATATCAGAAATGATGAGAAATAAATAACACCAAAAGCAGAGAGGAATAAAATAGAATAGCCCGGTATACAAGAAAAGGTCAGAAAGTGCATCCAACAAAGGGCAAAGCAATTCCAGAGAGGCCTGGCAGTGGCAGAGAGCAGCAAGCCTGGACAAATTTGAGCATATGGGCAAGCTAGCTAAGCTGCTCCAACCATCACCGCCCCACCTTGTCAGCCTGGCTATCGTCAGTGCCTAATTGCCCTTCAACTGCTGTTTCTTGAGATCTGAGGATAGGGTTGCAGACTAAATGAAGGGATAAAGTAATATGTGTTAGGATATACATTTAACATTTAGACACTGCCAGTCCTGTCAATTGGAGCCAAATAAATTTATTTGGCAGCATTGCCTTGTTGCTTTTGCCTACCTTCGCATCAGCCTACTCACCCACCTACGTATCCACCATCCACATATATGTAAGGTTGACTTCCTGCAGAGACCCCTGAAGCCCTCACAGCCAGTAAGCCTTGCAAGGTCAAACCATCACCGACCTGGTGCTGCTTTCAAAGTCGTTTCTGATTTGGTCAACACAAAGCTGCCCTTCTTTAGCTTCCCTGCCACCTACCCTAAGTCTAGGGTGGCCGTGATGGACCTCTGATTTCTTTTTGCCGAATATGTTTAAATCCTGTGAACTTCCAGCAGAAACATCCATCATCATGCTGGGGTTTGGCATTAAGAGCAATATAAGAAAAATCATCTTTAGAGCCAGAGAAAAATCTGTCACAGATGTAAAGGAGCACATGCCGGAGGGCAAAACTCCATGAGTAGCTCATCAGAAAGCCCCAGGCAAGACATAGAATGTCCTTCGACTCATTTATGACTATAAAATGGGGGAAATGGTAAGTCCCATCCTCAGAGTTTGTGAGGACACTTCACCTAATATGTGTAAAGCTCCTAAAATAATCCCTGGCCATGTTTAATGAATGACAGCTATTATTAGCTAAAATGAATTCCAATAAAAATAGCAGAAGCTTTTCAAACAGGGTTCCACTCACTCTCTTATGTTAGATCAAGTGTCTCCCCTAAGCTTTTTCCTGTTTTCATTAATGAAGGGAGACTCCCACAATGCCTCAGCTCATCACCTAACCTGAATAACCACATCTATCCAATGAGATTACCTGATACAGTGAGAAAGCATCCCACTTCTGTGCCTCCATGACTAGTCCCTGAAGGAGAACAAAAGGACAATTTCTTTCCTGAAAGTAAGTAACACTGGCTACCCAGCACTAAGTACAAGGTTAGCTGACAGTCTCACCTATAAATTCTTAGATTTCATAAAACAGTCGACAAAGAGGGCCTCGTAAAAATTCTAGGAAGAAAGGGGTGTGAGTAACATTTTCTTTGCTGTCTTGACCCATATCTCTGGCTATTGCTTGTTATTTCCAGTTCCCAGAGACGTTCTAAACAGACTGAGTGACAGCATCAGGGGCTTTTGGAACACAAAGGGCAAGATGAGTTATGTTCATGGAGAGTGCGTTTCCCGGTTGACTGAGGCTGTATAAGAAGTCCCCCTCTGCCTCTTCACGATCCATCACTGTGTTGTTCTGTCTGGATGCCTTCACTTTTAAAGGGATATCACATTTTCAGCTTACAGGGATTTTTCCAAAAGTCTGCGAGGTTATGTAACTCATTATATGAAACACTGAAGACCTCAGTAAGACAGCTTGGCCACTAAACACAAAATCTCATTTCCCAGAGAATAATCATGCCCTTTAAACAAGCTCTTTAGATAGCATGTTTGGCGCCTTTAAGACAATTTAGAAACACTTCTAAATTCCTCCTACAAAATTGTTTTAGATTTCCTTACACACCATTGAATAAAATATAATTGTCAAAAAAAATATATTTTCACTTTGAAAATGTAAAAATCCTAAAAGAAAGGACAACAAAATGTGGAAAGACATTTTGGGTCATTCTGCTCTCTCACTAATAGCAGATTGAATCTAATGCTGCATTCTGTATTCTGGATTTCACTCAGTACTGGAACTCATTCAGGGATAAATGTTTTCCAAGTCATCCTGACATACAGTTAGCATTCCATGTACATTTCTTTTCTATCTTCTAAAAGCACTAAGCATTTTCCTTCCAAGGTTCTTCCCATGTAAACTATCAAATGTCTGTCCTACCTGAGTTGGTTTTCCTGTGTTCACCCTAGTCCTAGCTTAAGAATCAAGGTCATTCTGTTTGTGGTGCAGTGAAATAAACAGACCCCTTCTTAAAGATCTAAGATTGAGTACTTCCCACCCACTTGACACACCCAATAAGTGGCCCTGAAAGAAGTTGGCTTTTACTTAACCTTCAAAGGAAACTCTGTAGGATTTAACAGACTATAATGGCAATGACCTTTAAATATGTTTGGAATGAGGAACCCTGGCAACAACTGATCCCAGAAAGGACTAACACTTCTATTAAGTAAGGACACCTCCCCATACCTCCAAGAGCTCTTGTCACAGATTATTTGATAATGCCATTTCACCTCTTAACATCACGTGACTGTAACCCAGAAAAAAGAGCCCCACTGCCAACAAGCAACATCTTCACTGAGTTAATTCTAAACGAAAATATTTGTTTCCAAAAATGTGCTCAGTTTTTAATGTAGAAGTTTCATTATCATTTTCTTGTAATTTGGGTTCTGATATACTTTAGAGTTCTACTCAGCAGTAAAAAACAATGATATCTTGAACTTTGCATCCAAATGGATGGGAATAGAAAACACTATCCTGAGTGAGGTAACCCAGACCGAAAAAGAGGAATATAGTATGTACTCACTCATAAGTGGATTCTAGCCATAAACAAAAGACACTGAGCCTATAGTTCGTAATCCTAGAGAAGCCAAATAAAAAGGTGAACCCAAAGAAAAACATATATTTATCCTCCTGGATATTGGTAGTTGACAAGATTGTCGGGAAAAAGTTGGGAGCAAGGGGTTGGGGGTGGATTTTGGGGAAGGGGAGATGGGGAGAAAGAAGGGAGGGGAGGATTGGGGAGAGCATGGAGAAATGGGATAATTGAGATGGAGGAAGGGTGGATATGGGAGCAGGGAAGATGTTATCCTAACCAAGGGAGCCATTTTAGGGCTGGCTAGAGTCTTGGCTCTAGAGGGGTTCTCAGGTGGCCAGGTGATTTCCCCAACTAGTTACATGGGCAGCAGAGGAGAGGGTGCCTGTACTAACCTTATCCTATAGCCACACTGATGAATATCTTGCATATCACCATAGAACCTTCATCCGGCAATGGATGGAGATAGAGATAGAGATCCACATTAGAGTACTGGACTGAGCTACCAAGGTCCAAATGAGGAGCAGAAGGAGGGAGAAGGTGAGCAAGAAAGTTAGGACCACTAGGGGGGCGTCCACCCACTGAGACAATAGGACTGATCTAATGGAAGCTCACCAAGGCCAGTTTGACTGGGACTGATGGAGCATGTGATCAAACTGGACTCTCTGAATGTGGCTGACAATGAGGGCTGACTGAGAAGCCAAGGACAATGGCACTGAGTTTTGATCCTACTGCATGGACTGGCCTTGTGGGAGACTAGTCTGTTTGGATGCTCACCTTCCTAGACCTGGATGGAGGGGGGAGGACCTTGGACTTCCCACAGGGCAGGGAACCCTGACTGCTCTTAGGACTGGAGAGAGAGGGGGTGAGTGGGAGGGAAATTGGAGGAGTGGAGGAGGTGGAAATTTTTAATAAATAAATAAATAAATAAAATATGCATAACACTTAGCACCATGCCCATTTCCAGAGCTTCAATTCAGCAATATGAAGCATATGTCTATCTTGTAATCATTAGCACAGTTGCTTTCGGAACCCTTTCTATAGTATAAAACAAGGTCTTCTACTGTGCAACGATGCTCTGTGTTATTCTCATTCTTCACTCAGTTCTTTACTCCAGACAACTCCCTCTATCTCCTTGGTTCCAAATTCTCTTAAGGATTGAAGTAAAAATCTTACAATATATGTTTTGTTGATGTCATCATATTTTCTTTGGTCTCTGTGAGTAGCTTGTTTAATTTAGTACAATGCCCCCCATTTTTAGTCCATGTGGACATATATGTCATAGTTTCCTTTCCCTTGAAGTGAAACTATTGAAGATGGCATGCCATTGTATATTAAACACTTTAGATGTCCATTCATTGTTTGTAATAACCTTATTCTGATCATTGCAAAGCACTTGTGGTAGTATTAAAAACAAGGGACCCATCATCTCATACTTTGGATAGATTGGTCTCCAGATGATGGAACATCTTGGGAAGCATTAGGAGATGTGGTCTTGGAAAATGTGTGTCACTGAAGGTAGGCTTTAATGTTTCAGAAGCCCACTCAATTCCAATTAGTTCTCTCTCTTTCTTTCAGCCTATGGGTTATTGTTTCAACATGAAAACTCTCAACCCCTGCTCTGATACTATCCCTACCACCCTGCTGCCATGCTTTCCAGAATGGTGGTCATAGACTCACCTTATGAAATGGTAGGCCATGATAAACTCTTTTTTTTATTGATTTTTATTGAGCTCTACGTTTTTCTTTGCTCTCCTCTCTGCCTCTCCCCTGCTCCTTCATCCCTCTCCAAAGTCCCCATGCTCCCAATTTACTTAGGAGATGTTTTCTTTTTCTACTTCCCATGTAGATTACATCCATGTATGTCTCTCTTAGGCTTCCCATTGTTGTCTAAGTTCTCTGGGATTGTTGTTTGTAGCCTAGTTTTCTTTGCTTTATGCTAAACTCTTTTTTTACATGTTGCCTTGGTTACTGTGTCTTCACAGCAATAGAAAAGCAACTGAGAGGATGAGAGAACATTGAGATTTCTGATACCATTTCTGATTATAAATCTCCTAATCAATGTGTCTGGCATGTTACCTACTAACACATGGATGATTTCTCTTGAAATTAAATTTTCAAGGACAAAAAAAGACAAATTTAAGTCATTATTACTTTCCAGGATACAAACAGCAGCTTTTCTCTGGTTAAGTGGGAGTTCCCAGGGAAGGAGACCCTAGCAAGAACCATCATAGGACCACCAGATATTTGTCCGGTTAAAAATCCAAAGAAAGAGGAATAAATGTGTGCCTTCAAAAATATCATGGCAGAAAAAAAAAGAGGGGATAGTTAATTTACCCTCTGGACAGGACAGATATTCTGCAGAGAGAGTTGCTAAGAGGAGCATATTCATTACTCTCTTTGCTCATACCAGTTATAAATATATACTAAAAGCCAAGGATAGAGCAGTTATAGTTTAAAATAAGAGAACAAAAACAGGGAGAATGTCTGCAGGAGAAGACTAACAACCATGTAAGTACCTACAAATCCAAGTGGGTAGAAAAGGGAGGATTCAGATTACTGTACAAAGAAAACATAAATCCTAGAAAATGAATTGCTAGTACTAGGTTTTTGAAGCATACACACACACACACACACACACACACACACACACACACACGCACCTGACTATAGAAGGAAAAAATAAAGTATTATACAAATAAAGTGTTGATTTCTTTAGTTTACTGTTATTGTGAGTGCATGAAATCTGTATGACAGAGGGTAAAATTGCATGCACATGGAAGTAAATGACCACCATGTAGATACACTTCTTCCAAAGTTTCGAGGATTAGACACCGAACTTCAGGATCACACAGGAAATTTTAGCTGCTGAGTCATCTCACCAGCACCAATTAGAATAATACACACACACACACACACACACACACACACACCCATACACACATGTGTAGAAACAGTGTGTAACTAAACTAAAACCTAACAAGTAAAGCAAAACTCATCCTCATTGTTACTCCATTTGATATCCAAAATTTGCCTTTGTGAGGAGGGTGTTCCAATCAGGATTTCTCTGTGCACCAGCCCTGCCTAGAACTCACTCTGTAGACCAGACTGACCTCGAACTCAAAGAGATCTTTCTGCCTCTGCCTCCCATGTGCTGGGATTAAAGGAGTGTGCCACCACTGGCTGGGGAATTTGCTTATTCTTAAATCTAAAAGGAAATTTTAAATACTTCAATCAAAAAATTGACACGTCATTATAGATTATTACAGCCTTAATAATATGATCTAATTAATCAAGGTCTTTATAATCAATATTATTATAATGAATGATCCTAATCACCAACAAGCAGTGAATGTTTTGCTTTCTTATATTGAATAAAGCATACCCAGTCACTATTTCAAACTGCCCCTCAAAGTTTGCTCCACCTCAGAGGAACATAACACATCCTTTCCAGGCAGTGCATGGGGTGTCTTGCAGTTTCTCAGATAAGATCATAACATCTTCCTTACTCTAGGAGAATAGATGTGACACTATATTGATAGCATCATCGTCTGAGATGATCCATTTGACACATTTTTTAATGACTCGCCTATCACTTCCCTGAGTTCTAGTAACAAAATATGGCAAGAGCTATTTCTATTACTTGCTTCAAAAGAACAAGTGCACAGTGAAGGAATTTCTTTCTTGTACTTCCTGGAGTCTGTGAACCATTCATGATGGCAACTACTGGTTCCAGTTTCTAATGCAATTTATTTCCCTTCTTTGTCTCACATTATCTACTATTAAAATAAAATAAATGACTAGCTACTTCCTGGTATTTTTCTGCAAACAAATATTCTCACAAACCCTGAACTGTTGGGAGCAGTGAGACCCCAGATCCTGAATTTCTTGTAAATAACTTGCTTTCCCCTGATCTGAGTGCCTACAGCTGCTCTGAGCACTAGACCTTCAGGAGTTCCTGATGGCCGGAGAGTGGTTTCTGGTGGGTTTGGCTGGGGCATGGCTATCTCTATATAATCTGCCCCTGAACACAATAGAGGGGGCATTCTTGGGGAATTCAAGGATGACCCCTGTCGCTGTCTCTCTGTCTGTGTGTGTCTGTATATTTTAACCTCCAGCTCCCTTGCCCGAAGATAGCGTACAGAGCACAGACATGGGGGCATGGTGCACGACACTGAACTTTGCAATCAACTTCCAATTATGCTTTGAATTGTGAAAGTAGAACCCTAGAACTTTTGCATGGCTATAAAGTTGCTATGATTCCAATCTTTATATTCCACTAACATCTAGACTAAAGATAAACACCTGCTATGATGTCATAAAGAGGTGGAGGCCTTTTGGAAATTACTGAATCATGTTGTACAGTCCCTCATGAATGAGGTTTTATCTTTTTAAAAAGAAGTCCTCAGAGGTTTGTATGGTCTTTTATTCCCTTGCATTACGCGAGGAGACACCGTAAATCCTCTCTGGAGAGGTAGCATCACAGGGTGCCATCTTGTAAGAAGAATCAGGCATTGTTAGCTACCAAGGTTCTCAGTACTTAAATTTAGACTTCTTGACTGTCAGAATTGTGAGAAATAGTTTCTTACTGTTTATAAGCTATCCAACCTAAGGTATTTAGAGAAATATGAGTAGATCAAAAGATAAAGTTCCCCTAACACAGGATGAAATCAAGTCTGAGTCATCTGGTATAATCTACCTGCAAGAATAGTTGATTTTCCCTGTCCTTGGTCTTTAGCAAAAGTCCAGGATGCTCAAACCTGCTCACCTTCTTCCCTCAGAGGCTTTGACTACCTGTAAAGTAATTAGTGAATAAAAAGCAGTGGAAATTTATAGACCGAAAGGATAGAACCATAATTTGTATGACAGAATTCCCTGCAATGCTACTTTCTATTTCTTAGACAAAAGTGATTCCAATAAATACTGAAATATAAGAAATAACAGAGTTGTTCACACTTTAAGCAGTTGCTTTAGTACAGGCAGGTTGCCTGGTCATCACATTGTACCATTTTCATATTTACTTAAACCATTAAGCTGTCAAAGATTTATTTTTTTTAGAATAAAGAAAGGGTGTCAAAACAAAAGACACAAGGACAAAGAGAAGCTTGGTACATGAGAACACTACAAGTATTCATCAGAATACTCCATGTTTCCTGCAGACTAACTATAAGCAAGATATATATTTCATGGAGTGGAATACAGAGTCCTGAGTTCTTGTAAAATGGCGTTGAATAAGCCTTTCATGTTTCCTAATACCTCCTAAAGAGACAACATCGTGGTTTCTAAATAACTGTTTCAAACTTCGGTCTAACAAGTGACACCTTAAAACTCTCTGTCTCACCTCTAAGACAGAGATCTAAACATATTCCTATAACACCTCTATACTTTGACTTTTTGAAGCCCTCAATTATCTCTTCACTCAGCCATTTTTCTTTACGCTTCTTTGCCTAGGGAAACAGGTAAGTAAACTATCTCTCAACGGGTGCATGTTCTTTGTCTCCATCCACCTGAGGAACTCTGTGAGACTATAACACAAGTTGAAATTATTAGTAGTCCTTACTACCAACCTCACAGCTGTCAAGGTAAACATGTCTCATTCTTTCAAATATCTGAAAAGCCCCATGCCTTCATTCACAGATAATGAGCATCTTCCCTCACACAAAGGATGTAATGCATTAAGTAGGAGACTTCACATCTTACTGACCCTAATGGAAAAATTAACCTGCACTATCACATCTGAGGAGCTCACCAAACCCCTAACAAGAAATGTGAAGGATATCCCATCACTTCACATTCTAGTCAAGTGGCTTAAAACTCATAGTTCTTCAAAAGTACTCAGAAGAAAAACAAAGAGTCTTATGAGAACAAGTCCTAATTAAACACAGACTCTCAAATGGAAACAATGAAAACAAGTAAGAGCACGGCATCTTAAGAGCACTGAAAAAAAACAGAATTCTCAGCCCAGTGAAAACACAGTCCTAAAATAAAGTTGCAAGAGAGATATTTTCAGACATACAAAAGCTGAAAGGATTCATCACCTGCAGGCAGCGCCGTAAGAACTGTTCAAGGAAGCCCTTCAGTTACAAGAGGAAACCAGACAGCAAACAATCTAGAAAACGTGCCAAGAGCTCAGTGTAGTGCCGTGTAAGTGATGATGGTATTATTTTTAAGCTAAGAGTCTTAGATGAGATCATGTGCATTCGTGGCCATAGCCATAGAAAAAATGTTAGAAAATAAGAGAAAATTTATTTGAAAATTGTTTAATTTGCACAAAATGGAAGCATATGAAATGGTTTGGATGGTCTTTCTAACAGCATTTCAGAGCCTTCCTCAAAGTGTGAGCATGTAAAAGAATTGTCCCAGAGAACTACATCTGATATAAAAGGAGAACTCACGCGTAGTTTCTGTTCTTCCCTAAATGTCATTTATCAAGGTCACTGTGGAAAAATATGTTTTTCCTTATCTCTTGGGAAAGTATTTCTCATTGACTATAATTTCTGCATTGCTTGAGTCTTTAATGCTAGTGTATACTGCAGTTATTACCACGATCTTTGATGGAGAAAGGCAAGAAAACATTATTAAGAAAATTGAAACACACTCTACCTATTACCTTTCAGGGATGTGATGTCTGAATGTATAACCAAGAACCGCAGTTCTTGTAGCCATTAGAAAGAGGGAAGATATTCTAAACAGACATGTGTGCCCTATTGCTCTCAGACTGCTGAGACAATGCCTTCACCAGAAGTGGAATTTCTACAAGAATATCATATTGGGAGAAAGAAAGGGCTAAAACCCAGCACCAGCCAGAGAGGGATCTTGCCTTCTTTAAAGCTATTTCATGCAAAGTTGGTAACTTGGTCAGACCCCCTTGTGGGAGAAGCTAGGCAAAGATGATGAGCTGAGCCATACCTGGATTCAGATTTTCTTCTACTTCAACCTGTATCTCACGCTGAGACTGCACATGTGAATTTGAGGTAGACAATTGGGGTTCTTTCCCCCTTCTCAATATGTCCATGGTGAATAATGCTCACTCTGCTGTTTTTCACTATTAAGTTGTCTTTTCCTGCTGTTTGTCACTATTAAGTTGTCTTTTTGTTATTTAAAACTTTTTTGAGAATTTTTACATGAGTACTGTATTTATATCGTTTTCACCCCTTCCCTCTTCCCTTTTCAACTCCTTCTGTGTCTATCCCCAATTCTCTCTCTCTCTCTC
The DNA here is from genome assembly GCF_018167655.1 of Microtus oregoni. Classification (NCBI taxonomy): domain Eukaryota; kingdom Metazoa; phylum Chordata; class Mammalia; order Rodentia; family Cricetidae; genus Microtus; species Microtus oregoni. The sequence continues at coordinate 2,551,804 of NW_024544709.1, read as the reverse complement.
TCTCTCTCTCTCTCTCTCTCCCTCTCTCTCCCTCTCTATTGATCTCTTCTTCATTAAATATTATATATATATATATATATATATATATATATATATATATACTTTGTCATATTCAGGGAAGTGGCAAGTCTTCATTTGTTAAGATGTCAGAACCCAGTAACAATGTTCAATAAGAATAAGCAATATAAAATTGGAAAAAAGTCTTAGCATTCATATGAAGTGAATGAGCACATAAGAAAATTTAAAATCATTAAAATTAATATTCAGGAAGAAAAATAGTATACAGAACATCATATTTATAAAATGTGAACATGTTTTTATCAATAAGAAATAATCAACAATCATGGAGATTTTAAATATCATTTCTTTAAAAATCAGTGAAATAGTTGCGTAATAGTATACACTTGCCCCAAAATGGATAATTCAGGAGTAGTGAGATTTCAAATCAGCATGAACATATGAACAGGAGCAAATTGGTTTGCATCCAACTGGAAACTGCCTGGCCATTTGAAGTTTGCATATAAATTGTGACTTATGGATGCCTATGAAAACTGTTCACCAGCCTCCAAGCAACCATGATGAAAGGGAATACCCACTCCACTGAGACTGGGACTTCTAGTCTCTTTCCAGAGGGAGTGCTCTTGTCAGTAGAGGGAACAGAAGAGCTTGTGCCCCAATAAAGGGCTTTAGAATAAAGGAACTCACAGTCTATTCTCTGGGCAGCACTGAATTCGCTGGAGACCTCCTACCCTGGGAACTAGAAAAAATATCTCTGACTTCATTCAAGAACAATTCTCAGGACTTTGGACCAAGTCAAGTGAGGCCTCAATCCTCATGTAGGCACAGCTCATCAGGCCAATTAATTGGCTCTTTCATTTATTTCAGGGTCTTCATTGTTGCTTCTTCATGTTCTAGTTGACCATGAATAATAAAATCATCTTGTACTAATAAATACCAAGCTATGGGCGAATTCTCTAATAAAGACAACAATAAAAATCTTTTTTCTTTCTCCTCTCTTTGGTGAAATAATTCAGAAGTGATTGTGATAATGAAAGTAAATACTTTTAGTATCCTTCTTGTAGTAATTCACTAAAAACTCAATGTTTCAGAAACCTCCCCAACAAGGAAATTGGAATAAACTGCGGGTAGATTGTGACACTATTTGTAACAAACATGAGCAAATCAGTATAAATGGAAAGAAACTTCCTCTGCTGTGAGACAGTATTGGTAAACTGGGTTGAGATTAATTTAATGGCTTTTCATTTAGTGGTAAGATGAGTAAGCAGTGCTTCTCTTTCCTCTCAAAACCCTTGTCCTTAGATCTCCTGGTAAATTGGCAACATGAGGACTATAGGAGATGGTTGAAGAGGAGAGGAGAGGAAGAGAGGAGAGCAGAGCAAAATGTATAGCTCAATGAAATCAATAAAAAAAAAGAAAACCCTTATCTTGATATTTCTTCAGGATCTCTTCGAATGACTTTGGCTTTTGGTTGTTGATTATTAGATAAATAAACCCGAGAATACCAGTGTTCTCTTATAAAACTGTTTTAGTTAAGAGGGTTCTCCACTACTTAAAGATCATAAACCTAATAAACTTAATGACTCATAATCTATACTCCACTCGAATGTAGCACTGTATCTTAGCCTCCTTTATCTCACTTCATTAGTCAGTATAAAAGCATCATTTTATGACATCGAGCACAGACGTATACACCTATTCTTTCACACCTGTTCAAGGGCCATAGCAACAGTATCACTTGTGCTCAGGAGATCCAAGGCACCCTGTGCATATTGAGATCCTGTTACAAAAAAAAAAAAAAAAAAAAAAAAAAAAAACAACCACCAAATAAGGCAAATGTACAAAATGATTCCCATCTTCAAGGAGGAGCTTTTTCTGCTGTTTACCTCCTTCCCAGACTTAAACCTCCATTAAAGTGTCTTTAAATACTCACTCATCATTTCAGCACCCTGAAGAATTGCTGTTCGTATTATCAAAATGCTATCATCTTTTCATAAATATAAAATGCATGTTTTTCTTCAAATAAGAAGAAAATAAGCAGGTATTAAAGAAATGAGGTGTATTTCCAGAAATCTCTCTTCTGCCTTCTGCAGACTCATCAATTCAGTAGATGATATTCAATCATTTTTTGCTTTTCTATTACTCAAAAGTGGACTTTTATTTATTCAGAGTTCCAATATACCCTTGTTTCCTGCATTTGACTTTAAAAGTGCATAAACTGACTTCCAAATACATTTCCTCATAAATAGTTGATAAATGAGATACATTTTTATCCTGCCTTCTACTTTAAAATATATGCATAAATATATATCATATATGTATATGCCTGTATAAAATAATCATTAATATATAATATATGATGACATAAAAATAATTATAGAAATATAAAACGTTAGCACCTTAAACTAATTTTCTTACAAAAATAAGTATAGTCATGTAAAACTTTTGCATCTTAAAATAATTTTCTTAATTTGTAAATGGTGGAAAAACACTGCACTTTCAAAGGCAGTCTTTTTGTATAATAATTAATTTATATAATTTATACTTTGAACCAATGAATCACATTTTTTGTACCTCAGCTCAAAACTATAAGATGTAGCCTCTGAGAAGTTTACAGCAGGAGATAAGAACTTAATATAGAATGTATATAGATGAAATTCAGCCCATAGCAAGCTTCCCATGGTCCTTTGCAATGTAAAATCTAAGATAATAAAAAATGGCACCATATTTACATGTAAATTCAATATTACCATTGTTCTGAACCCAACTCTTATGCTAGCTTATTATTTATTTTAAATATTTGCTATTTTTAATTATATTTTGGTATATGTCTATGTTACTATGTTTTCCCTAAGTATCTATGGTGTGGGAGGTCCTTCTGTCTATGTGTTGCTTTTATTGGTTAATGAATAAAGAAACTGCCTTGGTCTGTTGATAAGGCAGTACTTAAGTAGGTGGAGAAAACTGGACTGAATGCTGGAAGAAGGAAGACATAAAGGGAGAAGCCATGGAGCCCCACTCAGAGTCAGACAGGCAGAAACTTTGCCGGTAAGCCACTGCCACATGGCAATACACAGATTAATGGATGGGTTAAACTAATATAAGAGTTAGCCAATAAGAATCTAGTACTAAGGAGCCAAGCAGTGTTTTAATTAATATAGTTTCTGTGTGGTTATTTTGGTTCTGGGTGGCCGGGAAAAACAAGCGACCCCTCCCCGCAACATGTCTGTACCTGAGGATAGCAGATGAATCACATCCTCCTTGAGCTTGCAGTTGATTTCAGCCTGAGATGGTGAAATTTGAATTTGGATCCTCTATGAGAGCAGTAAGTACTCTTAATCACTGAGCCATCTCTCCTGCTCTTATAGTAGTTTCGTAGTGTAATTTGGTTGCTATAGGATTTGGTCCTTGTTTTATGTTTCCTAATTTTCTATACTATATAATTATACACTCTTAGGTATGAGTAGATAGTGGGGTTTTGTTTGTTTGTTTTTTAATGATGTTTTCTTCTAAGCAGCATCTTTCTTTTTTTTTTTCATGGTAAGAATTTTTTACTTTTTAGTGAATGCCCAAACAAATGCTATGTGTTTTGAGGTAGGGTTGTCAAGAATGGAAAAAAAGAACAGAGCCAAAGAGCCAAATTCATATTCTGCAAAGAAAATATTCAAGAGGAGAGTAAAAGGGGTTCCGCACAAACCATCCACAGACATGATATGCAGATACAAGTGAACTAAAGACTAATTATTTCTAATGTACGGATTTTAGGAATGATAGCAGATGTTGTAATGCTTTTCCCACCAAGACATGGAACTCTATGAAAACTCCTCTTCTCTCAGTGTGGACTTTCCATTGTTTTGACCAATAGACCTCTTCAAATGTGACTCTGTCTTGTGTGATCTCAGAACTAGCAAAGGGATCACATTCATATTTGCATATTTCTATATTGCAGTTTACTACATTATCCAAGATTAATTAAGTTTGATTGGCTCTATGTTTGCAAGGGCTTATTCTTTCCATATAAATTCTACATAGCCTAGTCATTTTGCAACACACACTTCTTCACAAAAATGTCTAAACTGTGTAGTTAATAAAATCCAAGAGAATGAAAAAAGAGATTCCATCTCCCATAATGAGAAAGAATAGAAAAGAAGCAAACCATAATAAAATTGGGGATTAGTGTAAACAGGATTCCAAGTCAAGGATCCCTTGCTGTCTTTTTTTTTTTGAAGAGTAGAATCATTTAGCACAGATATTACTTTAAACTGAGAAAAATTAAATTTGTAATTTTCAAGGGCCAAATTTTTATTCTCCTTTCTGAATTTTTCTCATATCTTAGCAGCTATTCAAAATTAAAATGGAAATGTTGAATTAGACAAATCTCTTCTACCAGTGGTTAACCTGGAGCACAATTGCCAGTTACTGGTAGTCAAATGTTTCATTGATGATTGTGATACTTTTATGAGCAGTGAAAGTGCCAGTCATGTATGTTACTAGCTCACACCCACTTAACAGCTGTGTGCAGCATTCCTAACCAGAATTTTACATTCTAATCTCCAGGGGTTCAAGATCCAGTTACATAAAGATAGAGTGAGACATTACTAATCTATTTAGCATGTTAAGTCTGCATCTGAGCAGACTGATGGATAGATTCAATCACATCCACACACTAGAGATGTCTTATAAAGGAGTCATACCAAAAATGTATTTGCCACAATAAAACATAAGTAGGAATTTGCTGCAATAAAATGTAGAGAATCATCTCCTCTCAGTGACTAGCACACTGGCAGCTCATAAAACAGGTCAACAAAGTCTGTTGCATTAGAAATTTGATCAAAGAACAGATCATGGGATACAGTCTTACTTTAATGGAAAGGAGACAGTAGTGTTCTTGGTGCCTCATTGTAAGCAAGATTTAAGATAAATTTCTTAGAACATTAATGAGTATTGTAGAACAAATAAAAATGCTGATCATTGTAACGAGCAACAAAAAAACTATTAACTAATGATAAAGCCACATAATATACACCTAACTATTTTATTGTTGAGCAGGAAGCCTTGTTGAAGAATCCAACCAATCTCATAAATATAAATTATATTATTTATTTACAGGGAACTTCGCCAGGTTGGGATGCAGCATTGTATAATTGAGCTAATTGGGAAGTAGTAAAATGAGGGGAGGCTCTAATTATGGAGAGTGAGAAAAATCAATACCAAGGAGAAAAGCATTGCAAAAAAGAAGTAGAAAGATTGTAAGAGCCAGAGGAACAGGGAGTTTGTTGTAAGATGTGTCTCCTATAAGTGCCAGAAGTCACACCCATAAAAATCTCATCAACACAAGGGCCAAACATGAGCTGAACTAGGAGAACAACAGTAAACATGCTGCACTTGACAGGGGAAAGTTCAAGAGACCTCATCCCTACACACACACACACACACACACACACACACACACACACACACAATACCTATCATTAGGGAATAATGAGAGCTTGAGAAATAGTCTTCCCCAGGGACTAGCACAGAAATTGATTACCCAACACCAGTCATCAGCCCTGAAAACATACATACAAGTAATATTACACCAACTGATCAAGTCGTATTTAAGTGTGTGGGGGTGTGAGGGGTTGGGGGTGGGGAGAGTAACAAAAATTAATGAAAAGAATGCCATGAATTTGAAAGACAGCAAGTGGGATATAAGAGAATTTGGAGGGAGGAAAGTGAAGGGTAAAATGTAATTATATTATAATTCAAAAGTTAATGGAATTTTGGTTTTTTTATTTATTTTTATTTTTTTTTTTTTTGAGACGGGATTTCTCTGTAGCTTTAGAGCCTGTCCTAGAACTTGCTCTGTAGATCAGGCTGGCCTTAAACTCACAGAGATCTCCCTGCCTCTGCCTCCCAAGTGCTGGGATTAAAGGCATGTATCACCATTGCCAGACATTAATAGAATATTTTTTAAAACATGAAAGAGCAAAAAATATAAAAGGTTAATCTTTTCTTCTAGATGGTGTTACTCTGGTAAGGATAGTCTCAAACGCAAGAGTCCTCAGCTTCTAGCGTGATGAGTTTATATGCATGTGTCACTACAGCTGTATTTAAGTAACAATCTCAATGAAACAATATAAGTAGGAAAAAATGTAAAACATCAAAGTTTAAAATGTGTCCTCGTTTGCTTTTTTCTGCTGTTTTGTACTATTTGGTGTTTTCCTAGTCTCCTTATTTCAATGCATAAACCAGCAGATTCCTCTGCAAGTACACTGTTTAAAACCTGCTTTCCACACAGTTACCAGAAAGAGATTTGAGAAGAAACTTGTGTCAAGTCTTGACAACATTGAAGCCTTCCTATGGACTTGCTCGCCTTAATTTCCTTTCTTCATGTTGTGCTCCTGACAGGACTGTTTTACCTCAAATTCTCTCAGTTCTCTGTTGGATACCTAGAACAGTCTGGTGCTGAGATTTAAATCTTCTATTTCTTCCTTCTGGCATACTCTTACCTTAGATAACTTCTTGATTATATGACTTATCCTCGGTCAACTCAAGGCTCAAATCTCCTCATCTCAATGAAATTTACTGTGGTCTTACTTCTCAGCACCACCTGACTTTCTATCAACAAATAAATCTCAGCCTAGATAACCAGTTCAACTTTTTTCTTATACCCACATTATCATCTTCTAATAGCTTTAAGAGTTTATCTATTTATTCTTTCCTCTCAACTTAAATAAATAAATACAAAACTTTAATTTTACATTCTTTGTTACATAGTACATTACTAGAAGAGGTTTTGGCCCATAGTAGAGTCTCAGAAAATAATTACTGATGATAAAATCATCATGGAAAGATCGCAACTCTGAAGGGTAAGTAGCAAGAAAGACAAAAGGAGAGGGGAACTAAATGAGAAAGAAAGCAGTAGTGAATTAAGGGGAAAATGATATTAGAAAGCAAGTGGATTCAATAAAAACAGGGCTGTAAGTAGATTGTAATAAGGAAACGACAGGAGAGGTAGAAATGAAAAGGATAAAGATGCTTTTCAAAATGACCTAATTATCACTGCCTTTCCTGACAGTGTCACACTTAACCGTATGTGCATGCCTGTTTTCACCACCCCCCCTTAGCATCTGTCAATGTTAGAGGGTCATAGTAAATTGAAGAAGGATGGCTACATATGATAACCTTATTAACTTACTAACATGGATGTACGTAAGAAGAATTATGTCTTCCATTGACCTCAATATTTCCTTTCATTAATTGTTTGTGTACAAGCCTTAAATACCACAGTCACACACATTCTCAGAGTGTGAAGAAATGTTAGAGACTATCCAGCTCCCAGTCTGGCACTGAAATCACTCAGTGGCCTATCTCTAGAAGCAGTCTGACCTCTCTTCAGACATCTCGTCTCTTTCATGTGTCCAGACAGTCTATCAGTCACACCAGGGTCTCATATGTGGGGTCTAGTTCCACCCTGAGGCATTGTAGACAAGAGGCACTTCTGTTTTCCTAAATACACATCTTCCCCTATTTGATGAAATCTACCATTTGGCCTTTGTCTCTTCCTTTTTGAGATAAAACATTTTCTGCAATTCAAAGACTTGTCAACTTCCTGAAAGACTTCTTCAGACTTTGACCTTTCAAAATCATCCCTAAGGTTCTTACACAAAACCTGAAAATGTGTTCCAAGTATTACTGAGCTGTGTTGAATTGAATGAAGAAGATAATTGCTTCTGTGTTATTTCACTTCTTTTAATTGTGGCAGCAATTCTATTAGCATGTGTGGTAATCACAGCATTCAATCAAACAAGGTATTCTTTATTTGACCTAGGAATTGATAGTCATAAGAGCATTCCAAATTTCATTGAAACTTACATATTTATGTGAGTATATATAATGTATATTATATGTTAATATAATACACACACACACACACACACACACACACACACACATACACACACCATGGCCAAAGGATTATTGTGGTCCTAGCAGACTTAGTATCTAGAAGAAGAAATGACTCAGCAGTTAGGAACAATAGGAACATGTGATGCTCCTCCAGATGAACGGGGTTCAGTTCCCTGCACCCACATGGTAGTTCACAATGATTTATAATTCCTGGCATCACTGGGCATTTCATGTGGCAAATACATGTGGCAAAATAATCCCACACATAAAATTGAAATAAATATCAACAAAATTATCTAAATAAAAGAAGTTTAGGTAAGACTAAGTATATTATAATTAGATTATTTTCATATAACAAACAAAACTAAAAAATGTGACCCACTGGTCATCTCAATTGTAAGCCACCATGGATCCTAAAGCTTTTCCCTATTCATTGGGTGGTTATGTTGGGGAAGGGTCACTTGTTGGTTCCCAGCCTCCTGGCTAGCTTAGACATGAAATAATCACACAGAAACTGTATTAATTAAATCACTGGTTGGTTCATTAGCTCTAGCTTCTTAATGGCTATCTCTTATACCTTAATGGTATCTTATACCTTAATGGCTATCTCTTAACCTATTTCTATTAATCTGTATATCATCATGTGGCTGTGGCTTACTGGGTAAAGTTCCCAGTGTCTGTATCTGGAGACTCCATGGCTTCTCTCTAACTCCACCTCCTTCCTCCCATGTAATAGGCCAAGCCAGTTTTCTTTATTCATTGACCAATAAAATCAACCCATAGACAGAAGGATCTCCCACACCATGGTTAAGTAAAACATGAATAATAACAGTTTAAAATACTACAATTCAGTGGATTTTTTTATTTAATAGCTATTGTTGGTTGTCAACTTAACCGTACAACTGGAATTCACTAAAGCCCTAGCAGCTGGGTATACCTATGAAGGATTTTTCTTAATTAAATTATTTCAAGTGGGAAAACCCACAATTAATCCAGATCTTTTGAGGTGGGAAGATAAACCTTAAATCTAGACCACACCTCCTGGTGGCAACCTTTTTATAAAGGATATGGATAAGGGAAGGTTTTGCTCTTTGCCCATTTGTCCTAATTCTCCCTAGAGAGTACATTCCTTCGCCAATGTTAGAACCTAATTTCTTGGGATTCCAGCATATACTAAAGACTAGCTAAGACAGCTGGCTTCAAGTACTGGATTCTAGGACTTGCTATTGTTGGTTTAGCTGGATCACAACTTATAAGTTACTTTGATAAATACCCTTATATATACATATAGACTCATCCTGTCCATTCTGTTCCTCTAGAGAACCATTACTTATACACTTTATGTTCCTATATATAGTATTGGTTACAAATGAAATTTTAACACTTTCTTTATTATTATTCCTTTATTTTACATCTCCACTACTGTTTCCCTTCTCTTTTCTTCTTCCAGTCCCCCCGTCACTCTGTCCCCAGCTCCTCATCCACTCCTCCATTTTTGTTCAGAAAAAGCAGAATCCCATAGATATCAAAACAAAACAAACAAACCAAAAAAAACCATGGCATAAAGTTGCTGTTAAGACTAAGCACCTCCCCAAGTATTAAGGATGGGCAAGGCAGCCTCAGTATAAGGAGTATAGGGTAACAAAGCCAGTAAAAGAGTTGGAGACAGCCCCTTTTTCCAAAAGAATCCCACTAGAAGACCAAGTTAAACAACTGTACCATATATGCAAAGGGCCTAGGCCAGTCTCACACAGGCTCCCTGGTTGTCAGTTCAGTCTCTGTGAGCCTCTATGAACCCAGGTTGTTTGTGGTTTTTCTTGTAGCTTCCTTGACCCCTCTCACTCCTACAATCCTTTTTCCTCCTCTCTTGCAACAATCCCAGAACTCCACCTAATGTTTCTCTGTGGGTCTGTATCTGGTTCCATCATTTGCTGGATGAAGACTCTCTGATGACAATTGGGTTAGGCACTAATCTATGAGTATAGCAGAATTAGGCATCATTATTTGACTCTTTCTTGAGTTATGTTTGGTTCTATCCTAGGTCTCTGGGTCATCTAATCTGTGTGTCCTGTTGTCGCAGGCAGTGTCAGGGGTAGACTTCCTCCCACAGCATGGGTTTTAGGCTAGACCAGTCATCAGTTGTCTACTCCCTCAATCTCTAGGCCACCCTTACCCCCAGCATATCCCTTAGGCAGGACAGACTGTTGGGCAAAGGTTATGTGGTTGGGTTGCTGTTTTAATCTTTCTACTTGAAGTTTTGCCTGGTCACATGAAATGGTCAGTTAAGGCTATATGTCCACTATTTCTAGGAGTCTTAGCTTAGGTCATTCTCGTGGATTCCTGGGTGATTCCCCTGCAACAGTTTTCAACCTTACCCCTAAATCTTCCCCCTTACAGTAGTCTCCTTTAGTATTCTCCCCCTCCCTCCCTCACAACCTGATTGTTCAAGTTTTCATCCCCACCTGTCTGCAGTTCACTCGTGAAATCTCTTCTATTTCCCTTTCTCTAGGAGATCCTGGTGTTCTCCGTTTGAACCCTTCTTGCTACCTAATCTCTATGAATCGCTACCACTTATGAGTGAGTACATACCTTAATTGTCTTTCTGGGTCTAGGGTGAGTTTTTTTCCTAGTTTCATCCCTTTGCCTTCAAATTTCATGATGTCATTGTTTTTAACAGCTGACTAAGCCTCCATTGAATACATCAACTTTAAAGAAATTCGTGATTATTCATAAACATACATGATATAATTGAAAATAATATAATTATGCTTTATATAATACATACCTGATAGTAATCTATAGCAGCTTTATATACATAATTTTATATATCAAAAAATAAAGACTTATGGCATAGAGGTACTAAAATCCTGTTTGACTAAAGGTGTAATTATTTTCACTTTACTTCTTAACAGTTATACTAGAAACTTAGCGGTTAGTCCATAAAATGATGGTCTAAATTTAGTCTGTTGTGAATAATGCAAGCCTTTATTTTCTCTATTTTCTGTGCAGTGCCTTATGTGTGCATATGCACTTGATTAACTTTAAATGATGTTGCTTAGGCAATTAGGGCAATTGCATTGCCCTGTCCTATTAAAATGAATTCCCTCATGCCGGATAAAGGAGTTGCCCAACTCCTTGTTAACTCTCCTTGCAAGTTTGCATAATTTTTGCTGGGTTCACAAAGGTCCTGACAGGATGGCTAATTGGATCCTACCAAAGAGTTAAACACAGTGACAATTTCTTAAGTTGCAGAATTTAGAGTTGTAAGGGGTTAGAAAAGCCATCTAGCTTGACCTTCTGTACAATGATAAGTCCTTGTTCAGCATTCAAACGTTTAAACATCGGGATTTTTTTTTTCCTTGAGCTTAAAGGTATTTTTTAATTCATAAACAAGCACTTACTTCTTTCATCTCTTCATTGTTACAAGTAGCCAAAACAATTAACTGGAGTTATATAAAAGTAACTTCATTAAATCTGAATGGAATTAAGAACTAAACAGTGCATTTATCCATAGATGGGAAAAGTGTTGACTAATAACTTTAGTAATTTTGTTATTCAAGAAAAGACAAAAATACATACATATGTGCATACATTCATACTTACATACACAATATATTGTGGCTTGATAAGTGGATAAATAGACAGATAGGTAGATGCAAGTTAAATAATGGTGTTTAATTTCCTTCACTTCTTTCTTAGTCAGGTAAGGGTGCCACAGGATGGATCATTTAAACAGATCAAATTTGTTTCTCACTTTTTCCTCCCAACTGCATTGCAGAAATGAAGTCATGATCTCTTACTGAGTTCTACCATTTAAAACGTCATATAATCTCTAGTACTACTATACAGAGAACCATGTTTCAAGGTGTGAGTTTTAGAGTACACTGTCTCTGGATTGCAGCTGGTATGAAGATCATTTGATGATCATAAAACAGTCTTTTCCATATATGATACAGGTAATGTGGTTATTCATGGGCAAGAAAGAAGAGATTTTCTGTTCATCCAGACGTGGTAGATCTGACCCAGAGTAATCCCAGTTATTGAGGAGGAGGAGGAAATAAGAGGAATAAGGAAAAAGGGAAGAGGAAATGGGAGAGGAGGGAGGAAAGGAGAAGAGGAGAAGTGCAAAGGAGAGGAGGGTGGTGGCGGGAGAGGAAGACAAAGAAAAGAAGAGATGAAAAGGAAGAAGCATAAGAAAAAAGGTAGAAGGAAGAAGCAAAACGAACCAAGTGTTGGCTAAAATAGGGAGAAATTGAGACTCCTGATCCTTTGGGTAAAAGGCTGAAATGATGTAGATAATACTGAAAGTAATCTGGTCATGACTAAAGCAATAAGTCTACATTGTTCAGCAAGTCTACCCTTAGGACCATCCCCATAAGACAGAAGACAGTGACTCAGATATTCCTGCAACAATGTTCACAATAGCCAAACGTTGGCAATGACTGAAATATCTCCACAGATAAAAAAAAAAAACAAAGGCATCCATCCATGTAGCAGTAGATGGTTCAATAATAAAAGTGAAATAAATTAAAAGACACATTAAAGAAGTCTCCATTACATTAAATAAGTAAAGCAAACACCAAAGAGAAAATACGTAAGGAGAAGAAAGTAAGAGGGTCTTTATAATAGGTTTGGAGTTTCTGAAGGGTTTGTTTCACTTTGTTTTTCTAGAAATACATATTGGTCATTGTCAAATAACATTATGAAAATATGTAATGCTTCTGACGATCTCAAGTTATATCCAAATTACCAGTTACAAAACATTTGAGTATTCTTGACATTGACAAGCAGAAATGTGGTAATTCTTATATTACATAGAATACAAGATTTCAGTAATATGGAAGTTAATGCATATCTTTGCAGGTTATATAAAGATTTTAAGACCTGTCAAAACGATCTTTATGGACAGGGTGCAATATCTACAAAACCTAAGTCTATTCCTTTGTTCCCTTCTATTTATTTAATTTTTTTTCATTTCACCTACCAACACCAGTATGCCCTCCCTCCCCTTCTCCCACTTCTATATCCCCCCTTCCCACCCCCTATCTACTCCTTGGGGTGGTAAGGCCTCCCTTAGGGAGTCAGCAAAGACAACAAAGATCCTTCAGAACCATCAGCAAGTGGTTGAGGCAGAGAGATTGCAAGTTAAAAGTCAGCTTGAACTATAAAGAGAGTTCTGGGCCAGTCAGGAAACAGAAGACCCTGTCACATAAAAAGGACAAATAAAAACTACACAAGGATGTTGTCATTGTGCTGGTTGAGGGTCTTCTTGTATGCTCCCACTGCAGACATGCCCTTAGACACAAGCTTCCTGCCAGTGACCCAGAGAAAGCATCGTACAACACCCGGGGAGCACTGAGCTTTCTCCCTTTGATTTTTACAGTTGTGAAGAATGTCTTTCATATTCAGGTTTCCTACTGCACATTCTCGCTTTGATTCCTTTTGCTTCTATTCTGACTACTGATCTACTGCAGTACCCACCCAGCTGCTGCCTTGCCCCCAGACTCAGGATCTGTGGCTTACTCCTCTTTATAACAGCAAGTTCATACTGATGGAATTACCAATCCTAGGCCAGCAAGAGGCCAGAGAAAGTAAAGGGACTTGCAATCAAGGCTATGTACTTGAATTCTACCTCCCAGGAGTCCCATGATGGTAAAAGAGAACTGAATGTCATAAGTTATCCTCTGATCTTAGTATAAACACACACACGCATGCCGAAGACATGTCAATCCCTTTGCTATTTTATAAACATACCATTGCATTCCCTTACAGTGGTCTGTGGCTTGACAATTGTATTTTCTGTACCTTTCACTCATATTATCAGGGGACTCGTGCAGCTCTTTTAAATTCAAATGAAGCTAATATTTTAATTACATCTACTTAAAACAACCAAAAATTTCTTTCCTTATTGGACTGAAAAAAGAATTATACTTTTAACCTTTTCAAGATATTTGTTTTAGTTGGCGGGTGTGTTTGTTTAATTTTGTTTTGTTTTGGGTTTTATTTTGTTTGCTTGTTTTGTTGGGGGTGTTTATATCATTTTGTTTTGGTTTGGGGTTGTTTGTTTTATGAGTTGGGGGCTCTCATCTTGATCTTGACTCATTACATAGTTGCCCTAACTCCCGTTTCTCCTGCCTCTTGTTTGAAAGCCTTGGATTACAAGCATGCAGCACCATGCCTGGCTGAGAGATGGAAATCGGTGCAACACAGAGCTCTTAAAATATGTGTGTGTGCCTGTGTGTGTGCCTATGTGTGCCGAGAGGAGTGGTTACATAACTTCTCTTATTCAAAGATTCTAAATACTTAAGTATTTGACCACATCCTAGAGTTCTGCACCTAGAGGGTATTTTACAAAATATCACAATAGTATTAAATAGCTTAAAGATGAACTTTCGGGGAGATAGATAAAGCACTTTCTCCCTTTGATGTAGAACCGAATTCTTACTTTAGATAAATTTATGACAATCTCAGCCCAATATGTATCAACCTTATTTATGAACCCAACCATCATATATGCTCTCACATTAATCTTGATCAATTTTAGAATTTCATATAGGATAATGATGTGACTTACTGTTTTAGCCCCAGACAGATATGTAACAAAAAAATCTCTATTATTACTATGCCAAGACAACTAAAATAAACTAGACAGTCTTGGGTGACCTAAAATTTGCCACTTAGTCATTTATCACGCCTGAAACAGGTTCTTTTTTACTTAAACGGTAGTGATTTCTATTAAAACTTGTCTTCCCAGAAGAATGGTGGGAACAAATGGAAATTTCAGTGCAGAACTTCAATTGCTTTTATCTCATATTTTATTATTTAAATGCAAATATTTTACTGACCAGCATAATAGTTGCCTATGTGCTTGCAATGCTTTACTAAGAAAATATTTACCTAGGAGTTCTAAGGGCACAATTTGCAATTAAAATCACTGAGCAAATGCACTCTCCCTCACTAGACATGCCTGCAAAAGAGGGGAAATTCACTGTGCGCCATAACTGCTTTCATGTATCAAAATAAATGCCGTAAGAGAAGCAGGGCATGGGGTACTCAAGTGCACACTGGGGTTAGGTTGATAGCAGGTCTTGTTTGGAGCAAGGTTATTTTTTTTTCAAAGTAATTGTTTTCAATGAAGGACTATTTTTAAAAATTACACTGTAGTAGGGTCATTTGTGAGGTAATTATTTCAGGAAAAAAAATGAATGTTTTCCAATTTGGGGTTTGAGGAGGTTTTTACCATTTGTCTTTATTTGCTTGTTTAAAAAAAAAAAAGGTACATTATCCTTCCCAGAACAGAAAGAAATTTATTTATGTGGGAGAAGAGAGTAGAAACTCCTGGCCACTAATTACTATTGCTTTCTGCTTTAATATGATTCCACTGAGTACTCAGAGTACTGTCCTTTTTCCAAAGTTAAAAAAACCTATACAGCTAGACTGTTCCAAAAGTCTGCCTACCCCTGGTGTCTGGCTGACCTGCCTGCTTCTCCTGTCTGTAAAAGGTCAGCCATCATGGCTGCTAAGCACTCTTCCTTTGCTTTGTTCACATTTTGTGTCGCTATCTGTTCAATGTTTGTAGCCCTGGCTTCCGTAAAGCTATTATATTTGGATGTATTGTGTACATTGACCTGTGACGTCATTCACTCATGTTTTCCCCCTCCCCTTCCTTGCCACCAAGACTCTCCTTTCATCCAGTCTCACTTGTCCTTTCACATCATGTATGTGTCTATGTGTGTGTGCGTGTGTACATATACATGCATGTGTATACATGTATGTATGTGTGTGCATGTACGTGGGTGCCTGTGTGAGCATGCACCTATGGGCATATATTTTTATGCATCTAAATAAAATAAACAATCCACAAATGAGAGAAAGTATATTCATATTTTTTGTTTTGTTTGATGCAACTTAATATCTTCATGCACTTAATCACCCCTTATACATGATGGCAGTGAGAAGTTTATAGAATCAAACGAATAAGATTTCACACATATTGGGTCTGTCGTGTTCCACTGTTGTGGAATTAGAAGTCTATATGAGCCTGAAGTTGATATTGAATGAACATATTTCTGCCCCAGTCTGGAACTTCATCCCATATTCACAACAGCTGTGAGCATCTTTTCCTGGTCTCTCCCTGGCAGTTGAACCACACAGTTCCAGGGATGGTGTTTATCACAGTGTTCTCAGCATATTCTCCTCAGCACGGGAGGGTCTACCAGACTGGAAGCACCTAGCCAGGACTCTGATGCGAAGTTTTAGAATTGATGTTCAGGATTTGGAAATCTCTTGCTACACTAAGATCAGTCTTCTAATTTGACTCAAATGATAACTGTGGCAACATCCTAACTACACTCCAACTTTTTTATCAAATGGTTTGGAATGAAGAAAATATAAATGGAGATGGTATTTATTGAAACATCTAATGTTTATCATTTAAATGTTTTTTTTAAGTTGTCATTCAAAGTAATGTGTTTCACTGTGACATTTCCATGCACCTGTCATTATCCTTTGGACTTATTCATCTCATCTTATTATTATACAGAGGCCTCTTGTTTGTTCCCAGCTGCTCAGCCCAAAAATAATCACACAGAGACCATATTATTTGCAATACTGTTTCACCAATAGCTTAAACATATTTCTGGCTAACTTATATTAACCCATCTCCATTAATCTGTGTCTTGCCATGAAGCTGTGGCTTATCAGGTAAAGTTCTGGCATCTGCCTCTGGCTTCTTACTCACTCCATCTTCTTTCTCCCAGCATTCAGTTTAGTTTTTCCCACCTAGCTCTACTCTGCCCTATGAGGCCAAACCAGTTCCTTTATTTATTAACCAATAAAAGCAACACATATACAAGAGGACTTTCCACATCACCTCCCCTTTTCTGTTTAAATAAAAAAGGTTTTAACTTTAACATATTTAAAATAAACAAGTATCCAGCAAGAATTAAAGTTACAATATTTATATCTACTTTATCCTTTATAATAACTAAGAAAAACTATAATTATAAGTATCTATTACCTAAGTAAACAGGAAGTGCATTGTATACAACTTCAAAAACTCTAGAATTGACAGGGATATCTCACTGCCTGGACAATCACCCAAGGTTCTTCCATACCACTAGGGCATCCATCAGGGCATCCATCCTTCATCCTACAGGCCCATAGTATTCAGCAGACTTTTCCATAAAGGAAATTTCAAAGACAGTTCTGCCTATATTGGCAGTTTGTCTGTTACTTTCTTCTGTGTGCTGCAGAATGTCTAGCAGACTCTTTTATGAATAGAAACCCCAAAGGATTGTCTCATCACTAGGCAAGTTCAGCAGTTAATTTTCTGTGGGACCTGCATGTCGAATTCATATAGCATAGCATCAAGCAGTCCAGGCAAGAGCAGTTTTTTCCCAAATGGCAAACTCCATAAGGGGCATCTTCAATGCCCATCATCCTCTTGAAGTAGATTGGGCTCACTGTCATAAAAAATCCTCAGTTTTTAAAACATTTTAAATGCCATATTCTGAAGGTCTCTGAAAAATTTGAAGAATACCTATCTAAATAAAATATATCTATATGTATCTAGAAAACTTAACTAACATGACTAGTTTAAGTTATATTTCTTATTTTATTTTTTATTATTTATTTATTTATTTATTATGTATACAATGTTCTGTCTGTGTGTATGTCTGCAGGCCAGAAGAGGGCACCAGACCTCATTACAGATGGTTGTGAGCCACTATGTGGTTGCCGGGAATTGAACTCAGGACCTTTGGAAGAGCAGGCAATGCTGTTAACCACTGAGCCATCTCTCCAGCCCCTTAACTTATATTTCTTAATTATACATTATATTTTTAAATGTGGTACACACTACCTTAATCAGAAAAATACCTATAATAAAATTGACCTTAAATTTGTGTCAATAGACCAAGATCTATACCAATGCGAAGTATCCATCTCTATAGCATATCCCTCTTTAAATGTAAACATACATTTATAAATAATATTTGGGAATTATGAGATAGTTCTTTCCAAACTGTTTTCTGCTTTTTGTTGGGCAAAGTAAATTTTTGGGGTGTTCATTGTAACCTTTCAGGTGGTCTTGGTTTATCAAACCACATTAATCTGGAAGGACATCCTCTGTCGAAACAAAAGTAGAACCTCTTTTCTAAAGCAACAAATCCTTAGACCCAAATTCTGAAATCAAGATACCTCTAAAACATTTAAGTTGGTTTAGCTTAGCAGCCTGCACAATGAAATGTCTCTCTGTACTTAGCTTTTTCACAGCCAAACAATTCAAAGAAAACATAATAATATACATAATCCAGATTCTCTGTATATATTCCATCTTTACATGGCTTAATTTTCTTACTCTATTAATTTTTCTACAAGTTTATTATTTATTTTATTATTTTTACTCCTTTAATCTATGACTGTACTGTTTTATTAGTGTCTCTTTACTCTTATTCTTTTCTCTCCCAAGCCTATATACATTTTTAAAACACACTGTGTTTTCTTTAGCGGTCTTTTTGTCTGAATCTGTCCTATTGTATATATGTAACTATTTTCTGACCAGAAGTGCCTTTTTTATTAATTGTTAAGCAAGTGTGGCTAGGACCAACATGGCCCTGCCTGCTTGCATTGCCAAATCTGGCATGGCAGAGGCATGTTTGCTGCATCTGAAAGTCATATACATTGCCCCATTTTTAGGCACACAGCAGGTCTATGTTGCCAGTAAGCAAGTTGTAGCACTCTGCTCATAGAACCCATTTTAATGCTCCATAGCTGGACCTCCTGAAAGAATCAGAGCCATTTATGCTGGTCAACCAGGATACTACCATTTTGAAACTGAGAGGAGTTTTTTTTTGTTTTATTGTTTTTTGCCTAGAATTCCATACCAAACTTTCAAGTTTTAAGTGGATTTTAGTTGGCCACATTGGTGCCAATTTGTTGTAGGGAGGCCTCTTGTTTGTTCCTGGCTGCTCAGGCCAAAAATAATCACACAGAAAACATATTGTTTGCAATACTGTTTCGCCAATAGCTTAAACATATTTCTGGTTAACTCATATCTTAAATTAACTCACCTACATTAATTTTTGTATCACCACAAGACTGTGACTTACAGGGTAAAATTCTGGCATCTGTCTCCAGCAGGGCTATATGGTTTCTCACTTACTCTGCCTTCATTCTCCCAGCATTCAGTTTAGTTTTCCCTGACTAGTTCTACTCTGCCCTATCAGGCCAAACCAGTTTCTTTATTTATTAACCAATAAAAGCAACACATATGTAAGAGGACTTTCTATATCACTGTACTAAATCTTTGCACTTCTTCTTCTTTTTTTAATTTATTTATTTATTAAAGATTTCTGCCTCCTCCCCTCCTCCCCTCCTCCCCACTTACCCTCCACTACTGAATCTTGCTTGTCCCTTTCTTGCCATGAAATCATCTCCCTTTCTGCTTTCATACCATGGGCATTCCAATACCTGCTTTTCATCCCCTGAAGGTGTCTACCTCCTCTATTATTGTCCCCTTTCCAGTTTTACAAAACACATACAAAAACTATCATCTATCAATCAACTATCTATCTATCATCTATTTATATGCAATATGTAAATGTAGCTTCTGTAAATGCAAAAGATAGAACCTTTATATGAATCTGGTCTATCTTGCTTAAAATGATGAACTCTAGATCCACCCATTTCCCTGCAAATGTCATCATTTTATTTTTCACATCTAAATAAATTCCATTGTGTGCATGAGCAATATTTTTTAATCCATTCATCTGTTGATATATATAAAGGCTTGTTCTATTTCTTAGCTTTTGTGAATAGTGTATCAGTCAGCATGGATGTCACAGGTTGACTTTGGATTTTTTAGAGTGTATACCAAATACTTATATAGTAGTTCTACTTTTAGTTTGTTAAGGAATCTCCAGACTGTTTTGACACACTTGCAAATAGTTTCCCCTCTTTCAAGCAGTGAATAGGAATTTACCTGTCCCAAATCCTCATCAAGATTTATTAACATTTATTTTCTCAGTGAAACCATTCTGTCAGGCCTAAGATAGAAACTTAAAGCAATGTCTCTTGATGGATAAAGATGCTAGAAACTCTTGCAAACAGTTCTCCTTTTTGAGAACAGTCTATTCTTTACCCATTTACTGATTGAATGATCTGTCATTGGAGCTTAATTTTTGACTTTTTATAGGCGCTAATATTAGTTCTCTTTTGTACTAATGTCTCATCATTAGCAAAGTTTTTTCTCTAATTTTATTGCTGTCTCCATGCTAAGGATTGTTTTCTTTGTTGTGCAGAGTCTCTTAGCTTCTTGTATCTAATATTTTATTTCCAAAGTCAAATCCTACAGTTCTTGAGTGAGGGTAATTTGCTATCCTCCCACCCCCAATACTGTAATCCACAATGACTGTCAAGTGATGAAGAGGCATAGCTGGGAAGAAAGTAGCTTTACCTTCCTTTCCTTCTCTCTACAGTTCTGATCAAGATGCTTTGCATTTCCGCCAACACCTTGAGCATTTGGATTTGGGGAACTGTGGAAAGTATCTGAGATAAAGGGCAAAAGTATGAATTAAGCTCCTACATTTGGTGCTCAACTGTGTATAAAATATCACATTGTCATAACATTAAGCCACTAATTCTAATGATCTCAAGTTCATAGATGAGGAATAAGGAATAAGTAACCTTTTCCTGTTGCTATAAAAGGTTGGGCTGTCTAGACTGTGAGCAATTATGAGTTTGGGTTTCTATAATCCTGTGCATTGGCTGGTCTGTGCACAGTGGTTTTCTCTCTTATTTTATTTTATTTTTTGATTCTTGATTTCTCTGTTAGTACTTTATTCATAAGCCTGTTCTCTCAAATAGGATGACTGGAACCTGCTGTGTTGTAATGTTTTTGTACACTGTAAAGATTAGTCACTTGCCCAGTAGCCAGGCAGTAAGTATAAATGGGGGGACTAGATTAAGAGAATTCTTGGAAGAGAAAATGCAGAGAGAGACAGTCATCAGCCAGATGCAGTGGAAGAAATATCAGAATGCCTCACTAAGAAAAAGTATCAAGCTGTGTGGCTAAATATAGACAAGAATCATTGTTAAATTGTAAGAGCTAGTTAATAATAAGCCCGAGCTGCGATAATAGGCCAAACAGTTTATAATTATTATAAGCCTCTGTGTGTTTCTTTGGGACTGAACAGCTGCAGTATATGATGGGGTCGGGGGAGAAACTTCTATCTACAGAAACCAATGGGATAGAGGAGGTCTGTCTCCCTCAGACTCCTTAATTTGTAATGCTGAGTTCAGAGAGAGACAGAGAAACAGATACAACCAGAACATTTAAGCCCTAGTCTAAGATTTATCAATGCAACTACTTAGACACAGTGTTTTAACTAGAGCAAACCAAAATGTAAGCTTGGATTTAAAAGAAGTAGGCCCTTCCTCTGGGTGGGATAAGTGACATTATGTAAAGATGTAATAGATACTGTTGACATGCCTTTTGAAAGATCTATTACAAAGAAATAAAAGATCAGAGGAGAAAATAATTTATCCAGAATCACACTGATGCAAAATGACAAGTCTGATACCAAACTACGGTGCTTTCTTGATTGTAAAGATAATTCTGTCAATTGCAGCAGAAGTTTCTAGGTCATTCTTTTTTAAAGTAATTTATTTTCTATCCCATCCACAGTTTCTTCTCCCTCCTCTCCTTCCAGTCCCTATCCCCATCCACACCTCCACACCCCACCCAAACCTCTCTCCATTTTTTTAATTCAGAAAATGGCAGGCCTCCCAAGAATAGCAACAAAGCATGGCATATCAAATTGCAGTAAGACTAAACACCTTGTCTTGTATTAAGACTGTACAAGAAAACCCAGTATGAGGAGTAGGGTCCCAAAAGTCAGTAAATAAAAAAGGCAGAGACAGCCCCAGTTCCCACTGTTAGGAGTCCCACAAGAAGACTAAGATACACATCAGTCACATATAAGTTGAGGGCATAGGTCAGTCTCATGCAGACTCCCTTGTTGTCAGTTTAGTCCCTATGAGCCCCTATGAGCCCAGTTGATTCTGTGGGTTTTCTTGAGATTTCCTTAATCCTCTGTTTCCTCCAATCCTTCCTCCCTCTCTTTAGCAGGATTTCCTAAATCCTGCTCAACCTAATGTTTGGTAGTGGGTCTCTGCATCTGTTTCCAACAGTTGCTGGATGAAACCTATCTGATGATTACTGGGCTAGGCAACTATCCAAGAGTACAGCAGAATATCATTAGGCATTGTTACATTGACATCCTCCCCCCCAGTTGTTTGGTTCTATCCTAGGTCTTCGAGCCATCCAGGTTTGTGGGTCCTAGTACTCCAGGCAATGTCATGGGTGGGCTCACTCTCATGGCCTGGGTTTTAGGTGAGTTCAGTCATCAGCTGGCCACTCCCTCAATCTCTAGGCCACCCTTACCCCACATCATGATGGCAGGACAGACTGTTGTTCCAAGGTTATTTGGCTGGGTTGGTGTCCCAATGCCTCCATTTGAAATCTTGCCTGATCACAGAAAATGGGCATTTCAGGCTACATATCTTCAATTGCTAAGAGTCTTAGCTTGGGTCATCCTTGTAAATTTCTGGGAGTTTCTACATGACCCCAAAATGCCCCCATTTCCAGTCATCTTTTCAGTAGTATCCTCCCCAAACTACCCCCACCTGATCTCTCATGGTCTCATCCCCATCCACTCCCTGTATATCTGCAAGATCTCTTCTATTTCTTTTTCTCAATGAGATCCATACATCTGCCCTTGGAAACTCCTTGTTATATAGTCTTTCTGTGTCTGTGGATTGTAGCATGGTTTACCCTTTACTTTACAGCTAATATCCACTTATAAGTGAGTACAGACCATGTTTGTCTTTCTGGGTATGGGTTACCTCACTCAGGATAATTTTTTTCTAGTTCCACTTATTTGTCTTTGAATTTTCTGATGTCACTGTTTTTAACAGCTAAGTAATAATCCATTGTGTAAAAGTACCATATTTTCTTTATGCATTCTTCAGTTAAGGGATATTTTGGTTGTTTCCAGGTTCTTTCTACTATGAATAAGGCTACTATGAATACAAGTGAGCAAGTGCTCTTGTAGTATGATTGAGCTTCCTTTGGGTATATGCCTAAGAGTAGTATTGCTGAATATTGAGGTAAACTGATGCCCAATTTTCAGAGAAACTGGCATATTGATTTCGAATGTGTCTGGACAAGTTTGCACTTTTACCAGCAATGGAGAATGTTCCCTTTGGTCCACATCCTCTCCAGGATAAACTATCACTTGTGTTTTTGATCTTAGCCATTCTGACAGGTGTGAGGTAGAAACCTGGAGTTGTTTGACTTGCATTTCCCTGATGGCTAAGGATGTTGGCCATTTGTTCAGTTGTTTCTCAGCCATTTCAGATTCTTCGGTTGAGAATTATTTGTTTAGATCTGTACCCCATTTTGAATTGAATTGTTTGACTTTTTGAAGTCTAGTTTCTTGAGTTTTTTAACTTTATTGAAAATCAACCCTCTGTCAGATGTAGGGATGGTGAAGATTTTTTCTCATCTGTAGGCCGCTGTTTTTTCCTATTGACAGTGTCCTTTGCCTTACAGAAGTTTTTCAGTTTCATGAGGTCCCATTTATTAATTGATCAAAATAATTTATTAATTAATCCCATCTTAGTGCCGGTTCTAAATGTGTGCTATTCAGGATGCTGTCTCCTGTGCCAATGTGCTCAAGGCTAGAGCCCACTTTTCCTTCTATTAGGTTAATGAATTTATGATGAGGTCTTTGATCCACTTAAACTCAAGTTTTCGATGTGGTGATAGATATGGATCTCTTGCATTCTTTTTTGTTTGTTTGTTTTTCTGTTTTTCAAGATAGGGATTCTCTGTGGCCTTGGAGCCTGTCCTGGAACTAGCTCTGTAAACCAGGCTGGTCTCGAACTCACAGAGATCCGCCTCCCTCTGCCTCCCGAGTGCTGAGATTAAAGGCGTGTGCCACCATTGCCCGGCTCTATTTGCATTCTTATATATACTGACATCCAGTTGTGCCAGCACCATTTGTTGAAGATATTTTCTTTTTTCCATTGTACAATTTTGATTTTTGTCAAAATCGGGTGTCCATATGTGTGCAGATTTATGTCTGGGTCTTTAATTCAATGCCACTGATCCTCCTGTTTGTTTTGATGACCACAGTCATAAGTAAATATTCATCACATGAAAATATGAATGTGGAGAATGGAGAGATGGCTCAGAAGTTAAGGAAACATATTGCTCTCGGAGAAGATGCAAATTCAGGTTAAAACCACCTCTAGTTACAGATACAGGGAATATATATCTCCTTCTTTTGGTCTCCATGAACACAGATACATTCAACACATACACACACACATTCACAAACATACAGAGAGAGAGAGAGAGAGATGCTTAGTTAAAAAATTAAAAATAAAATCTTTTTTCAATTAAAAATGAGAACAGAATTTAGATCATGAAATAAAATACAAGGATTCCTTCTTCTATCTGAAGAATTAAATTCCTTAGATGTTTTGTCATGCAAGATCATTGTTATTTTATTTTCGATCCAAGATCTTACTTTACAGAATAGGCTGTCTGGAATCCATGACAGTTCTCCTTCCTAAGATTCCCAAGTGCTGAGATTACAAGAATGTTCATACTACACAGTATTCAGAAATCTTAGTTCCAGGACAGGCTCCAAAACCACAGAGAAACCCTTTCTCGAAAAACCAAAAAAAAAAAAAATATCTATTTAAAAAGTTTAATTTTAAATGACAGTATAAAATAACCTCTTATAGAATTAAATTTCTAAACAAAATTCCCTTACCATTTTCTATGCTTCCATATTCATTTGCCTTCTATCAGTGATTTGGTGGATATCTGTCAAAAATGTGTTGTCCATAGAGAACAGAAAGAGCTGTCTCAGTAGTTAAAAGTGCATACTACACTGGATTCTCTTACTTGAGCCCTGCTGTGGCCTCCCAGGAATCTGCACTCTCATCTGCACACTCACGTGTACACACACACACACACACTTATAAATATAATAAAATGAAATATTTTAAGTGGAGAACACAAAGTGATCTGACTATATAAAGAATAATACTTTGCATGAATAGTAATTGATTGTTCAATATATAATAATGGCTAATTATTCAGCATATTAATCTATATTGTTGTCCTAATTTCTATGGTGACACTTGAGATGCAGCTGCAATTGACTCAAATATTATTTCATGAAAGAAAATGAGACAAAGAATACTATGTATAGATTTGCTACTTTTATTAAATAGTTTTAGTTAAATGAAATGAATAAAACCCATTTTAGAGTCAAATTCTCCTATACTTTATTTTCCCTAATTATGAGGCTAAAAGTAGCCAAATAAGATTTTCAAAAGGAAATGTCTTCTCTTCCTTTTTATATAATTTAGAGAATGTGTATCATGACAGAACTTACAAAGAAGTTGGGTTGAAATTTTGAGTGGGTGGCATATCATTGAGGAGGATATTTTACTGCGGATAAGGGAACTTGGGATCACAACAGCAAAGCTAGAGAGAATATTAAAAATCATCTAATTCTTCCCTCATTTGAACTCGGAGTGTCTTCACGCTGTAGATCTGAGTCGGAAGCAATCCTGCATAGCTCAGCTCAGAGCTCAGTCATGCTTGCTACCCCCACCATTGCTTTCTCTCCGTCTTGTTGCTCTTGTCATTTAACTGTGAACTTGAATTTCACTGGAGAAAGGAAGCTGAAGCACAATATAAGATAATTTGGGCATGAAGGGAGGCATACTTACCATAAATCAAGCTTTAATAACTGATTTAACATATCCAAGCCCAAGCTTTAATGGGGTACTATGTTATTTAAAAGCTGTCATGTTTTAGAATTTTCTTCAGTTCTCTAAGAAATGATAGAATACCATAATTTTATCCTTAAGCTTGTCAATGCAGCTAGATTCTGATTTGAAGACTTTAACCTAACAAATTAATTGGATTGTGAGTAGGTTTGAAATAATTTTCTTGTACCTGATGGCATTGTAGTCTAAATAACCACCTATATGTAGAAAATTAGCAAGTTCTACCTGGACCACTGGCTTAGATTGGTTCTTGGCATGACCTTCAAATTCTCAGTGGCTTACAAAATTTCATATATTCCTGTGTACAACACACATACAAACAAGATTAAATAATGAAATTAATATGATATATTTATGTAAAGTTCTGAATTATCCCACCTAGAAATTTATGAAGTTATTTATAAAGTTGAGATATAGTTTCAGTCATAAAGGACAAAGACTTGCACTGATCTTCAACATTGGAGGGAAAGAGGAAGAGGAAGGAGAAAGCTGAGGAAAGAGACATAGGTGAAGTAGAAGAAAGATGGGTGACCTCTTTCCTTCAATACTAATATGATTATATATATATATAAATGATACTAATATAATACCTTATATGATTGTGATATTGAAGTAAATAAATGACAGTTTAAAAATTAACACACCATTTTTTCAATGAATTTAAGAAAAATATACTTTGTCTAACCCAAATGATTAACAAAACACATGAAAAACATCACCTTTGTTAATCAGATTATGCAATCTTTACTGACTTCTCTTTCATTACACAATAAAGAAGAAAGTGTTTGCTCTTTGTAAGTGACTTCTCAAAAGTGCTAAGCTAATCTCCAGCTTTTGTGTTCAGAAACTACTAAACACTACTTGAGAAGAGAGATATAGCTCAGTAATCGAGGGCTTGCCTTAGGGCCCTACATAAAAAAACCTAGGATACAGACTTAAATAATTTTTTTTTAAAAAATGTACTACATACTTTCAGCATCTGCAAAAGGAAAGAGAGAGAGAGAGAGAGAGAGAGAGAGAGAGAGAGAGAGAGAAACATGATGGGACTATTATCATTCATTACATTTTCCATTAAACTAACAGGATAGAAAATAAATTTCTACTCCATCAGCAATAAAAACAATAAGCTGCACCAAGCTTTCCCTGATTTTCATGTGGGTAGCATAAATCATATGAATAGATAAATAAACCTGTGTTTTTCTTCTTTCCACTTAGATGGAGAGAAAGAGGGAAAGAAAACCCTGAAACAGCAGAGTTTCAGTGCTCCTAAAGGTGAAAGTCTGAAATGATTGTCTTTTCTAGTGGAATACATTAATTAATTTCAGGGAATGCAAAGCAAAACCCCCAACCACGTGCGAGGCTGAGGAAAACATGGCTTTGTGTAAAAACAAAAAGCCCCTCAGCTCATCAACAGCACTGGCAGAGGAGGTGGCTGAGATCAACCCTCCCTATGGAGAGAAACTATGAAACCATGACATGGTAAACAAGCAGACCGGGTGAGAGGAGAGAAAGCTGGAAATGAAAACCAGCAGTGGAGGCTGCTTTGTCTCCAGATGCTGCTGCCATGACTGGGGCATGAACTGAGACTAAGAAACCATATATATATATATATTGAAGATATAGAGGAAAATTGGATTTCAGCGAAACCAAGAAAGAGTGGTTCTAATCAATGAAAGATATATGTTTGAAGAAGGTAAAGAAAACAAAGACTAAAATCCAAGATATTTTCTCTTTTTGGTTTTACTTTTGGGGGAACGCAGATCAGCATTCAAAATAATGTTTTTATGACACATTCATTCATATATATCCTGAAATATTTACCTAACATTACACTTCCCCCACTGATTGCCTTCCTCTTAACAAAAGACCACTTTCTGCTTTAGTGAGAGATAATTAGGCAGACAAATGGACAGACAGGCAGACAGAGAGAGAGAGAGAGAGAGAGAGAGAGAGAGAGAGAGGATGATGAATAGGTGAAATGACTATAGGCAGATAGCTATAGATTGGTCTATTTTACATGTAAGAAAAAATACAGTATATTGTCATTGCTGTCATTGTCTCTTCCTTTGACCTCTCCTTTCGTCTCCTTTCCCCATCCCTTTCTTCGCACGCACACACACACACACACACACACACACACACACACACACTGTATATGCTACATTTGAAAGAAA
Organism: Microtus oregoni; assembly: GCF_018167655.1. NCBI lineage: Eukaryota > Metazoa > Chordata > Mammalia > Rodentia > Cricetidae > Microtus > Microtus oregoni. The sequence goes on along the minus strand of NW_024544709.1, from coordinate 2,523,842 downwards.
ATATATTTATTTGGAATCTAGCCTAAATTGATAACAAAATATGATATCTACTCCTATACATTTTCTTTTTTTTTCTTTTTTTTTATTTATTTAAATTTATTTATTTATTAAGGATTTCTGCCTCGTCCCCGCAACTGCTTCCCATTTCCCTCCCCCTCCCCCGATCAAGTCCCCCTCCCTCCTCTGCTTGAAGAGCAATCAGGGTTCCCTGACCTGTGGGAAGCCCAAGGACTGCCCACCTCTATCCAGGTCTCTTAAGGTGAGCATCCAAACTGCCTAGGCTCCCACAAAGCCAGTACGTGCAGTAGGATCAAAAACCCACTGCAATTGTTCTTGAATTCTCAGCAATGACTCCTATACATTTTCTTACATGTAGCATAATCACATTTCTTTTCACACCTGAGTAAAATTCGAAATTGTTAGCAAAATTATAAAGTTGTTGCTCTCAATATCTTTCTCCCCCAGTGTCTGAAATGAACTAATGCCCTTTTCAGTTTTACATAAAACTGTTTCTTTTAACCTTACATATGGCTAAGCAGTTTCTTTGTATTCTCAAAAACTAATTAATGTATGATACTAGGGGGAAAAAAAACAACCATTGCAGACTTTAATCTTTTTTTCTTTTTTAATATATTTTATTGATTTTTATTGAGTGCTACATTTTTCTCTGCTCCCCTCCCTGCCTCTCCCCTCCCCTTCAACCCTCTCCCAAGGTCCCCATCCTGCGAATTTACCCAGGAGATCTTGCCTTTTTCTACTTCCCATGTAGATTAGATTCGTGTATGTCTCTCTTAGAGTCCTCATTGTTGTCTAGGTTCTCTGGGATTGTAGTTTGTAGGCTGGTTTTCTTTGTTTTATGTTTAAAAACCACTTATGAGTGAGTATATGTGAAAACTGGCTTTCTGGGTCTGGGATACCTCACTCAAAAAGATGTTTTCTAGCTCCATCCATTTTCCTGCAAATTTCAAGATATTGTTATTTTTCTGCTGTATAGTACTCAATTGTGTAAATGTACATTTTCCTTATCCATTCTTTGGTTGAGGGGCATTTAGGTTGTTTCCAAGTTCTGGCTATGACAAACAATGCTGCTATGAACATAGTTGAGCACATGTCCTTGTGGCACGATTGAGCATCCTTTGCATATATTCCCAAAAGTGGTATTGCTGGGTCTTGAGGAAGAATTTTTCCTAATTTTCTGAGTAATCATCCCACTGATATCCAAAGGAGCTGTACCAACTTGCACGCCCACCAGCAATGAAGAAGTGTTCCCTTTATCCCACATCCTCTCCACTATAATTTGTCAACAGTGTTTTTGATCTTGGCCCACGCTCTTGGGTTAGTAGAATTAACATAGTAAAAATGGCAGTCTTACCAAAAACAGTCTACAGATTCAACGCAATGCCCATCAAATCCCAGCAAAATTCTTCACAGTCCTCGAAAGAACGGTACTCAACTTCATGTGGAAAAGCAAAAAACCCAGGATAGCCAAAACAATCCTGTACAATGAAAGGACTTCTGGAGACATCACAATCCCTGACATCAAACTCTACTACAGAGCTGCTGTACTAAAAACAGCCTGGTATTGCCATAAAAACAGACAGGAGGACCAATGGAACTGAATTGGAGACCCAGATATTAATCCACACACTTTTGAACACTTGATTTTTGAGAAACAAAGCAAAAAATATCAAATGAAAAAAAGAAAGAAGCCAGGTGGTGGTGGCGCATGCCTTTAATCCCAGCACTTGGGAGGCAGAAGCAGGCGGATCTCTGTGAGTTCGAGGCCAGCCTGGTTTACAAGAGCTAGTTCCAGGACAGGCTTCAAAGCTACAGAGAAACCCTGTCTCGAAAATCAAAAAAAAAAAAAAAAAAAAAAAAAAAAACAAGAAAAGAAAAGAAAAAAGAAAAAAAAAGAAAAAAAGAGTGCATATTTAACAAATGGTGTTGGCATAACTGGATAGCAACATGTAGAGAAATAAAAATAGATCCATATCTATCACCATGCACAAAACTGAACTCCAAATGGATCAACGACCTCAAAATAAAGCCAAAGCATGGGAGATTTTTCCACTTTCTGCTGTCTTCTTTAATCTCTTTCTTCAAAAATTTAAAGTTCTTGTCATACAAGTCTTCCACTTATTTGGTTAGAGTTACTCTGAGATATTTTATGATATTTGTGGCTATTGGGAAAGGCGATGTTTTTCTGCTTCTTTCTCAGCCCATTTATCATCTGTGTACAGGAAGGCTACTAAGCTCCGTAGTGAAAATATGGCTATGGAAAATTCTTCTGGCCCTCGCTCGTTCAATGCTTTTTGAAGGTCAGCCATTACCTGCTCCCAATCAGTGATATTAAAGCCCCCTGCGTGTAGAAACCAGGGACTAAACTCACTCAAAAAATTAGGCAAATAAATTAAATTACCTTACACAAAAGAAAACTGTCTTAAGGAACTCTTGTGCTGTCTAATTTTAACACCGGTGCCTTCCTTGCCTTGCTTCTTTAAAAGAACTATCAATTGGCTAGTCAATCAATTGGCCCATCATTACTGAATTAGTAGCACCCATTTTCAATTCACCCTCACCAATCAATTTCTTACCTGCTGGCCAGCCTTTTGAGGGCAATCTCTCAGGGGTCCCCTACTTCCCGATCTTGCTGGTGGGCCTCCGACTGTAATTCCTGATCATCCCATGTAGGTCTCTGTGAGTTCAAAGCCAGTCTGGGCTACAAGAGCTAGTTCCAGGACAGGCTCCAAAGCTATAAGGAAACCCTGTCTTGAAAACCAAACTAAAAAAAAATGGAGTAGACTAAAAACCATATTATCTTGAGCTATTTCTAGTCCTTTTGAGAGCTATAAATTGCCTTTTCTCATGTTTGCCCAAACATCCTTGTGACTACAAATACCTTTAAAATCTACTATTAGGAGCCACCTAGCTTCTAATAATCCAAAAACTAAGCTGACTCTCAGACTACAACAGATTTCCCAAATTTGCTGCATCCCACATCACTGATATTGCCTCTGTAAATGAGAATTTCTGTCAAAAATCAGTCTGCAAAGACTAATTTACTGATGAAAAATACAGTTAACTGGAGACATAAGAATGTTGCAGTTCAAAAGACTAATTACCTTATCTTGGGCTAGTTTTCTGCCTCTGGCTATCCATTCCTTACCCAGAACTAATGGGCTGTGTTAATAGACACAAACATTTGAAGCCTGCTAGCAAGCAGAACACTAGCGTACACCAATCCAAAAGATATAGATGTCAATAGTAACTGAGGCCTCCAGAAAACTTTCCCCATCTTTCTGTAGGCTCCTCTTGGGCATAGCCATCAACATATTTTAAATTTGTCCTAATCAATGCCCTGCTTTGTTCTATAAATCTATAAAACTTCATGAGCATGAAATTTAGGCTAAAATTGCTATGAATTCCTGGGCATGATCCCGGCTATTGAATGAGCCCTCTCTAAGTTCCTTTAAGGTGAGAGTTGTGGAGTTTGCTTGTTTGTTGATTGCTTGCTTGCTTTTCTGTTTTGTTCTTTTCACCAATATCATAAGGTGGTTGGATGAATTCTTGCATTATGGCCTACCAAACTCTTCCTTTAAATAAGGCTGACAATGTCTTTGTGTCTTGGTCCAATCCTTTGCAGTGCCTGTCAGTAATGAGGCAGGATACAAGATTAACTCAAAAAAAAAATCAGTAGCTCTTTTATATACAAATGATAAAGAAGCTGAGAAAGAAATCAGAGAAACATCACCCTTCACAATAGTCACAAATAACATTAAATATCTTGGGATAACACTAAGCACAGAAGTGAAAGACCTATTTAGAAGACCTTTAAGTTTTTGAAGAAAGCAATTGGAGAAAATATCGGAAAATGGAACGATCTCCCAAGTTCTTGGATAGGTATGCTCAACATAATAAAAATGGCAATCCTACCAAAAACAATCAATAGATTCAATGCAATCCCCATCAATATCACAACACAATTCTTCACAGACCTTGAAAGAACAATAATCAATTTCATATGAAAGAACAAAAATCCCAGGATAGCCAAAATAATCCTGTATAATAAAGAAACATCAGGAAGCAACACCATTTCTGGTATTAAGCTCTATTATATATAAAAACAGTTTGATATTGGCATAAAATCAGACAGGTTGACCAAAGGAATCTAATCAAAGACCTGGTTTTTAATTAACACACCTATGAATACCTGATTTGTGACAAAGAACATAAAATTATACAATGGGAAAAAAAGCAACCTCAACAATGGTGCTGGCATACTGGATGTCAAAATGTAGAAGAATGCAAATTGATCCATATCTATTCCCATACACAAAATTCAAGTCCTAGTGGATTAAAGACCCCAATATAAACCTGACCACACTGAAACTAATAAAAGGGAAACTGGGAAGTAGCTTTTAAAATATGATCACAGGAGAGCACTTCCTAAATATAACACCAATAGCACAGGCACGACGAGCAACAATAAATAAATGGGACCTCCTGAAACTGAGAAGCTTCTGTAAAGCAAAGGACACAGTCAACAAGACAAAAAGGCAGCCTACTGAGTAGGAAAAGATCTTCATCAACCCCACAACAGACAGAAGACTGATGTACTAAAAAACTCAAGAAATTAGACATCAAAATTTCAAATAATCCAGTTTTAAAATGGGTACAGAATTAAACAGAGAATTCTCAACAGAAAAATCTCAAATGACTGAAATAAAATAAGGAAATTTTCAACATCCTTAGTCATCAGGTGTAGTAATAGGAGCGGCGGGGCTGCGTCCCCAGCATCCGGGCTGCCTGTTAGCTTATGTCTCGAAATAATTACACGGACACTGTATTCTTTTAAACACTGCTTGGCCCGTTAACTCTAGCCCTTACAGGCTTTTTCTCATATCCCGATCAAACCATCTCTAATAATCTGTGTAGCATCAGTCTTACAGGGAAAGATTCTAGCCTATGTCCATCCTGGGTCTGAGCTTCATGCGTCTACCTCAGAGAGCAGAGCTATCGCGTCTGCCCGGCTAGCTCAGTCGGAAGAGCATGGGACTCTTAATCCCACATTGGGACCAAAATGTAACGGCGTAAACGAATGCAGACAGATTGTAAAAATATATATATATATATATATATATATATATATATATATATATATGTAGCTTTAATGGAGAAATAGACTTACAGAACCACCGTTCCCGTGGAGACCAGGAAAGCAGAAGTAAGCACTGCAAGCCTGCTCACCAGATTTATAAGTAAACATGCCCCCAAAGGGCGGGGCTTATCCCTACAATCAGGGAACTGCAAAACAACTCTGAGATACCATCTTACACCAGCCAGAATGGCTAAGATCAAAAACATCAATGACAGCTTATGCTGGAGAAGATGTGGAGTAAGGAGAACACTCCTCCATTGCTGTCGAAAATGCAAAGTTGTACAACCACTCTGGAAATTATTGTGGCAGTTTCTCAGAAAATTGGGAATCAACCTACCTCAGGATCCAGCAATATCACTCCCAGGCATATACAAAAGGATGCTCAATCATAACTACAAGGACAATTGTTCAACTATGCTCATAGCAGCATTATTTGTAATAGTTAGAACCTGGAAACAAGCTAGATGACCCTCAACTGAAGAATAAATAAATAAATAAAATAAACAAAATGTGTTACCTTTATACAATGGAGTACTACTCAGCAGGAAAAAATGACATCTTGAAAATTGCATGCAAATGGATGGAACTAGAAAACATCCTGACTGAGGTAACCCAGACCCAGGTAAATGAACATGGTATGTACTCACTCACAAGTGGATACTAGCTATAAAGCAAAGGATAACGAGGGGAGAAGGGAAGAGGGAGGAGAACTTGAGGAAATGGGAGAGTTGAGATGGAGGAAGGACAGATGAGAGTAAGAAAACCGATATTTTGATTGAGAAAGCCATTATGGGGCTAGGAAGAAGCCTGGAACTAGAGAAATTCCCTGGAATCTATAAGGATGACCCCCACTAAAACCTTAAGCAATATAGGAAGAGTGCCCAAGCTGGCCTTGCCCTATAATAAGATTGATGAATATATAAAATGTCAGCATAGAATTTTCATCTAGCAACTGACTTTGCAGTAACCTGACTCTCTGCATTCACAGTCCATGGTCATTCATATAATTTGTTATATTTGAGAAGTTATTGCATTGATTACAAACATTAATTTTAAATATAACCATAATACATTGTTTTATTTGTAATATTACTGAAAGAAAGCAAATAAAAGTCCAAAATTATATATCCAGAAAAGAAACAATATTTAAGCATTAGTGTCAGATAATACTTCAAATTTAAAAAAACAGACAGAATTTTTCAGAATAATTCATCTTTAGAATAATGTAATGAGTGTTCCTGAGTTAAAAGAAATATCACAGGGAAATAAAGATATAGAAATAGATAAGCATCAAGATAAAAAACTTGCATAGATTTACATATGTTCCAGCCATATACAACAATATATATATTGAGAGATTTAAATATATATACATTTACATTTGTGTACATATAGACATATAAAAACAAAGTAACAATGAAAATGGCAAGAAAAAGAACTGGTCCTATCTAAATATTAAAGAGGTCATTAAGGCAAAAATCCCTACTGGTTTAAATATATATATTTAATAATAAAAAATCAATTTTAAGTATATGAAAAAGAATATTGTTTCAAACACATAAGGCAAATAACCAAATTAAACAGCACACTAAACACTTCCAACACAATAATTTTAATATATGACAAACAGGAAAGCTAGGAAATTTGAAACAAATAATGAAATTCACTGCAGTGACATACAGAAAATTGTTCCAGAAATTATCTTCTTTCGTATATGATTATTTACTTAGCATGGATACATAAGTCATTTATAAAATAAAGCAAAAGTCTTAGAAATTGCAAAGAAAATTTCAATGTGGAAGCATACTACCATACAGACTATTCCTTTAGCGTATTGTAATTACATTAGAGTAAGACACCATCCATACAAATATTAGAGTTTACTTATAATATGTGCCTACATAAAAATTATAATTAAACTGGAAAATATTTGAACTAAATAAGCTTATTCTGAAGCTTATTTTGGGAAGTTAATGACCCATTGATACCATGACTCAAAAGAACATTTAAGGAAAGAAAATTACTCATGAATCTCCTTGGAGAATGTCAATCTAAAACTCCTTGGCAAAATATGAGCAAAAAAAAAAACCAATAATAATACACACAGAAGAAAATAGTAGTATAAAAGAATAATACATCATTTTCAAGTTATGTTTATTTTCATTATGTAAAATCAGTTATTAATTTTTAAAATTATCATCTTATTTACCAAATTTGCATAATAAAGGAGTACAACATCTTATTGCTGTACTAATACAGAACAAGCCCCTGGTGCCAGCAGTGTTTTCTTCTAATACGCACACTTTAGAAACTAGAAAAAGACAAGAACTTCCTTATTTAAAGGGAGTTTAAATCCCAGTGCCATTATCACTGGCCCCTCGGTCTGCCACAACTGTCAACCACATTCAGAGGGACTAGTTTGATCCCATGCTCATTCATTCTCAGTCCAGTTGGAGTTGGTAAGTTCCCATTAGCTCAGGCACATTGTCTCAGTGGGTGAACCCCTCTTGGTCTTGACTTCCTTGCTCATATTCTCCCTTTTTCCACTCTTCAACTGGACCTTGGGAACTCAGTGCAGTGCTCCAATGTGGGTCTCTGTCTCTGTTTCCATCTGTTGTGAGACAAAGGTTCTATGGTGATATTTAAGAAAATCATCAATCTGACTACAGGGCAAGGCCAGTTCAAGCACCCTCTTTATTACTAAGGGTCTTATTTGGGGTCATCCTTGTGGATTCCTGGAAATTTTTCTAGAGCCAGGTTTCTTGCTAACCCCAAAATGGCTCCCTCAATCAAGATATCTCTTTACTTGCTCTCATATTTATACTTCCTCCATTTCAACTATTCCATTCCCTCAAGCTCTCCCCAACACTCTCCTTCTCCCCTCCTCTTCCCTTTCTCCTCTTCCTTCTACCCTCCACCCCCATGCTCCCTAATTTTTGTCAGGCAATTTTGTCTGCTTCCAATTTCCAGGTGGATCTATATGTGTTTTTCTTTGGGTTCACCTTATTTCTTAGCTTCTCTAGAATTATACACTATAGGCTCAATGACCTTCGTTTATGGCTAGTATCCACTAATGTGTGAGTACATACCACATTATATTTTGGGTCTATATTTATGGATATTAACCTCCAGCAAAAGCCCCCTCCTCCACCAGAGACCACACTGACATCCAGAAGCCCAGGAGGAAAGTTACCTGCTCCAGAAGGCACACAGTTCCCTAGGCCCCTGCTCTATCAGAGACCACACCAGCACTCAGAGCCCCCAAAGAACTCTGTCTAGACCAGAGGCCATGCCATCTTTCATAATTCTAGTCCCCAACTTTGGCAGAAAGCCGCTGCTTGAACAGAGGCCACTCTGACCATCAAAAGACCAGCCCTCAACTTCAGCAGAGACTCTACTCAATAACAGACCACTCTGACCATAATACCAGAGAAGAAACAGAAACTAAGAAACGAAACACCCATCTAACAAAGACAAACTCAGAAATTGGGACCGATTTTGATTCTGAACCAGATGCCTCCATGACAGTGTAAGAACACAGTCAACAACAGCCAGGGCAATATGTCACCACCAACATTCGGACATCCGACTACAGCAAACCCTGAATATTCCAACACAGCTAAAATGCAAGAAAATGACTTTAAAACCACTTTATAATGATTGAGGTCCTTAAAAAGAAAATGAACAAATCACTTAAAGAAATTCAGGAAAAGACAAACAAAAAAATGGAGGAAATGAATTAGTCCCTAAAAAAAAAAAATCCAAGAGAAAAAAAAAACAGTTAAGGGAAACAAATAAAACTGCTCAAGACCTGAAAATGGAAACAGAAGCAATAAAAAAAAAAAAAGAAAAGAAAGAAAGAATTCTGGAAATAGAAAATCAAGGTAAGCAAACAGGAACTACAGATGAAAGTATTACTAATAGAATACTGCTAGTAATGGAAGAAAGAGTTTCAGGTATTGAAGATATGATAGAAGAAATAGATGTAGAAGCCAAAGAAAATATCCAATCTAAAAAAAAAAAATGTCTCAGACAATGTTGTAGTCACACACTGGGGTGACATCTCGGGTCCAGCCTCAATATGGTTCACACATTCTAGTGTAGGGGTGTGATGACTGGAACTGTTAATCAAAAGAAACAAGGAAATGAGAGAAATAAAAGACAGAAACACAAAACAGCATCAAGAGGGATATTCAGTGAATACTGAAATCACTCATGTTTATTTTCCACATGCTTATGTACTTCACCCTAAAAGGGGAGGGGAGGCAACAGACTTTATTAACATGATATAAAAAATAGACCAAGTATCTTGCAGGAAGCCACTCCCTGGAATCTCCTGCCAATCTCCCTGAAAGAACAGGAATAGATTTGGATTCTCTTGCCTTTGATCAAGGTGGAGCAGATCCACCTCTATAGTCAAAATACTAAATAACCACACTGTAGGTCAGAATCTCTTATTTGTAGCCACACCTATTGTTAACAACATTGGGAGAGCAAGGATAAGCTCAAACTCTGTGACCTTTAGTCAAGGTAAAACAAACTCACAAAACACCCAGGAAATCTGGGGAACCATGAAAAGACAAAACCTAAGAATAATAGGAATAAAACAAAGGAGAAAAATTTGAACTCAAAGGCTCAGAAAATATTTTTAACAAAATTGTAGAAGAAAAATGTCCTACCCTAAAAAAGCACATGCCTATAATGGTACAAGCAGCTTACAGACACCAAACAGATTGGACCAGAATAGAGGAATCCCGGGCCACATGATATTCAAAACACTAAACACAAAGAACAAAGAGAGAATGATAAAAATGTAAAGGAAAAGAGCTGAGTAACATATAAATGCACACCTATATAAATGTAATTGGAATTACACTCAACTTCTCAACAGAGAATCTAAAGGCTAGAAGGGCCTGGAAAAATTTCTGAAGACTCTAAGAGACCACAGATACAAGCCCAGAATACTATATACAACAAACTTATTAATCAGAATAGATGAAAAACAAGGTATTCCATAATAAAGTCAAATTTAAACAATATCTATCTACAAATCCAATCATCCAAAACATACTAAAATGAAAACACTGGCCCAAAGAGGTTAACTACACTTCTGAAATTATAGGCAATAAATAATTTCATACCAGCAAAACCATAAGAATGGAACCACACAGAAAAAAATATCATAATAGGAATTAGCAATTATGAGTCATTAATACCTTTCAATATAAATGGACTCAATTCCCCAATGAAAAGACACAGACTAACAGAATGAATGAAATCAAGATCAATTCTTCTATTGCATGCAAGAAACATACCTCAACATCAAAGATATATATTATCTTAGAGTAAAGAATTGGAAACAGATTTTCCAAGCAAATGTACCTAAGAAACAAGCAGGTATGACCACTCTAACATGTAACACAATAGACTTCAAATCAAAGTTAATCAAAAGAGACAGGGAAGGACATTAAATACTCATCAAAGGAAAGTCAACTATGATGACTTTTCAATTCTTAACTTCTATACCCCAAACATAAGGGTACACACATTTGTAAAGGAAACACTACCAATGATTAAATCATGCATTGACCCTCACACATTGATAGTGAGAATCTTCAAAATCACACTCTTACCAATGATGAGTCATTCAGACAAAAACTAAGCAAAGAAATACAGGAGCTAATAGATGCCATGAAACAAGTAAACATAGCAGATATCTAGGAAATATTTCCCTCAAACACAAAAAGATACACCTTCTTCTCAGCACTTCCCAGAACATTCTCTGAAATTGACCACACACTCAGTCACAAAGCTAGTCTCAACAGATACAAGAAAATTGAAATAACACCCTGAATCCTATCAGAGCATTACAATTCAAAGTCGGATTTCAACAACAGAAAGCCTATAAACTCATAGAAACAGAACAACTCTCTACTGAATGATTACTGGGTCAAGACAGAAATAAAAGAGAAATAAAGGCTTTCTAGAATTCAATGAAAGTGAACGCACAACATGCCCAAACTTAAGGTACACAGTAAAAGCAGTGCTAAAAAGAAATGTCATAACACTAAGTGCCTTTATAAAGAAACTGGTGAGATCTTATAGTATCAACTTAGCAACACTCCTAAAAGCTCTAGAACAAAAAGGAAGCAAACACACCCAAGAGAAGTAGACAGCAGGAAATAATCAAACAGAGGAATGAAATCAATAAACTAGAAACAAGAAGAACAATACAAAGGATCAATGAAACAAAGAGTTGGTTCTCTGAGAAAATCAACAAGATAGAAAACCCTTATCCAAGTTAACTAAAAGACAGAGAAAGAATATCAAAGATAGCAAAATCAGAAGCAAGAAGAGGGACATAACAATAGATACTGAGAAAATCCAAAGAACTTTTAGGTCCACTTCAAAAACCTGTACTCCACAAAATCGAAAAGTCTAAGAGTAATGAACAATTTTTGATAGATACTATTTACCAAAGCTAAATAAAATCAGATTAAAATGTAAATATACTTCCAATCCCCCCAGGAAATATAAGAAATCATTTATAATCTCCTAAGTTTAAAAAGCTCAGGGCCAGATATTTAGTGCAGAATTCAACCAGACTTACAAAGACAAGCTAATATCAATACTCTTCAAATTATTCCACAAAATAGAAACAGAAGAACATAACCAATTTCATTTCATGAGGACACAATCACCCTGATACACAAGCCACACAAATATTCAACAAAGAAAAGGAATTAAAGATCAATATCCTACATGAACATTGATGTAAAAAATACTCAATAAAATACATACAAACGGAATCTAAAAACACATCAAAAAGATTATCCATCATGATTAGGTAGGCTTTATCCCAGAGATGCAGGGATGGATCAAAATATAAAAATTTGTCAATGTAATCCACCATATAAACAAACTGAAAGAAAACAAAGCATAATCATCTCATTAGACGCTGAAAAAGCCTTTGACAAGATCTAACATCCCTTCATGATAAAGGTCATAAAGAGATCAGGGACATAGTAACATAATAAAGGCTATTTTCAGCAAGCCTATAGCCAACATCAAATGTAAGGGAGAGAAACTGAAAGCAATTCCACTAAAATTGGGAACAAAGCAAGGTTGATGACTCTCTCTATATCTATTTGATATAGTACTCAATGTTCTAGCTAGAGCAATAAGACAATGAAAGGACATCATGGAGATATAATTTGGAAAAAAAGAACTCAAAGTGTCCCTATTTGCAAATGGAGAAGATGTAGAGCAAGGGGACCATTCCTCCAATGCTAGTGGGAGTGCAAACGTGTACAGCCACTTTGGAATTCAATATGGCAGTTTCTCAGAAAACTAGGTTTTGATCTACCTCAAGAACCAGCCATCCCACTCCTGGGCATTTTTCCAAATAATATGCCATCCCAACACAAGTACACCTACTTGTATACTTTCTTCCTGCAAGATGTGCTGGGGTAAAGAAAAAAAAAGTGGGAGTGGCTAACTAATGACTGGTCCAAATTGAGACTCATTCCTTGAGAGGGAGCCCATGCCTGACACTTCCTGGAGGGCCAGAAACCAGAGGATGGACAGCCTAGAGACCTAGACAAGAACCAAAAGACAACCAACATAAGAAAAAACAGAAAAATAAATGATATTCTGCTACACTCATAAACCAAAGCCTAGCATAATCTTCATCAGAGGCTTCATCCAGCAGCTGAAAGGATAATAGATAGACACTCACAGCCAAATGTTAGATAGAACTCAGGGAATGAGCCAGAGGGTTAAAGGATACCACAAGAAAACAGCCTACAGAATCAACTAAACAGGGCTCATAGGGGCTCACACAAACTGAACCAACAATGAGGGTTCCTTTATGAGTTTGAGCTAGGTCCTCTGCATATATGTTAAGGTTGTGCACCTTGTGTTTTTGTGGGATTCCTAATAGTGAGAGCAGGGGCTCTTGCTTCTGGGACACTTTTGCCTCACCCAGTTTTCATATGAGGGGATGTGCTTAGTTCTATTATACCTTGATATGTCATGCTTGGTTGGTATTCTTGAGAAGCTTGCCTTTTTCTGAAAGGAAAGAAGAAGGAGTAAATTTGGTGGAGAAGGGAGGTGTGGAGAAAAGAGAGGAAGGAGGAGAAACTTGGTTCTACCTGGACTTGAGTTTTTGCAGGGAGATAGATATACATCTATTTGTATCATTCTACATGCTGACACCTATTTTAACTGCACTCTTTGTTGAAGATTCCTTGTTTATTGCATTCTATAGTTCTTGCTTCTTTATCAAAAGTCAGGTTCCATAGTGTATGAATTTATATCTGGGTCTTTGATTTGATTCCATTTATCAACCTGTCTCTTTTTATGCCAATACCATGTGATCTTTTATTACTATAGCTCTATAGCAGAACTTGAAATAAAGGATGGTGATACCACTCAAAGTCCTAAAAACACACCGGGTTGTTTTAGCTATTCTGGGTTTTTTGTTTTTCCATATGAAGTTAGGTATTTTTCTTTCAAGGTCTGTAAGAACTGTGTTGGAATCTTGATGTCATTGAATCTGTAGATTGGTTTTAATAAGATGCCCATTTTTTGCTATGTTAATCCCACTGATTCATGAGAATGAGAGATCTTTCCATATTTTAATATCTTCTTCAATTTCTTTCTTCAATGACTTGAAGTTAGTGTTATATAGGCATCTCACCTGCCTGGTTAGAGTTACCCCAAGAAGCTATATACTATTTGTGTATTGTTTCCTTGATTTCTTTCTTATCCTTTTGCTATTTATATATAGGAGGGCTACCACTGATTTTTTTTAGTTAGTCTTGGATCAAGCTACTTTGCTGATAGTGTTTATCAGCTGTAGGAATTGCCTAGTAGAATTTTTAGGGTCATTTATGTATTTTATCATACCATCTGTAAATAATGAGGAGATGATAGGAGAAGTTGTACTAAGGTATAATATATGAGAAAAGAATAAATAAAAAAGGAAATTTTACTGATATTTTCTCTTAATAGCCCTAAACAAAACTAGCACATCTAAATATAGGCAGCTGGGGAATAATTCTAATGAAACATTTGCATATCATCACCAATAAAAATAGAGGATATTACATATTAAAAATGAAGAAGATTGTTATAAATATGATATCATATCTAATGAAGATTGGAATACTTTAGATGATAAATATATCTACTGCCCATTCAATGCAAAATGGGAATTAAAACATCTGAAAGAGTTTTAGCAGTCTTCTGTTCAAATCAAAATATTAAGGTCTAGGTCTAGCAGTCTTGTAAAAGAACACTGCTTAAGAAATGTATATAGTGGTACATTATTTTTATTTTGATAAATAAATCTTTCCTGAAGACCAGAGGCAAAGCTAAGCCACTAGAGGTCAGGCAATACACACTTTTAATCCCAGGATTTAGGAGACTGAGTCAGGTGGATCTTTGTGAGTTCAAGGCCACTGTGGGCTTCTGTCCTGGTGGTGGTGGCTCATACCTTAAAGTCCAGTCCTAGGGAGTCACACACCTTTAACTCCAGCACTAGAGAGAATAAAAAGTGGGAGGAGAGAGAGGCTTAGTCCACTTAGTTTGTGGTCACCCAGTCTTGGTAGAGGCAAGGTTTCTCTAATGGACTGACTACTTTGCTTTTCTGGTTTTCAGGTTGAAACCCAATTTCTGTCTCTGGGATTTTATTATTCATTCTACAAATGTGCTGGATGCAATGATAAAGTCAGTGGAAGAGAGCAGAAGTGTACAGTGCACCAACTTTTCCACCTGGCAAAGGCAACTCTGTGGTACATGAGAAAAGAACAATCTTTGCAGAAGCTTTAACTTCCACAATACGCCACAATCCTCTGTCAAAGGAGGCAAATATACAAATATTAAATGTGAAACAATAGACATTTCAAAGAAAAAATTCATATGACCTTAAAGTAAGAAAAGATTTCTTACATAAGATCATATTGGCATTAATTATAACTGAAAAGAAAAGAACAAAGAAGACTATGAAATCAGAACACTGCTGAGATAAAATCACTAGACAAATAGAAAGATGATAAACATATGCATAGTTTTAAAATAAACTCTTATCTGTCATACAATAAAGAATTTGACAACAAACTGATAATCCATCAGAATATGAGCAAAATATATTCATGGTTACTTCATGAAGGATTTTGAGAAAATAGATAATAACACAAAAACTTTCATCTGTCAGAGATAATAAGGTAAAATCAAAATGAGTATTGAGAGTGACGAATGTTGAAGGAGGGATGGAGCCTCAGGAACTCACAGGTTATTAGGAATGTCACTTGGTCCTTCACTTAGAACTTCACTAAATGGTCTCATTTGGAGAATGAAGTGGAATATTTATCTGTATTTACCAAATATACATAAGATGATCATAGCAAGACTGTTAATTTTTTAAAAAAGCTACCAAGAGTTTTAAGGATAAATTCTACTATATCTAAGCAATAAAGTTAAACCTAGCAAAATTTAAGTCAATTGCTATAATCAATAAATTAGGACATATTTCACAATCGAGGAACAAAAGAGTACATACTAGGTAATTAAACTTACAAATAAAACGAAGACCTTACTATGTGTTATTAAAAGACAAAATAGTTCAGAGACTTCAAAAGGGAGCATGGGTATCTGTCCATCCCTTTTTAAAGCAGTGGGCTAAACACATGCACTTAAAAACCTTAGAAGACATATAAAAACATGATCAAAAGAACTGAAAACAAATGACCATGAATCATTATTCATTACAACCCCAAGATAAGAAAGGCATAAACACCCACGACTGCATAGTACTAAATAAAGTTTATGTTGCAATAGAGAAGCAGAATCATCTCTTATCTGATCAAGAGCTGCCCAGAGGCCAGCAGGTAACATTGTACACTTCACCACCCTAGAGACCTGAGGTTGATCCTCAGAACTCACATAAAGGTTGAAAGCACCAAGTCCACAAAGTTGTCCTCTGTTTTCAACACATACTCTGTGATACACACATACATACCATACACACCAAAAAATAATAATAACTAATAAACTGAAGTCTGATCAGAGAGCTGAGAAGTGGTGGCACACGTCTTTAATCCCAGCATTTGGCAGGCAGTGGCTGGTGGATCTCTGAGTTCAAGGCCAGCTTGGTCTATTTATGTGAGATCTACACAGAGAAACCTTATCTTGAAAAGCCAAATTAAAAAAAACAAACAAACAAACAAACAAAAAAAAAAAAACCTCTGATCAGACGATAGACAAAATACAATACATATTGATGACATTGCCAAAAGATTGAAGCTTAATCAGGTAAAACTTCTACAACATTAGAATTTACAGTGTTGGTGCTTAAGTGGAGAAACAATAGTAAGAAATGTAGATAGGCCCTCGTGGCTTCTTCTAGAAGTAGACAAGTAATGTTCTGTATTTGTCTTCGCCCACTGTTAATAGAGATCATTTCATTTGTCATAGGTCATTGAGAATTGTTTTTAAGATATCTGCACTTTCCTGTATGTGCATTGTACTTCAATGTTTTTAATGATTACTAAAATTAGACAATGAGAAAAATTTAGAGAGGCAGGACATGCAGGCTTTAACCTAAGGCTTTAAAAATACAGTAAAGGAGAATACAGAGAGATCAGAAGGAAGAAAATAAAAAGTGTTAGAAGAAAAGATGCCCTCGATATGAGGACAAAAATGTATGGGGAAATCTATGCAAACGTGAATTTCATTATCAGAGAGAATCAAAGGAGTTTAAAAAGAACCATAAGGAACAGCTACTTTAAAGTGGCTGGATAGGATTTGCTCATCGGTCAGCTGCGAAATCTGCTCTACCGAATAGCTTTGTTGTTTTGTGAGAACTGAAGAATAGTCTTGCTCATCCATTTAGAAACCAATTGTATGTAAGTGGTCAAGTCCTTAACAAAGACCACACATAAAATTTGCCAAGAAGCACAATGTGCCCCTGTCAGGTGTGTATATCAGAGCCCTAAGCATCAGAAGGTCCATGTCCGAGTAAAGAAAGAATGAAAATTAAATGAGGTTTTGAGGATGGAGCCCTGATCCAGTATGATTATGAAGCCTCCAAGAGTCCACCATCTTTACAAACCTTGCTAGTATATCTGAGAATCAAGGAAACAGCTCCTTAAATATTGCATTGGCTGTACTTTAACCCTGGACATAGCAGCCTCTTAAAATGTGTGTGTGTGTGGGGGGGGGGGGATTGTGTTGTTTAAATCACCGAATATATGGTATTTTGTCATGGAAACTCGCATTCATTAAAAGAGACTGGAGGGAGGCTATTGTTGTGGTGAAACAGTTAAGAGCATGAATTGTTCTTCCAGACGACCCAGGTTCAACTCCTAGCAGTCACATAACAGCTTAAAATTGTCTGTAACAAAATATAAACTATATAATATAAAGACAGGAGAAATTAATTAAATAAAGACGTCTTTTTCCATATAACACTGTCATCTCAAACCCAAGCCTTAAATACAGTTTTGTAGCAGCTGATGTTTCAGACTCCTGTCTTTAATGAAGCAAAATCGGGCTGCATATATCGTTTTTCAGTCATTTCGTGCGCATCCTTTCTTATCAAGTATTTTTGGGACTTAGATAATGCCTCCCCTTCCTTTCAGATTTCATTCCCCACAGGAAGATTATCATCTTTCTGTTTTTAATAAGCTGCTTCTTCTATTTATTTCTATAGATTTTTTTACTGCTTCCTTCTCGTAGACAGCTCTGTGCCCACCGCTGCACAAAAGTCTCTGTTGAGAAAGTCTATGTATAATTAAAAATTCATGTTCTATAGAAATGTAGATTTATGGATATAAAATAATGACTCGTTATGATTATGCTTTCACAAATCCGTCATTTTTTTATTAGGATTTCTTCTGGGTTCAGTAAATTTAGGTCTCTGACAACCTTATGACAGCCCACATAAAACTGTCAGAAACTCATAAAATTAGAAAATCATTAGTGCCTTTGCACAAAAAGAAATCCAAGTTACCTGAGCTTTCGTAATTACGGGGGGAAATGTATGAATTTTCTTGAAATGTGGAACATGCCTCTGACTTTCTCAGGTATTTTTGAAATTGTAATTATCCTCATATCACAAATCTCAAATAGAGTTTTAAAACTGACTGTATGTGGGTGAATAATCATGGGTCTTCTATCTTCCATGGTCACTTGGGAAGAATTTTCCAGAAGTCCTATGGTTGGAAAGTTCTGGAGTCTGCATGTGGAACAGCATGAATATACTTATCATTACAGAGTTGTATACTTACAGGCATTTGACAGCAAAATTAGTTTTTAAATGTGCAAACCTAGAACCAATGTTACTGATATATGCTAAAACTTACATTAAGATATCACTAAATTAATTTGTGATACAAATTCTAGAAAACCAAACAGCATTTAATATTTATAAGACTTAGATATGTAATTTATGGCCCTTAGCTCCAAATATTTAGATTTGAGTATATCACCCAAAGTAATCACAGAAACAATTGAAGTAGAAATGAGGGCACAGATGACTCCAGAGAAAGGGGAATTATAGACATAGGTGCTAGGAAAGAAGAAGGGAGAACATGGGTGGAGCTTAACTGAGGATGGGGAGGGAAGGAAATAGCAAGGAAGAGGAGGATGGAAAGATTAATATTAAAGATTTTGAAAAATTCTTAAGGTTTACTGGCTTTATGACTGATGTAATTATAGTTGCAAAAATAAAAGAATTTGTGTTTAAAACAATAGATAGAATGGATCAAAGCTAACTAAAACAACTTACAAAGAGTTTGAGTGCAAAGAGCCTGTCTCCCTTCTCAAGAAGTAATCCAATCAGAACTTTTTGTCTTGTCTCCCTGCATCCTTGTCATTTTCTGGTTGATATGTCTTTAACTTCAAAAAAAGTAATACTTCTCAGGGCTGTAAAACAGTGAACCATGGGCTTGAGCTGTTTTCTTCCCTCTCATGCATTAGCTAACAGACAATGAAGAAGATTAAAATAAAGTCATGATCAACAGAAAAAAAAAGATTTGTCTATCCATAATGGAATAAAAAATAAGCCCTTTTGGTTCATGTGAGTCACCTGGGAGGTTTTCTAGTTTTTCTGTACTCAGGGAATAAAAATCTCTACCAACCGCAAGCAAACAAATCCAGCAAATGCTCACATCCTAAAAACAAAACAAAACAAAAAAGCCAAAAACAAAACCAAAAAAAAAAAAACCCATATACTTGTTCAATGTGTATGGGTAGGGGTAGAATTGTAAGGACAAGTTCTGGCAGTTGTTTCTCTTCTACCACATAGAATAAAGTCATTCAGCTCTGGTTCTCAGGCTCCACAATAAATGACTTTACCTGCTGAATGATCAAACATACTACTTACGCTCACAGCACTTAAAAAAAAATTGGGACGTTTTTAAAAGTAAAATAGCTGACTTGGATGATATTTTACATTTTACTCTTCTCTCATATGTTACATCCTGACGACAGTTTCCCTTCCCTTCACTCCTCCCAGTCCCTTTCCCCTTCCTAAAACCCTTTCACACACACCCACTCCTCCTCCATTTCCCCTCAGAAAAGAGCAGCCCTTCCAGGAATATCAACCAAACACGGCATAACCATTACAAATAAGACTAGGCACAAACCCTCATATCAAGGCTGGACAAGACCCAAAAGCAGGCAAAAGGATCAGAGACACACACATACCCCCCTTTCATTGTTAGGAGTCCCACAAAAATACCATGCTAACAACCATAATATATATGCAGAGACCCATGCAGAATCTGTGATTGCTGCTTCCGTCTCTGTAAGCCCTTATGAGACCTGCTTTGTTGATTCTGTGGGCCAGTTCTCCAAGTGTTTTTGACACTCTGGCTCCTACAAGTGCTTTTCCACAGGATTCCCTGAGCTCTGCCTAGTGTTTAGCTTTTTGGTCTCTGCTTCTGTTCTCGAAAGTTGTTGCATGAAGACTCTCAGGTGGCGATTGGGCTGGGCTCCGACCTATGAGTACAGCAGAATATGATTAGCAATTATTTCATTACCCTTTTTGTTTGGTTTTGTCTTATATTTCTAGGCTGTCTTAAGTATTTTTCAGCCATGTTAGAATCCTCCATTGAGAGTTCTCTGTTTACATGTGCACTCCATTGTTTTATTGGATTATTTGTTCTTTTGATGCCCAACTTCTTGAGTTCTTTGTATATTTTGGAGATCCATCTGATGTGAGGTTGGTGAAGATCTTTTTCCATTCTCTGGGCTGCCATTTTGTCTTGTTGACCATGTCCTTTTGCTTTTCAGTTTTGGGGGTGTCCCATTTATTAATTATTTCTCTCAGTGTCTGTGCTACTGGGGTTACATTTAGGAAGTAGTCTCCTATGCCAATGTGTTCAAGTGAACTTCCCACTTTCTCTTCTATAAGGTTCAGTGTGGTTGGCTTTATGTTGAGGTCTTTGATCCATTTGGACTTGAGTTTTATGCATGGTGATAGACACGGATCTATTTTTAATCTTATACATGTTTATATCCAGTAATGCCAGCACCATTTGTTAAATATGCTTTCTTTTTCCATTTGATATTTTTTGCTTCTTTATCAAAAATCAGGTGTTCATGGGTGTGTGGATTAATATCTGGATCTTCAATTTAAATCCATTGGTTCTCTTATCTGTTTTTATGCCAATAGCAAGTTGTTTTCAGTACTGTAGCTCTGTAGTAGAATTTAAAGTCAGGGATTGTGATGCCTCCAAAAGTTCCTTAAAACAATGGATTTTTATTGCTTTTATTGAGTTATACATTTTTCTCCACTCCCTTTGCTTCCTCCCCTGCTCCTTCTACCTTTTCTTGTGACCTCTATGCTCCAAATTTACTCAGGAGATCTTGTTTTTTTTTCTCCTTCCTAGTAGATCTAAAACAATGCATTTTTAAAAAACATCAACAAGTTGGTAAGTTGGATGTCATTAAAATTATAAACTTTTGTTCTTTGTAAGATAATATCACAGGGTTACGATAAGGTCTCAAGTTCGTGATGATATACAGATTATTAGAAATGGGTTAAATCAAGATGTGAGAGTTAGCAAATAAGAGGCTAGAAATAATGGGCCAGGCAGTGATTCAATTAATTCAAAAAAAGATAAGGTCTAAGGGATGGGGAGATCTATTTGAAAATCAAAAATTAGATAAAAAATTGACTCCTAAATATTAGGAACTTACAAATCAATAACAATAAAATATAAGCAATTAAATTTTAAAATGGGCCGAGAATTTAAATAGTCATAACCTCCACAACTGTGAACTGTGACTGTCCAGATGGTTGTGAGTCATGAAAGGATAATCAATATTATTAATCATTAGAGATAAGTGACCAAATTCACTGGAGATAGAATTTGCTTGTATTTTACAGGGCTTAGTGTCAAATGTTTGTATATTCAAACATTTGGTACTATGGCCTGTAAGAATTCAAATGTCCACAATAAAATATGTTTAGAAGGATGTATAACAATTTGAGCCCTCATATTCCTGGTAGAAATGTTTAAGTAGATATTTAAAATTTAATAATAATAACTTATAATCCACTTCCAGGGAGATCCACAATTGAATAGAAAGCTAAAATATAGAACTAAATCATTGTTTCTCAAATCATGATTAATAAATACATCTACCTTATCTGTGCAATGCAACATTATTCATCCTTAAAACAATCAAGTGTATATATAAACCATAACACTGATGACCCTTGAAAACATTATCCTAAGTAAAAGAAAACAATCACAAAATGACATCCTATGCAAGGTCATTTTGTTAGCTGTATAAGGCAGATAAATCCACAGAGAAGCAAAGACTACTGGTTGTCAGGGACTTTAGTTTGGAAAAGTGGGATAAGGAATAATTTCTATAAATAAAGGGCTTTCAGAAGGAGTAATGAAATGTTCAAAAATTGAACCTTCTGGTGGTTGCTGAATTCTGAATTGTAAATATGAATATAATAAATTTTATAAGTGAATTATGTTATAACTTATATAAATATAATTGATATATTTAGTATATATAAATAAATCTGCTGTTTGAAACAAAATCAAGTTGAAAGTCTGTATAGATAGATTTATTCAGGAGCATAGATCTATATCAAGGAAACGCCAAAGAAAAAATAATAGGGCAGAACATCACCTCAACTTCCCCAATATGAACAAGTCATGCGACCTTAGCACCATGATAAAAACCAGAACCCCGATATTGGTACAGTAGCATTAATTAAACTACAGACTTATTCAAATTTTGAGTTTCTATGACTAATATCCTTGTTTCTATTCTAAAATTCAGTATGATAATAGAGAATGAGAGAGCAATTTATCCTATCTCTTTCATCTTTTAAAGTATTTGGAACTCAGAGATTAAGGATTATTATACCCTTTGAGATGAGAAAAAAAAGGAAGGTCAAGAGGGAGGAGAAGGAGGAGTGGGAAAAGAATAAAGCTTTAGGATAAAAGAGAAAAGAAGCTTTATATTCAAAGCACTATGCACAACATGCTATGAACTTGAGTGTAGTTCACAAGTGTAGCCATTCAAACCATATGGTGTTTCTTAACTTCAGTTAAAACTGCCTAAACAGGTTTCAGATTTCATCCCTCATCAGTCTGGCAAGAAACGCAATACTAGCCACTCTGTCATCTAGCACTTCACCTCATTTCCATAGGTTCCCTGGTGTTGAAATAAGGAGCGTTGTGCTGCGTCCCCAGCACCCCAGCCACCCGCACGGCTAGCTTATGCCCGAAATAACAACACACAATCTGTATTCATTTAAACACTGCTTGGCCCATTCTCTTCTAGGCTAATTCTCACATATTAATTTAGCCCATTTCTAATCATCTGTGTATGGCACCCCAAGGTGCACTTACCAGGAAGATTCTAGCCTATGTCCATCCTGGGTCGGAGCTTCATCCTGGGAGCAGGGCATGGTGTCTCTCTCAGGCGTCTGCTCCAGAGAGGAGAGCTGTCGAGACTGAGCTCACTTCCTCTTCCTCCCAGCGTTCTGTTCTGTTTACTCCTCCCACCTATCCTCTAACCAATAAAATGGGCCAAGGCAGTTCCTTTATTAGCCAATGACCTTCCTCCATCATTTCCCCTTTTTCGGTTTAAACAAAAAAAAAAGGCTTTAACTTTAACATAGCAAAATTACATATAACAAAACAGTTATCAAGTAAAAGTTACAATAATCTTTATCATAACTAAGGAAAACTATAACTATAACTAACTATTCTTAACTCCATCAAAGACTCCAGAAAGATATAATATTACCTAAGTAAACAAGAACTAAGAAACTTCAAACTCTAGAAATGACAAAGACATCTCGCTGCCTGGATAGTCACCCAAAGTTCTTTTGTACCATTGGGGCATCCATCTTCAGCCTTCAGGCCCATGGTATCCAGCAGACATTTCCATAAAGCAGGAAAACTCAAAGTCAGTTCAGTCATTATCTGTGGTGTCCTGCAGAATGTCTCGCAGACTCTTTCATGAATCAGGAACCCCGAAAGATCATCTCACCTTAGGCAAGTTCAGTAGTCCTCTCTCTGTGGGTTCTCTGTGTCCAGTTTATGCAATAGTCCAGGCAAGAGCAGTTTCTTGCCCAAATGGCTATCAAACTCCATAAGGTGCCTCTTCGATGCCCATCTTCCACTTGAAGTTCATTGGTGCTGCCAGGAGCAGAGTGTCTCATTGTCATGAAAAGTCCTAAGTTATTAAAACATTTAAAATGCCATTTTCTATAATCTTTGAAAGATATGAAGAATGCCTATCTAAAATATATCTCTATATATCTAGAAAATCTAACATGACTACAAGCTTTACTATTATCGATGATTATCCATTAACAACCTATATTTCTTAATTATACAGTACATATTTAAATGAACTACACAATCACAATACCTTAATCAAAATCAGAAACACTTATACATATAACAAAATTGACCTTAAATCTCTATCAATAAAGCAAAATCTATACTAATGCAAATTATTCATACCTATATCATATCCCCCTTTAAATGTAAAAGGACGTTTATAAACCATATTTGGGAACATGGGCGCAGTTTTTTCTCTCCAAACTGCTTCCTGCTGAATGGGGGCATCGTTAATTAGGTCTTTAATGTATAACCTGTGTGCTAGTTTCATCTCAGTTGGCAGTTGAGCGAAGCAATTTTTTTTAAATGTTTTTTTTTTTAGATTTATTTATTATGTATACAAATGTTCTGCCTGTATGCATTCCTGCAGGCCAGAAGAGGGCACCAGATCTCATTACAGATGCTTGTGAGCTACCATGAGGTTGCTGGGAATTGAACTCAGGACCTTTGGAAGAGCAGGCAGTGCTCTTAACCACTGAGCCATCTCTCCAGCCCCGAAGCAATTTTTTGAAGGTGTGCACAGGAACCATTCAGGAGGACATGGTAAATCATACCAAATCGGAATAGAAGAAATGAACAGCGTCTCATCCTCTGTGAAAACAAAATAAGAAACTCCTTTCCTTATCATATCCTTAGATCCAAATTCAAAATATCAATGTTGGATTAGTTCAGCAGTATTTATAAATAAATATCTTTTAGCAGCTGTTGCTCCTCCCTCAGCATTCAAATAATTCAAAGAGAGCATAATAGCATACAGTATCAAGATTCTCTGTGTATTTTCCATCTTTGTACAGTTTTGTTTTAACCACTATTTCGTTTATTTTTACTTTTAACTTTTTGCTTTTTGAGACAGGTTCTCTGTATCTTTGACGTGAAGTAACTCTCTAGACCAGGCTGTCTTTGAACTCTCAGAGATCTGCCTGTCTCTGCCTCCCAGGCATTCGGGATTAAAGGTGTATTACACCTTGAACTCACAGAGATCTGTTTGTCTCTGCCTTCTAGGCACTGGGATTAAAGGCATGTGCTACCACACACAACAACTCTCTTTTTTTGTTTTTTACTTTAAGAACTTCAACTTTTAGTCTGCATATATTTTTAACACACTTTAAACCATTTTGTCTTTGAATCTCTCTTTACTGTATATTTCTCTTTTTCTGACCACACGAGTCTTTAATTTACCAAGCAATATCAGTAGGATTAAAGGCAGGGCTTTGCCGGCTGGATCCAGCCCATTCCTTAGCTTTCCAGCCTCATGGCCGAGGTACTGACTGTAGCCAGCAAGCGAGCTTCAGCAGCCTGTGCTTGTAAACCATACAAACCGCCTGTGTAAAAGAGTCAGAGTTTGTCCTGGCAGGACAGCCGAGAAAGCCGGCATTTTTAAACGGCGCAGCTTTTTTCCTGCTACGGCTGAAAACTGAAAAGCATGCGTTCAGCTTTTCGTCAACACCGTTTAAGTGTTTCGTGGCAGGACCTCTTAATGAGCTGCAGGCTTTGCAGCTAAAGCTGAGTCAGGAAGCCTCTCTTAGATGAAAGCGCATGCTTGCCTCTAACAAGCAGAGCAGACCCAAGAACACAGCGAGTCTAGTTGCCATCAAACAAATCGTAGCACTTTACTCCAAATGCTCTATTCAAAAGCTCTGTCTTCCGCAGGAGCCAGACAGAGATCGCAATGGAGGCACAGCCCCAGGAAGTCGCGCTTTAAAATGACACAGCGATTTTTTCTGCTACTGTTGCCGAATCAGGAAATCTCTCTACAGCATGCCACGAACAAACAGCAAAAATCTGTGTTAAACTCTCGCTCCCTTATTTTTAAGTCTTCTCAGGTTTTTTAAGTGGGTTTAGTCCATCACGTTGGGCGCCAATCTGTTGAAATAAGGAGCGGTGGGCTGCGTCCCCAGCACCCCAGCCGCCCGCACGGCTAGCTTATGCCCGAAATAACAACACACAAACTGTATTCATTTAAACACTGCTTGGCCCATTCTCTTCTAGGCTAATTCTCACATATTAATTTAGCCCATTTCTAATCATCTGTGTATGGACCCCAAGGTGCGCTTACCAGGAAGATTCTAGCCTATGTCCATCCTGGGTCGGAGCTTCATCCCGGGAGCGGGGCATGGCGTCTCTCTCAGGCATCTGCTCCCGAGAGGAGAGCTGTCGAGACTGAGCTCACTTCCTCTTCCTCCCAGCGTTCTGTTCTGTTTACTCCTCCCACCTATCCTCTAACCAATAAAATGGGCCAAGGCAGTTCCTTTATTAGCCAATGACCTTCCTCCATCACCCTGGTCTCCCACCCCACAAGGTAAACATTCATATCTATCATCCTTAGGGTCATAGAATCCTAGAGGATGCTGGGAGCCTGAATCTAGGATGCAGCTTTCCTTGGTACTGCACCGCCAGCCTCCTAGTACTTTCCCTAAATGTTTACAGGGTTTATGAACAAGTTCTTAGCTCTTGAGGCAACAACAAAGGGAATTTTTTTTTCATTTCCAAACCTATCCTGTAGGTATTGCTGCCTTAATCTTTTCAGTCAATTTGTTTCGTAAACAATATCCTCTTTTAACCATACACAGATGTCCCAAGGCAAATTCTACATCTTTCTTACTGAACAAAGGGAAATGAAGCAGAAGAAACACAAATCATGCTAACAAATACATAATTTATCTTGTTCTCCAGAGAAAATAGGCAATCCAGGGGTAAATGCCGAGTGGAGAGTTCCAAAATGTTATTCTTGTGTCTTTAACCCAGACTTGGGGAGGTTAAAGGAATTCATAGTCTAATGTGTAAATTGAAAGCTGGTGATAGAGAAGGGAGCTTGTTGGTTCCCAGCCATCTGCTTAGCTTAGACCCAAATAATCAAAGAGAAACCATATTAATTGTATCATTGCTTAGTCTATTAGCTCTAGATCCTTATTGGCTAACTTTTACATATTAATTTGACCCATCTCCATTAACCTGTGTATCACCACATGACAATGATTTACTGGCAAAGTTTTGGCTTATCTGACTATAGCAGTGGCTCCATGGCATCTCTCCTATTCCACCCTTCTTTCTCCCAGCATATAGCCTAGCTTTCCCTGCCTAGTTCTGTTCTTCCCTGACATCTGCTCAAAACAGTTCTTTATTCATTAAACGATAAGAGCAACACATAGACAGAATAGACTCCCACACCAAGCTGGAGATAAATTAATTGTTAAGAGGGGAAGGAAGAGAGGAATCAGGTTATTGTTAGACAAGGCCCTTTCCTAATAACATAAGGAATCTAAATCTTTACATTATGATGTCATAGTGCAGGGGGGGTACATAATGAGAGAATGAGAGTTGAGTTGCATTGACATCCAAGCCCATACTGAACACTAACACATCTGGACTTTAGTCTATAGGCAGCAGAACATGGTTAAGATCTATCAAACGGGCTCAAAACAAACTTATTTTCACTTGACAGGTAATGTTGACTACAGCACAGACAACTGAGGCAGGAGGACAGTCCAGGTAGTTTGTGAAACCGATATTAGAATCCAAAGAGAACACTTTAGCACTCTTTTTTGTTTGTTTGTGTGTGTGTTTGTTTGTTTAAGATTTACTTTATTTTTTTCCATTTTTTTTGGTTTATTTTATATTTTTTTTAGTTGTTTCAAAAAAAATTTCCCATTTCCCTCCCCCTCCTTCCACAAATCTCCTCCTCCCCCCACTCCATTCCCCCTCCCTCTTGAGAATGAAGAGCCGTCCAGATTCCCTGCCCTGCAGGAAGTCCAAGGTCCTCCCACTTCTATCCAAGACCAGGAAGATGAGCATCCAAACAGGCTAGGCTCCCACAAAGCCAGTTCATGTATTAGGATCGAAACCCCGTGCCATTGTCCTTGGCTTCTCATCAGCCTTCATTGTCCGCCACGTTCAGAAAGTCCAGTTTCATCCCATGCTTATTCAGTCTCAGTCCCGCTGGCCTTGGTGAGCTCCCAATAGATCAGTTCCACTGTCACAGTGGGTGGGTGCACCCCTCGTGGTCCTGACTTCCTTGCTCACATTCTCCCTCCTTCTGCTCCTCATTGGGACCTTGGGAGCTCAGTCTGGTGCTCCAGTGTGGGTCTCTGTCTCTATTTCCATCCATCGCCA
The DNA here is from genome assembly GCF_018167655.1 of Microtus oregoni. NCBI lineage: Eukaryota > Metazoa > Chordata > Mammalia > Rodentia > Cricetidae > Microtus > Microtus oregoni. Next base: position 2,495,681 of record NW_024544709.1, on the reverse strand, counting down.
GATGATGGTTCTTTGGTGATATGCAAGATATTCATCAGTATGGCTATAGGATAGGGTCATTTCAGGTTCCCTATCCCCAGCTGCCCAAGGAACTAACTGGGGACATCACGCAGGGCACCTGGGAGCCACTCTAGGTTCAAGACTCTTGCCAACCCTAAGGTGGCTCCTAAAATGATCTGCTGTTGAAATGATGATAGCAGGGTCTTAAAGAGCGGCAGAGAAATAGGGGAAAGTGGACATAGCTCACTAATAGGAACTTGCAAAATCACTTGATGTGACAATATTGCATTTCATGAGCTCTAAAATATTGATTTAATATTGTTATTTTGTTATAGCTGCTTTTGTTGTTGTTTGAGACAGGGTTTCTCTGTGTAACAGCCTAGCTGTCCTAAAACTAGTTCTTCTAGACCAGGCTAGCCTTCAACTCACAGAGGTTCACCTGCCTCTGCCTCCTGGGTGCTGGGATTAAAGGCATGCACCATCACTACCCAACTATTGTTATTTTATATACTAGGAAAGCAAACCCTGGCAGAGAATAAACTATGGCACACTTGAAACATCACAATTTCAGGTGTAAAATGTGACCAGAAAATGGCATTGTGGGATTGATAAAATGTAGTAGAGTGGGTATAGGAAGAAAGGAAAGACTCACAGAGATGGGCACCTGAGGTAAGGGATGAATAAGCAGGTAAGATGGAAAAGCCTAGATGGAAAAGCAAAGGCAAGAGAAATGCCGGCGGGAGATCGATTTGAGTACATTGAAATGGCAAAGTCGGTGGCTTTGTTAATTTAAAAGTCAATTTCTTGTATTGGTCTTGAGATTAATTGAGGGCTCTCAGCTATAGATAAAATTATGGAAATTTTTGTATATATCTATGAGAAATAAAATTGATATAAAATATGTCACAGTAGGGTTCAGGGAAGTAATCAGGGTCGTGCCCAGCTGTAAGGCCTATTGAAAGCATTAAAAGCATTAATGACTGGCATAGCAAGATATTCCCATGGATGCAAGAGTAGTAAGAATGATATGAGGATAACCAACTACATCCTGATTGGATTTGGAGCCTGCTCAACAGAAGGAAACACACGCCATGTTTGTAAATCTAGCCAGAAATACATTGTTGGGGAGCTCCACAGGCTCCAGGAGTGAATTTGCTACTATTATGTAGCTAAATTGACATAGTATTAAGCCACCCTCTAAATGGACATCTCTCTAGCCATAGGTTAGTGCAGCCTTCATCTCATCAGCCAAGGTTCTTTGTGGAGTGGATAGCAGTTAATGCAGAGACTCACAGCTTGTCAAAGTATAGAGAATCAATGGAATACTCTGCTACAAATGGGACATTTATTTCTCATCCCCTCTTTGAGGCTCAGGGACCATCACAAGACTATATGAGTCAGAAATTAAAGAAGACTAGAACTATTATGAACAATGCTGCTATAAACATAGTTGAACACATGTCCTTGTGGTTTAATTGAGCATCCTTTGATTATATACCCAAAAGTGGTATTGCTGAGTCCTGAGGTAGGTTTTTTCCCAATTTTCTAAGAAATCACCATACTGATTTCCAAAGCGGCTGTACAAGTTTGCACTCCCACCAGTATTGGAGGAGTGTTCCTGCTTCCTCTCCAGCATAAACTTTCAGCAGTGTTTTTGATCTTGGCCATTATGATAGGTGTAACACAGAATCTCAGAACCTGAAAACAAGCTAGGTGCCCCTCAGCTGAAAAATGGATAGAGAAAATGTGGTACATTTGCACAATGAACTACCACACAGCAGTAAAATATAATATCTTGAAATTTGCAAACAAATAGATGGATCTAGAAAAAACCATATTTAGTGAGGCAACCCGGACTCAAAAGACAAACTTAACGTGCTCTCACTCATAAGTGGCTTTTAGACATAAAGCCAAGAAAACCAGCTTACAGACTACAACCCCAGAAAATCTAGACAAAAAAGAGGACCCAAAGAGAGTCATACGAAGATCTACATAGGAAGGAGAAAAAGACAAGATCTCTCACGGCAGAGGGGAGAAGGGGATCAGAAAGGAATGGAGGGGAGCAGAGAAAACATACAGCTCAATAAAAAACTTTTTTTAAAAAAAGACTAGAGCAAAGGAAAGTGTTCAGGGTATGACAAGCATGCTACACTCATGAACTCAGAGTAGCTGTAGTTACCTGAACAGTTCCAAGTCAATAAACATTTCAGCACGAAGATGGGGAGAGATCATGAGTCCCTTCACGCTAGCTGAAATCTGTTGACATTTTGTGGTTTCTCTTCCAGAAAGAGAACAGTCTTCCTTAAGGTAAGCAGACTGCACTGGTAAATAGGCCACACACCAGTAGATGGCCCCACATTCAGGAATGTAAGGGTAGCACAATTGGAGCTGATGAGTTATGTATTTCGCAAGAACCACATTTAAAAATGGGTCATGAGAAGACATAGGACAGAAAGTTCACAAAAATAAAAATACAAGTGTAAGACTTTAAGACAATCCTGAAGCCATTTTTGACAATTCTGAATCCTCTCAGCCTCTGTGCCATAGTGCTTCCCCTCCTCCCCTGGGAACCAAGGACCTAACAGCTACACTCACATGTACTCAGTTCCTGAACAATTACCCATATACGTATGTTTTGATTCAGTCCCCTGGGAAACGGGGTCAAAATGACCTCTTACCTCATCTGATCTGGCAACAGCTCTCCAGTCAATTATTGGTAATAGCCCTTTCAAATAAGCCAATCAGAATAGTCAAAGAACAACCCCCTTGCTTCTGTGGCCCCTTTAAAAGTAGACTGTACCAACTATTCGAGGTCCCTCTGCTTCCTGAATGCTGGGGGACCCTGTCATGACAGAATTAATAAAATCCTCATGCTTTTGCATCGGCTGTGGTGTGTGAGATGGTCTCTGAGGGCGACTCCTTCTCGGTGTTTGGACTCTAGAGTCCAACACAAGTGGGTAGGTAAAATTTTTGAAGTGTTCAGAATCCTTAGCCATCATGGAAATGCTGATTAAATCTATGTTAAGATTCCACAGTACTCTTTTCAGAATGGCCATCATTGGGCATGAAAAGGACAACAAATTATGGAATGGATATCTGGAAAGGGGACTCCTTATATACTGTTGTTGGTAGTGTAAACTAGTGAACCCAAAAGAAACCAGTCTGGAAGTATCTCACAAACTAGAAACATGTCTACCAATAATCTACTAGTCAACTCCTGGGTATGTAGCCAAAGATGTTTTATATTACTACAGAGATACGTTCACATTCATGTCAAATGCTCTCCTACTCACAATAGCTAGGAAATGGAATTGATCTAGAAGCCCAACAACTGAGAAATGATTAATGAAAATGTTATACACATACATAATGAAATGCTTGTCACTCAGCTATAAAACTTAAAATTAAAAATTTCCATGTAAACCAATGTAACTGGAAAAATTATGCTAAGTGAGGCCATCCAGGTAGCAAAAGATAAGTAATACATGCTATCTCTGATAGCAGTAACCTAGCTTCAAATCCTTTATTTTGTGTTGTTAGCATGGAACACATATGGAAACTGTGCCCATGTCAACAATATACATTCACTCAGGACTTCACTCCTTCCCCACAATTGGTACAGGACAATTGTCTATATTCTAACATAGAGAAGAATAATGGGCTAATATAAATCATAAGAGTTAATAAGAATACTGAGCTAATCGGCCAATCAGTTTATAATTAATGAAGATCTCTGTGTGATTTCTTTGGGACTTAATGACTGTGAGAACCCAGCAAGACAGAAACCTCAGACAACACACAAAGGTGGATTTGTAAGAGATTTGAATTTGGGACTGGCATTTCAAGCCTACACCTACCCTCCCCTGAGATCATAAGTCCACTTCCTGATTGAGGGAGAGTCAAGTTAACCCAGTGTTGAGTCAGCCTAGGAAGACAAGAAAACTCCTTTACCAAGACTATACCATCCTTGTGTAGAATAACAAAGTAGAAGATACTAATCTCAGAGACAAAGTAATAAGTACAAAATAATTACCAATAACTCCAGGTGGTTCTACTAAAACCTTCCGGATAGATATCATCATCATGCCCCATCACCAGGACTGCCTGTGGACAGAGCCTCTGGAATAGCTCAGCTTCCCAGGGAGAGATGCATGGTCCCAGTATATTGGACTTCTAGTCTAGTGTCATTTGTGACCAGCTGCAGCAATCTTGGACTACGTCAACACCTCAGCAAAGGACACTCCATTGTATCATGGGTTTTGGTCCTCCCGCAGTGTGCTTCTAGTCTCAGCATTTGTTGAGCTCAGGGTGTGATACAGTTTGTCATCACTGTTGGCCAGAGGTATTACATAAGAACCTACTGACTGTCCAGAGCCAGCCAGAATCCTGCAGTGTCTAGCCATTTGTCGCTAAATATGGATGAGGCATCTGGGCCAACCCTAGCCCCAGGGAGAGACATATGGGAACTGACTGTAGCTACTTTCCTATTTCTTTCTGAGCCAGCAGTATATCTGAGACAGACCTAGGCTTGGGTTGCCCATTAGTGCTGAAACTGTGACAAAATATCAGAGCCAGACTTGCAGAAAATATTGACGTGGGCATCATCCACTGTTGGCATAACAAAAGTGACTACAGGTTCAGAAAGTGTGTCTGCTTAGAAATCCTGCAGGGATGAGCACCAAGAGTCACATTCAAGAGAATGGACATGATACCTAGAGGCTTTAATGATCAAATTTCAAAAATAGGCAGACTATGTAAACAGAAATTCAGTATAGAAAAAGAACTCAACTGATTACTTAGCCAAATGGACACCTAACAGATCTAACATCTGTTAGAATGTTCCACCTCACAGAGGTTAGGTCATGTAAACACAAGGAATATTCTCCATGACAAAGTTTAGGAGAAGCCACAAAACATCCTTCCTAAATCTTTTAAAACTTAAATTCTAGTAGGTATCAATAGATATCTTTTCAGACTTAATTAGAATAAAACCAGTCAATTTTTTAATTGATTTTACTGAGCTCTACATTTCTTTGCTACCGCCCCTTCATTTGTCAAGCCGAGCTCATCACCCTTTCCTCGCGTAATCTTAGGATACCCAGTTCTCTTTTAATTTCCTTTTGCCCATGTCATTATGTCTGTGTCTCTTTTAAATACTGTTAGCCTGAAATAAGCACAATACTCAGCTATAGTTTGATTGATGAAGAATGAACTGTTCCTCGACCTAAACAATTCAAAGTCACTTTCGACCAAGTCAGGATGGAATCTTAATTTTTTTCTATTTTGTGTTTAGCATCTGCCAGTACCCCGTCTATGCATATATATCCCCAGTACCACAGCATGAACTTCACAGACACAAATTTGTCTTGAAGTATTCTGATTCCTACAATCACCTCAAAAGGCTAACTCTGATCACCTGGCACAGGCCTCTCTTCCCATTGGCTAGCAGTGGCTTGATGAGGCAAATATTATTTGATAAACATTTGAAAACTTATAGCATAGCTCAGAGGTGTTATATGCAATCTTCCTAACCCACTCTATAAGTAAGATAAACTGATGTTGGTTCTAATATTCATTCAGAGGTGTTGAACCTATAGTCACTTTTACCAACAATTCTGTTTTACAAAGAGATGCTGAGCTGATTCCCACAACTCCAGTAGCACAGACAAATCCACCTGGCCAGTCAAGATCATCTTCATGGCCCTTTGCCAGTGTCTGTACCAAATGGGAATGTTTAATTTTGTTTACCAATAGCAGTAACTCTTTGTTAATTGTACAGTAATGAAGTTTCAGTTCAACATCACAAAGTAATAAATATAGTAAAATCATCTTTCCATTTGAAAACTGTGTCCATTATGGGAATCACTTATCATGCACTACCCACAGAAATGAAGAACTCTAATTTCTAGAATGTTGGAAAAAAAGAAAATATATAATGACTTTGTTTTAAGTAAAATTATTTTAGGAAATTTTAGACCTACAAAAAACTGCAAAGTTAATAGAGACATCCGTCAATCTCAGCACCCATACTCCCTTATTACTAACACTGTATGTTAGTATGGGACATTTATGACGATCAATAACCCAGTAGTCATACATCATCACTTGCCATCACTGATTACTCAGAATTCAGCAGCTGTCTCTTGATGCCTCTTCAGTAATTCATTCGGAGTACCACATTCAATTAAGTCATTATTTGCTCTCAGGCTTTATTTTTAGCTGTGACAGCTTCTCAGACTCCTAGTGATCCTTGTGACAGTCAGGAGGTTTTACAGTGGTCAGGCAACTTTGTATAATGTCTACCCAGTAGGATTTTATTGGTGGTTTATCTCATAAATAAGACAGGGCTTATAGGTATGGGAGAGGAAAATGAGAGAAAAAGTGACATTCTTTTCCAACTTTTCAGCTACACAGTCCATGCACTTACCATTAGTTGGGCCACAGAGCTGAGAAAGCAGTCGCAGGCAACACTTTCGATGAATGGGGATTTGGCTATGTTTTACCTTCTCAGGAGAGAAGCAATGTTTACATGAATTATTTGTGAACTGTGCATGTGACATCTATCTATTCCCCTTTCATTTATTTAGTTAGTTAGTTATTACTTATATAAGCATGTTAGGGATATTTATTTTATAGTTTAAGTAGAGTTATTGTCTCTACTTAAAGTGTCTCAGCTTTGGCCACTGGCAGTTGTTTCTACTGGCTGAAAGGACACTTAGAACTCCTCCCACTGTCAGCTAAAATTAAGGGCCATTGCGGGTTAGTATGGAAACCTAATGCAATAAAATTATCCTAAAATATATACATCTATGAAGGTAATTTAAATGAAATTAACAAGTAATGGGGACTCAGAGGTCCAACTGTCTACCTCTTGTCACCAAATGAAGATTCCAGTACTGTCATTGGGTTTTATATAATTGAAGTTTTGCCTAAAGGGTCCAATAAGAACCTCCAACAACAGCTACACAACTCATTGAACTTAGAGAAGTCAAGACAGTGCCTACATAGAGCCTTCATTCTATACGCTAGGCATCTTTGGTACAAGAATGTATTCTGCACCATACCAAAGGAGAAGTGTAAGCACCAAGCCAGTCACACAAACCTTCAGTCTACAGTGGAATTCTGACTGCAAGATATGTGAACACAATGGTGACACAAAGCTGTGGGAGTAGCCAACCAATATCTGATATGACTTCAGGCACGCTCTGTGAGTTAGAACCCTCACCCTGATGTGGGATTCCCTTCTCTATGCTGTGAATACCATTGGTTAATAAAGAAACAGCTTAGGGCCTATAGCAGAGCTCTAAGGGAACAGAGCCTGGTGGGGGAAACTATGTTTAATGCTGGGGGAAAGGAGGCAGAGTCAGAGAGAAGCCATGGAGCTCTGCCAGAGACAGACGCTGGTCGGAATCTTGTGAGTAAACCACAGCTACATGGTGATACACAGCTTACTAGAGATGGGTTAAATTAAGATGTAAGACTTAGACAATGAGGGCTGGAGAGATGGCTCAGTGGTTAAGAGCATTGCCTGCTCTTCCAAAGGTCCTGAGTTCAATTCCCGGCAACCACATGGTGGCTCACAACCATCTGTAAAGAGGTCTGGTGCCCTCCTCCGGCCTGCAGGCATACACACAGACAGAATATTGTATACATAATAAATAAATAAAATAAATATTTAAAAAAAAGACTTAGACAATGAGAGGTTAGAATGGGCCAAGCAGAGTTTTAAATAATATAGTTTCTGTGGGATTATTTTGGGGCTATGGCCAGGAACTAACTAGAGGTCTCCTACTACATCACCCAACATTGCTTGAGTGACCAAGGATTTGAAACTAGATAGTCAAGGACTTAGGTAAATCCATGTACTACTGTTATACTATAATAATATAGCAATAAATGACTCCTAATGACATTCGGCTATACTCATAGATCAGGGCCCAGTGTGGGACAATGGTCTGGATTCTGTCAATAATATTTGAAATAAATGCTGATTGGCCAGTAGCCAGGCAGGAAGTATAGGTGGGACAACTAGACAGGAAGTAGAGGCAGGTTAATGAGACCAAGAGAATTTTGGGAAGAAGGAAGTCCTAGTCTGTAGTACTGTCCCAGCCAAAGAAGAAGCAAGATGTGACTGCCCCGCCGAATAAGGTACACAGCCACGTGGCTAACACAGACAAGAATAATGGGATAATATAAGTTGTAAGAGTTAATGAGAAGCTTGAGATACTGGGCCAATCAGTTTATAACTAATGTAGACTTCTGTGTGATATATTTGGGACTTAATAACTGTGGGGACCAATCGGAACGTAAACCCTGAACAGTGCTTTAATCAATAGTCATCATAGACACTTCCTCCTGAAGAAGGTAGGAAAAATACAGCCAAACAATATGCAGAATGAGAGACCTTGGGGCATTTAGCCCCAATATGGATGTCTTAAACCAGTGTCTCCTCTCAGAGATCAGGGAACCCTGCAGAGGAGGAAGCAGTAAGAGTGTAAGAACCAGAGGGATGAAGGACACCAAGGAAACAAGGCCCTCTAAATCAACAGCATTGACACACATGAAATCACAGACTGGAGAAGCATGCACAGGGCTTGCAAGAGTCTGGGTTCCTAGATGAGGTCCTGGAACTGAAAAGAGAAGTAAATACACCCCCATCCCTAAACCAAGAGCAATCTCTAATTGATAATTATGTGCAAATAGAAATTTAATATTCTGCAAGGTAGTCTCACTGGGAATACAAACTACTCTTGAAGGTAGGTTGCATACCCATCAATGTATAGATGACCAAACAGAAAATGAACTCAGCATCTTTGGAGATTCCTTGTCTCATAATGTTATGTCAAAGTTTTTATCATATTTTTAAATGATTTTACTTACATATTTTCTCCTTTACTCTAGAGGTCCTTTGGGTTATATTCTGGCTCCCAGTTTAGTGCTTTTATGGGATTTCTGTGTTTGTAAACAAGTGAATCTATGTGCCAATATCGGTATCTTGTCCCTTATTTTTTAATTTATTTTTTAAACCAACCTTTTCTCCTTTTATATACAAATCCCAGTTCTTTTCCTTCTCTCCTCCCGCTCCCCCCACCTTCTACTCACTCCACCCTTTATCCACTCTTTAGACAGGGTAAGGCTTCTCATGGAGAATCTGGCACTTCACTTGAGGCAGGACCAAGGCCCTCCCCACCTTATCTTGGCTGAGCAAGGTATCCCTGTCTCCAAAAAGCCAGTTTGAGAACTAGGGATAAATCCTGGTCCCACTGCCAGTGGTCCCACAGACTGTCCCAGCTATACAACTCTCACCCACATTCAGAGGGCCTGTTTTGAGCCTATGCAGGTTCCCCCACCGTCAATCCAAAGTCAGTGAGTTCCGACTAGCTCAGGTGAACTCATTTTTGTGAGTATCCCCATCATGGTCATGACCCCTTTCATATTATCACTACTCTCTCTCTTCAACTGGACTCTGGGAGCTCAGTTCAGTCCTAGCTGTGAATCTCTGCATTTGCTCCATCAGTTGCTGGATGAAGTTTCATTGATGGCAATTAACGTAGTCACCAATCTGATTTTAGGGGAAGGCTATTTCAGGTACCCTCTCCACTACTGCTTAGGGTCTTAGCTGGGGTCATCCTTGTGGATTCCTGGGAATTTCACTAGTGCCAGGTTTCTTGCTAGCCCCATAATGGCTCCCTCAGTCAAGATATCTCTTTCCTGGCTCTCCCTCTCTGTCACCCCCCATCTTGGATAGCCCATTCCTTCATGTTGTCCTCCTCCCTTCCTTTCTCCTCTCCTCTCCCCTTTCACCTTCCCATCTTCCCTGCCCATGATCACATTTTCTCAAGAGTTTTTGTGTATTTCCCTTTCTCAGGGGAATCCATGTATGTCTTTCTTAGGGTTCTCCTTTTTAACCTAGTATCTCTGGGGTCATGCACTATAGGCTAGTTATCCTTTGCTTTACACGTAATCTGCTTATGAGCGAGTAAATACTGTGTCTGTTTCTGGGTCTAGATTACCTCTTCAGGATTTTTTTTTCTAGTACCATCCATATGCCTGCAAATTTCAAGTTGTCATTTTTTTTTTGCCACTGAATAGTGTTAAATTTTGTAAACGTACAACATTTCCTTTATTCATTCTTCAGTTGAGGGGCATCTAGGTTGTTTCCAGGTCCTGACTATTACAAATAATACTGCTGTTAAAATAGTTAAGTACATGTTCTCATCTTATGTGTGTGCATCCTTTGGATATATATGCCAAGCTAGGTCTTGAAGTAGATTGTTTTCCAATTTTCTGAGAAACCACCATACTGATTTCCAAAGTAACTGTACAAGTTTGCATTCTTCCCCTTACTCCACATCCTTAACAGCATAAACTATCATCAGTGTTTTTTCAGTCTTAGCCATTATGACAGGTGTAAGATGGTATCTCAGCATTGTTTTGATTTGCATTTCCCTGATGGCAAAGGATGCTGAGCAATTCTTTAAGTGTCTTTCAGTCATTTGTGATTCTTCTGTTGAGAACTTTCCATATGAAGCTGAATATTGTTCTTTCAAGGTCTGCGAAGAATTGTGTTGAGATTTTGAAAGGGATTACATTGAATCTCTAGATTGCTTTTGTAAGATTGCCATTTTTACTATGTTGATCCTACCTATTCAAAAATATGGGAGATCTTTCTGTTTTCTCATGGTGTCTTTAATTTCTTTCTTCAAAGACTTAAAAATTCTTGTTGTACAGGTCTTTCACCTCTCTAGTTAGTGGTACACCAAGATATTTTATGTTATTGTGGTTATTGTAAAGGGTGATGTTTCTCTGATTTCTTTCTCAGCCATTTTATCATTTGTATATAGGAGGGCTACTGATTTTTTTTTTAGTTGATCTTGTATATTAACACATTACTGAATGTATTCATCAGTTGTAGGAGTTCTCTCATAAAATTTTTGGGGTGACTTATGTATACCATTATATCATCTTCAAGGAGCGAAGGTTTATCCCTTTTATTGGACTTTGTCTGTTTGTTTTGTCCTATGCTGATGTGTTAGGATTTTTTTAAACTTGTTTTATTATTATCCCTAAAAGCCTATTTGTTTCCTAATGTAGAGAGAAAGAAGGTTGATCTGGATGGGAGGGTTGGTGGGGAGAAGATGGGGAGGAGTAGTGGGAGGGGGAAACCATAATCAAGGAATATTATGTGGAAAAAGTCTATTTTCACATATTAAGAAAAGGAAAAAAATTCAGATGCTGGCAATCAATCAATCTTGGCTATCTCTCCATATGATGAGGATCTAATGCAGGAATGAACCCTTGAAACCCAAATTTCCCATAACAGTTCTGATTTCAAATATTTCTAAAAAATTATGAAAATATTCCAAAATTAAAACTTTGAAATAGTAATGGAAAAAAAGCAAGATAAAAGCACTGAGAAAGCAAATAAACAAAAAACGCACAAAGAACAACATCACAAAGTATGTGCCAGATACAGAGAAAAGAAAGAAATCAACGAGTAAGGCAATATCAAGACATATCATGAAATCCATAACATGATTCTATGTGTATAATGTTAAGTGAATACAGCATGTTGCTTGCTCTCTAAGACAAAAATAAATCATGGTAAGATATAAACCAAGAAACTCACCAGTGTGTGTGCGTGTTTGTGTGCGTGTTTGTGTGCATGTGTTTGTGTGCATGTGTGTGTGTGCATGTGTGTGTGTGTGTGTGTGTGTGTGTGTGTGTGTGTGTGTGTGTGTTGATATTTTCTTTTGGGGAATTCCCTTACTCTCTAGTTCCACAAAACCCTACAAACTCTTACGTATTGCATCTTGTGTATTTCCTAATGCAGTTCAGAATTTGTCATTTCTCCAAAGTGCCCTCGTTGATTTTCTTTGAAAATTATGTTAGAAAACAAGCTAGTTATGTCAGGTGAGCCTAATGATCCTAAAGCATCATTCCTTCTAGGCCTTCTTGGCCAAGAGCAGGGAACTGCGCATAAGTGTTAAAACGTGTGTGTGTGTGTGTGTGTGTGTGTGTACTTACTTATATAATAATTAATAGTTACTTTTAATGTAATATTAAGAGATGTTATTTAATGAAATATAAATTAGGCCAGACTAAATGAAATTATTATTTGTTATGCCAAAAGTCTCAAATACCAACAATCTTATATGGATCTAGATAATGCACACCAAAAAGTGTATAAAATAAAGATATATAGCTTAACAAGTCCCTATAGAGGTATATTATTTCTGTTTTAATCAATAAAGCTTGTCTGAAGATCAGGGAGCAAAGAAGCCAGACTAATTAGCTTATGGGTCAGGGAGTCAGGGCACACCTTTAATCACAAGATTTGCAAGACGGAGGCAGACGGATCTCTGAGTTCAAGGCTACCCTGGGCTACACAAGATTAAATCTCTCTATAAAAGAAACAGAGCTCACACTTTAATTCCAGCACTAGGGAGGTAGAGACAGGAGTAGTGTGACTGGGCAGAGAGAAGGAATTTAAAGGAATACACAGAGACTCAGTATTGTATGGAGTTTGAAAATTCGTGGAGACAGGATCTCGTCCTTAAGTCTAAAGATTTGGTAGAAGTAAAAGTGTTTGGCTGCTTTGGTTTTCTGAACTTCAGGTTGAACCCAACTATCTATATCTGGGTTTTTATTATGCATGCTACAATTGACCCAACATTTGGAGTACAAATTCATGGAACAAAGCAGTTAATGTTTGGCTTCACAGCCAAAGGCATAGGCCAGACACACAAGCAGCTGGAGTCACTGCCCTTCTGGCTAGGTTTTTCTTTTTTCTCTCTTGGCAGACTCTCCCTGAACCCCCCTTCTCTGGCTGCTGCCAAACTAGGCAGCTGCCTTGAAATCCAGTAAGGCTTTTACTGTTCTATACAGCAGCAATAAGCCTCTCATCTTCATCAGATTGGTAAGACCATTAGGAATTCTTAAAGGTACGAACTATTTAAAAGAGAGAGATTTTTCCCACTTTAAAAAATAGGAGAAAAAAAATTATAATGGAGGAATTTGGGTCTCTGTATGATACTATGCTAGACAGTTCAAAAATGGAATCATTAAATGAGAGAATAACTAATTTAGATGACATTCATGTCATATCAATTGTAAACATCTGAATTATAATTTTTGTTTTATCACTAAAAATGTTGGATAATCTGAGTGCTAAGATACAGGCCTTAGAAAAACTTAATAGAACAGATCACAGAGATATACAAATCCAGACAGTAGAATTGAATGTAATGGAGAACCAAATTCAGTGTTACATTATAAGAATAGAGAGGAACAGCCTAAGGTTTCAAACAACCAACCTTAATATAACCAGCAACCTTACAGGAATTGCCAAATTCTAAAGGCTCTGTAAGAACTGAATGGACTCCTTTGAAAATGTTAAATTTAAGGAAATTCACAAAAGCAATACTCTCATATGTCATGCATTTACCTTTTGTCAAGCAAATATTAAACTCATAATCAGCTTGTAATAGAATTTATCACTAAAGACTGGATAGAATTGGTTAAAATTGTTTTAGGACCTGCCTGAAGATGAGAGAGCAAAATAGTACCCACTGGTCAGCCTTACAGATCAGGCAATGGTAACACTCAGACTACAAACTGTTCAGAACACTCTCAAATTGGCTAGAAATAATCCATCTTAACAGATTACTCTATCCAGGACTTGAGACAAGCCCTGCACTTTCCTATTATGGAGAGAATGAACAACAAATGATACAACTACCTCTTCCAGGACTTGACAATTAATCCAATTTTTTTATTTTTCAGGACCCCCTAAAAATACCTTCACCCCCAGACAGCAGGAATTAATTTTTAGAATATGATGCTCACATTTCCAAGAGGTGGGGTGGGTGGTTTTTGATCATTCAGTACTTTATGGATATTTGCCATTGTTTATCGAGGTTTGTTACAAGTTGTTATTGGTTATGGCCAGTAGGAAAGTAGAATAAAGTAGATTCAATTTGAAGTTCTTTTTTTTTTAATTAAAGAAAGAAGGGGGATACAAATACAATAGGATAAAAGGGTAGATTATTGAATCTACTCTGGAAGGAAATAAGGAAAAAATGTAGATATGATAAGATAAACTTAAAAGGTAGATTATTGAGTCTACTTTTTAAAAGCAACTACTAGTTTTAAATGTTTTATATTGGATTGGAATTTCATATATTATATACAAATTTTGAATTTTGATACAAATTTGAGGTTAATTTTATTAGAGCATACCATACATACAACTCTACTCTTGAAGGTATTGTACCTATACCACTAATTTAACAATGTATTGGAAATTTCTAATACTTTAAAATTATTATTACCAACTGTTTAGGATAATAAAGAAATGCAGTTAATACTTAATCACCTATTATAATTGAACTTGAAGTCACATTAGGCATGTTTTCAAGATCAAACAAAGATATATTTTAAATAGACAGGCTATCTTCAAACACCTGAGATACCTACAGAATAAGGCATTTAAGAAGCTTTAAGGTTCTTTTTGTTTTTTTGATTTTTTAAAATTTATTTATTTATTAAAGATTTCTGTCTCTTCCCTGACACCGCCTCCCATTAACCCCCCCCTCCCCCAATCAAGTCCCTCTCCCTCATCAGTCCAAAGAGCAATCAGGGTTCCCTGCCCTATGGGAAGTCCAAGAACCACCCACCTCCATCCAGGTCTAGTAAGGTGAGCATCTAAACAGCCTAGGCTCCCTCAAAGCCAGTATGTGCAGTAGGATCAAAAACCCATTGCCATTGTTCTTGAGTTCTCAGTAGTCCTCATTGTCTGCTATGTTCAGCGAGTCCGGTTTTATCCCAGGCTTTTTCAGACCCAGGCCAGCTGGCCTTGGTGAGTTCCCGATAGAACATCCCCATTGTCTCAGTGTGTGGGTGCACCCTTCGCGGTCCTCAGTTCCTTGGTTCTATTTTGTTTTTAATGACAATGAATCATTCTGTTCCTGGAAGCACCAATCTACTTCAGAGAAGATAACGGGCCTTGAAGAAACTCCACATAAAGTTTACTTTCTTTGTGGCAAACGTAAACCCCTGGGTAAGAAAATGCCCTTGCTTTGACTGCTGACAGTATGCTTGGACAAGCAGGACACAAAAGAATGTGACTGCCAAACATTATGAAGACAAGAAAGGACAGCCTGTTAGAATATGTTGTTTCATAGAAAAGTCTGTCAGATATTCTACGCCTGTAGGCTAAGTTGAATGCCCCAACATTGCAGAGAAACCTGGAGTGACTGTCCAAGAAGACAGCTGTTTTTGTAATTGCTCACATTTTTTGAATGTCTCTTGCTTCCACTTACTGCAGCTGAAGTTTTCCTTTTTTACCAGATTCAGAAAGCAAGTTATGATAGGAAGAAAATTAGGTACAAGACATTGGACTCACCAAGATAGGATAGATAATGGAGGGTTTTCTCTAAATTTGTCAAATGCAAATGGACTAGACATTGTTGATGTATTTATTGCCCCTATATATTGGATATAGTTATTGTACTTATTGTATATATTTTTTATTAAATTAGTTATAGTCTTTTTATTTTAGGCAAAAAGGAGAAATATGGTGGTATATTATTTGTATGTTAATAAATAATGCTTGCCTGAAGAACAGAGAGCAAAGCAACCATAATATTGAGTCATATAAGCCAGGGAGTGTTGGAACACACCTTTAATTCCAGGACTTGTGAGACAGAGACAAATGAATCTCTTTGAATTCAAGGCCATCCTGGGCAATACAGCACTGAATCTGTCTAAAAGAAAATCAGAGCTCACACAAAGGTGATCCAATACTTATGAACACATGCCTTTAATCCCAGCACTAGGGAGGTGGAGACAGGGGTCATATGACTAGGTAGAGAAAAGAATATAAAGGGAAGAGACAGGAGTTCAGCGTAGTGTGGAGTTTGAAGAGTCATGGAGACAGGATCTTGCCCCTTTGATCTGAAGATTTGGTAGAGGTAATAGATTTCTCTAGTGGTTGGCTCCTTTGCTTTTCTTATCTTCAGGTTGAACCCTAATATCTGTCTCTGGGTTTTTATTATTCCCATAACCCTTGCCTATTTAACAATGAAAAGCATGAATAGCACCTGTACTTCTCTCTAGATATCAACTCCTCTGAGATTTATAACAGTTAATGTTTTGCTTACAGTACCTACACAGTTAGCTTTACTGCCCAAGTGTGAATTTAAAAATTTAAGGAGCTTTTTCATGCTTTTTGTCTAAGGCAAAAACATTATATGAAGCTTTTGTGTCTCATTATATTCACCATTGCTAGGTGTAGCATTATCTGATTCATTTTGCTATTTGTTTATTTCATAATTTAGAAAATGAATGTACAACAATTTACCTATTTTGCTGCTGACTGATATTTGATAATGTTGTTTGTGACTGATAATGAGGAAGCCATATAATCACCTTTTTTGATCTTCAATTTCCTGGTGTCATGAATTTTCAAATTCATTGCTATTTTAAAAGAACCAAGATTAGAACCACCTCCTATTTAAATAATGTCTTAAAATACATAATCACCAAGAAACCTTCTGATTATAGTGTGGCCTCTCAAATAATTCTGCCTACAGGGAAAACAGTGTATGATCCAGAATTAGTATTGCTCTTCCTGTGATGACTGAACTTCTCATTGTGATTTCAACAAATAAGCATTATGTTTTCATACATTCATCTCTGGGGTTTGCTTAATGAGTCCATCTCAAAGAGATGGATCTCTTCTCTTTTTGATGCATTGATAAAATCAGGTAATGAATTCCAACTCACGAGCCTCTTGAGAGGCAAGCAGCAGGCTTCCAGAGACAGTTTCAGGATGCTTTTCTTCAACAGTGAAGTCATCAAACAAGAGTCCAATCTTCCCATTTGGCCTTTACAATAACTAACTCATATGCCCTCAAATGTGGGCAGTCTTCCATTTAAATATGAGAATCTTCCCAGAGACTTATTAATATTTCTTATTTGTAAAGATTTTTATAAGGCAGTTTTAAAGTAATTTGCATTTTTACTAATTTACTTCTTTTCCTTTACCTGTCCCAATTACATATGATTGTCTGTAAGAGTGCTTCGTTAAGGCACACAATTCAAATTATAGTGTTTTAAGAAAAATACATTAAAGATTTAAAAACAGATAATTGTGTTTCTAAAGGGGCTACATGTGCTCTAAATGCCTACAGGGGGTTGTATTTAATTCACAGGAAAGTAGGTCAAACCTTCTAAGATCAATTTCTAATCAAATAGCTATTCTGTATTTTAATATTTATTTTATAACTCTTTTATTAATGTCATTCAGTATTTCTCTACCCCTCCTACCAAAAAGAAGGCAATTACATGACTCTTACATTAACCACAACGTTTCTCATTTCTTGTATGGATTTGTGCTGTCAGAACAAATGTGAGAGCAATGTGCCTTTAAAATAAGCTTTAGGGAGGCTTTCAGCTTAATCTTCACCAAGTGTATTTTGATTATTTTTATAACAAACTCTGGAAAATTGAAGAATAGAAATCAATTTCTTTACTCACCTTTTCTCATACAAGGTTGTACAAATACATCCATTTACACGTGTAAACAAAGCTTTATGAACCCTATACGATATGCTCAATATGTTTCATGTATTTAGTCAGTTTCTAGCATAATTTTTTAGACATGTTACAAAGCATGTAAAGTGGAATAAAGGCTGAAAACTGGAACCACTTGGTTTGAGAACTGTCACTCGCTGAACATCGCCATCTGCTGGGATGCGAGAACACTGCGATTATTTATGGGATTTTTAGCAAATAGCTTACTTGTTGGAATTGTCTTTGGGCCCCAAGCCAGCTCCCAAATAAAAAAATGGAGACTTTTTATTAATTTTGAATGTTCAACCTTAGCTTAGACTTGTCCTACTCGCTCCTTTAACTTAATTTAACCTGCTTCTATTCATTTGCATTAACCTGAGGCTTTTTAACCTTCCTTTCAGTCTATAGGTCTATTTCTGTGCTTCCTCTGTGTCTGATTGGGTGGGCTCTGGCATCTCCCTGTTGTTTCTTTTTTCTTTCCTTCCCTTAGTCAAAATTCCTCCTCCTTACTCTCTCTACCTGGAATTTCTTCCTTTACCTCCTCCCTTGCTATTGGTCATTTAGCTGTTTATTAGACCAATCAGATGCTTTAGGCAGGCAAGGTTTAAAAAAAAAAGATAAGGATCAAACTAATCTGAAACCAATATAGGCTCAGGCCTTTATTTCCAAGACAAGAAGCAGGCAGATCTCCATATTCTTTGAGTTCAGGACCAGCCTGATTTGTCTGAGTTCCAAGACAGTAAGGACTATGCAGAGAGAGCTTATTTAGAAAACAAAAGACAGTAAAAAAATATTATAAATACTTAAAATTAAGTATATATTTTACAAGTTTGAATTAAATGATTATTCTCTTTCAATAATTATATTTCACTGCCTTTTGAGAGGAAAAAAACCTGCATCTCTCATGAAGTCTGATATTCTCTATTCTTCCCATTTTTTTTTAGTCAACAAAAGGAATAAGTATTTAAGATGTATTTGTGGAATTGTTCTATGAGAGAATGATGTCACCACACCCAAGAAAACATTTCCTGACATATTTTCTAATCATAAAATTATTTTAACAACATAAACTTGAGCATGCATTAACCAAGGAAAATAACTTTTGACTCATATTATAGTGGCCAATGGACTCATTTTGGAACAAATCTATAAAAAGTGAACATCCTTGGAATACAGTAGATATCACAAATACATTAACATCATAAAATATCTTAAACAATTAGAATATTGTTGTGAAATAAAGTAATGGAAGTTATTTTTTTCATTCCATATGATTGCAGTGTCAATTTTAATTGTGTCCATGCATGGAGGAAAGACCAAGTATTATTGGATCCTACAAGATTATCATTTTGACACTACTACAAAATACACTGTAAAATAATGAACAAACTCTAATATATGCCAGTTTAGAAGTTTTTAAACTTTATACAGCTAGTCCTGTAAGGACAAAGTTGATACTTCTTAGAGCACCACAAATCCATAAATCTAGTTAATAATGTGAGAGCCTAAGTTACATCTTAAGTTCTAATTACTAATTACTAAGTTCTAATGCCTACAAGATCCATGGAACAAAAATGCCTCTGATCTACAAGCTCCTAGGCCAAGCACAGATAGTTTCTGAAATGCTGGAAGCTGTTGTTTATGGCACATAACAAGCCACATATTTTCACTCCCCTAAACAAATTTTTTGACCTATGTACATCAGATGTGCTTGATCATATATAAGCAGGAGGTTAGGGGACAGGAAATATGTCAGAATGTATGCTTGTCTCTGATTGGACCTGATAGGAAATACTTTAGTGACTGCAAATCATGACTCAGGACCATTTTCTGGAAACCCAGAGATGTACCTGACCAGTGTCAATGCACATGGCCGGTATTTAATTAAAGCTTGCTAAATTTGGTTTTAAATTGTGACAATGGTCTTTTCCTCAACCGTTGGGATTAACCGTAATTTAGGGATTGCCTGGCATGGGCATTCAGTATGTACTGAGCTTTTTAAATCTAACTTAAGCACATGCAAAATAATAAGTAGGAAAATACATTCTATTCTTACTAGTTGAATACACGGATTTTTTAGAGGCACAAAATTTAAAGTTAAAAAAATGTTAATAAAGGGCCAAAGTGGTTGTTCCAAAGTTAGAAACACTTGTTGCTCTTGTAGAACCCTCAGGCTGGACTCCAAGCCACAGAGAGGTGTTTTATAATCACCCGTAACACCAGGTGCAAGGGATTTCATGCTCCCTCTTCTAATATCCCCAAACACCAGGAATACATGTGGTATATACACACGAATGTAGGAAAAACACCCATGCACAAAGAATATGTGAATCTTTTTTAATGCTTTTAAATATTGGGGAAAAGGAAATAATATGTGTTTGAATACAGAATGATGTAACTATCCCAGAAAAAAAAATGTCACTTTTTCAAATTTTGGGGATTGAAATTAAATTGGGCACTGTGATGAAACTCATGCAATTATGAGATTTGCAATGTGTGTTTCCATCTGCCTATAATTCAATGTTCATCTGTGCATCCCTCCACAGTGTCCCATTATGTCTCTGTGCAATGTTTCAGCCTGGACCAAAGTCCACAAGTCCCACTCTATAGACTAATAGTCCCTTTTGCCCTTTTAGCTCTTTCTATTAGAAGGCAAATGTGTACTAAAAGTGTCCTTCCAACCCTCAGATGGGTGTTCTATGGGCTCATTTTGAAGCAATAAATTATAATGAACTTTTATTTCAGAGATAAAGAACTTCATTTTTCAAGCAAGGAGACTGTGGACTGGAGGAAGGTCATGCCTTTCTCAGGGTTATTCAATCACCTGAACACGCTGGCAGAGTTTGTCAACATACTGTTATGTTAGGTTGCAATGTGCTTAAAAGTGCTGTGAAGAGGTTTCTGATTTACTGGCTACTTTAAACAGCCAATATCAAGGAATGAACTGTTTACCCCCAGAATTCATAAGCTGAAGGAGTCATCATCAGCACATTCAAATATGACTCTATTTGGAGATAGCGCCTCAAAATTTGGGTCTTAAAGGTGAAGCACTAACTCAGTGTGACACGTTCCTTTTGAAAAGAAGGAATGACGGCAGAGGCAGTGCTCTGGTGCGAAATCACTCTTAGGTCCATTGGAGCCCATGGGCAGCTGTTCATTTGCAAGCTATGGAAAGTGGCCGTAGGACATCCAGCCTTCAGAGCTGTGAGAAGCAAAGTTATTTTAGCCTTCCAATTTTGTTTGAATATTACTTAACACTTATCCAAATGGAAATATTATCATTTCCTTAGAGCTTATTTTTTGTTGCTGTTATATGAATGATTCGTGTGTGTGTGTGTGTGTGTGTGTGTGTGTGTGTGTGTGTGTCGGGGGGAAGGAGAGGGAGAGAAGGAGAGAGATGAGGGATGATAGACATGCATTCATTACCTAGTTGAATTTCTATTGGATTTGTAGAAAGATATTGATATGATAAGATTCATTTTCATGATTTATATGTCCTTTATTAAAAACTGAGAATAACTCATACTAGTTTTACTATGACTTCCTCTAAATGAATCCCTTAAAGACTCGGGGATGATTTTACAAAGCTGTCATCAATGGTGAGGTGCATTATGCTCTCATAAAATATGTCTGCTAGTGATTTGTTGTTCTCTTTCGTGGTAACTGCATGGCATCTGGACTGCCAAATGATTAAGTAGAAGAAAAATGGGCTTCGTTAAGATGCAGGGTAAGCTGAATTTGCACTCCAGAGATTGCACAGTTATAATTTCATAGTTATTTAGAAAATATGGATTAAATGCTGCCAACCTAGGTCATGCCACCAAAATTAACTTCAACCTTTTCAGGCCAGAGTTGAAAATGCTATGGTTGAGGTTTATACTTTGTTACTCCCCCACCCCTTCTTTATATCATGCTTGCTGTGAGCTTGAGTGCTCTATGCAAAGGGGGGAGTGTTTGCCCATAACATGAGATTTCCTCCCATCAATGTTGTGATTTTCACCCAAGAGGCACCCTTGCAGAGGGTCCCATGGGGCATGGGTACAGACAAATACTCCATGAAGACTGAGTTTGAGTGTGGAGTTTATTGAGAGGAGGGTAGAGGGAGGGAATGGAAAGAGAGAGACAAAAAGAGGGGGAGGAGGGAGAGGGAGTCAAGGAGAGAGGGATGGGGGCAAAGACCTGCTTGCATCTTCAGGAGAACATCAAGGAGTGGGTTGGGCTTGTCTCTTAAAGGAACAGGATAGTGTCTGCTATGCATACCGGTCTGGCACAGGGTTTAGGCCCTGACACACTGTGCCAGGTTTCCAAGGGGCAGCGCCAAGGTGTGTCTGAATACTAACATTTGTATGCTATAATTCTATTTGTGCTGAGGTTGCCCAGTGAATGCTATGGAATTGGCATGTGAAGACTGAATGAAAATAGGCACGGCAAAGGAAACAATATAGTAACTCTTGGGGGTAAAGGCAGAAAAGGTGTATTCCATCTTTATTCCTGCCAAGGCTGTCTCCTGGAAAGTAAGGAGTAGCAACAGGGGAAAGATTTTCAGGGTGAAATGGAAATGGGAGGAAGGGGGCTTGTAAGCTAGGGTGGGGCTTGTGAGGCTAGCATTGACCTTAACAAGTTAATAAGCACTAAAGCCATATGTTAGTAGAAGAGTTACAATTTCCTCTAGCCAGAGATAAAGAGAATGTCTTGCAATTTAGCAAACAGAAACTTTCCTCAAAACTGAGGGAATGGGGTCTTTTGTCTAAATGCTCAACCTTGGGTAAAGGACTTGGGAGGGGACCAGACACACGCATTTTGAAAGTAACCTTCACTAACTTAGACAAGTCTATCAGTACAGATACAGTAAACTAGGAAGATGAACCAATTTTTTTTTTTAACAAATTCAAATGTGGCAAGAAGTAGCAGTTGGGGAGGAAGCAATTTTATTCTGGTAAAAGTGGAATTTTAGCGCTCTTGTAACTATACTGGATGTCTCTTTATTCCAGTGTGCATACAATAGCTTAAAACCACATTTTACATTTCATTGGTGGTTTTCTTATTTGTATACTGGCACAAATTTCTTCATTCTACTATGACAATTGCTGGAAAAGGTCTACACTCTTTGGATGAGATAAAGACTGCTTGACAGTTTCAGAAGCCTTGCTAGGGCATTCCTGCTGCGGTTTGGATAAACAATTGTCTTTAGTTTGAACCCCAAGAAAAATCAGGACTTTCCATTGGCAGACAAATAAAATCTTCTCTTTGGGTAGCAAAAGGCAGCTAAACGGAGCTCCAAACCATCAGAATAAAGCTGACAAGCACTAAAGCCCCTACGAGCTGTCACCTGGGAAGTACCGCAGGGCCATACAAAGAAGAAGCTTTTGTTAAAGGGCAAACACAGTCAGTGGGGAGTTAGCTTTGTTAGCAGAAGGAAACTAGTTGACTAGACTGCAGATCCAACTTTATTGAATCTCCCAGTTGTTATGACCCCGCAGTAAGTGTCGCACATACACAAAACCATAGACGCCCACCAGAGATATCTCGGTGGGTAAACAGACTGCCACATACGAAAATCCCACAATGGAAAGGCAGACTCAACTCTCAAGAATTGTCACCTGATCTCCACACGCACACTATGGCAATGCACAAGCAGACACACAGCACAGGAATGAAAGATAAAATAAAAACTCTCAAATGGTTAGGGTTTTTTATTCGCAGTGTGATAGCCTTGGATAGCCACTAAATAGAGCTGTGCCAGCAAAATGCTCTGTGTGCAAGCCGCGGCTTGAGGCACCTGTCCCAGCATACTTTTTATCTGTGTCTTTGCATGCTGGGAATGCTCAAATGAAACATGGCCTGCCCTGGCTCCTCCAGTGTGTCTTAGAACACGTTTTTCTCGCCTGCTAATAGCAGCTTTTAATAGTATCCCAGTGAGAGTTTTATACTGCTATTGCCTTTATACTAACCACCTGACTAAGAAGGAGTCCCATGTTCAGAAATGCCCGTGGTCAAGTTCTCCACTGGTATTTCATCACAGCTAGGCCTCAAGCCCCCAGGGATAGATCGGAGTCATCACACTTTAGAAGCCAACCTCGGTGGTAGAGTTTCCATCTTTTGAAGTAGTCTTCTGCCTGAGTTCTCTCTGATATACCTCTATGAAGTCAGAGTCCATTTCCCTTTTGATCACTACCACTGCAAGGGCTCTGCAAGGCTGTCTCCAGGCTGCCCTATATAATTTCAGATTTGTGAGGAGTTCACTGCACTTGGCTTGTGTCCATTCAGGCATTGACGTGACCAGTACTGGAGCCCTTGGTATCCGTTCAACACCACAGTGAGACGTGGTCAAAGATTACATGTAGGATGGAATTGGCTGTTAGAATTTATAATTGGGAATTTAGAAACACATAATCAAGGGAATGGAGAAGTGATTGATTCTGCCTGTGGGACCAGGGAAATGCTTTAACGACTCCTTGACTCCACTCTCTGGGTCTTAAAGGATAAAGGAGACTTTACATAGCTACTTCTAGATTTTATGGTATAAAGGGAGGTTAGAGAAAGCCACGTCAGTAAGAGCAAATGGCTGGTAGTGTATCCGTTAGAACTGAGCTCAGCTGTAAAAAGCATTAAGAAACAGGAAGTGATACAAGCAGGAAGTCTAGGGTTGGTATAGTGATTCTGAACCATGGTGTTCTCAAAAACTAATAAATGTCTCTGTTTGGATGTTTGCTGCTATGGAATAATATTTTGTGCACTGTAAAGATCTGTCACTTGAACTCATTTAATAAAAATCTGGCAAGCCTGTAACTAGACAGGAAGTATAGGTGGGACAACCAGACACAGAGGAGGCTGGGAAGGAGTCTGAGGAGTAGCCAGACAGATGAGGAAGAATCAAGATGTGCCAGAGAGGTAAACACCACGAGCTTCAGGGCAGCACATGGATTAAGAGAAATAGATTAATATAAGTTGTAAGAGCTAGTTAGTAAAAAGCCTGAAGTACTGGCCGAGCATTTATAATTGAGTCTCCATCTAGGTTATTTAGGAACTAGTGAGTGGAAAAGTCACTTTGCTTTAAATGGATTCTATCTATCACCAAGGTCACTCAAGGTCCAATCAAAATGAATCCTGCAGACGCTGCAGTAGGTTCTCTTCCTTTTAGTAATTTCAATGTATGCCTCTCTCTCCAACTCCTCCTTTATTTTCTCCCCAATACTCCCTCACACTATAATAATCACATTCGAGATCTTGTCATTGTAAACATTTGAACCCAGTTCATAATATCAGTGCTCCCGGCATCCACCACCTTCCTTTCCCATGTACTCCCAATGTACCCAAAGTACTTCTAGACCTCTGAGCTCACCGTTTAATCAGTTTTCCAAAAATGCCAGTAAACAATTACTCGGTTTGAAATTGTCCAGTTTTGTAGTCTTCTCTTTTTATATTGTCAACCTTCTCAGTTTTCCTAGCAAACCCAAAACCTTTATGCTATGCCATTAATGGTTTTGAGACTCCTAATGGCACATGTTTGGAATGTTGCTTCCCAGGGTGGTGGATTTAAGAACACGTAAAATTTTTAGAAGTGATGTCAAAATAAGCCTATAGGTCATCCTCAAACAGGTTTAAGGGAATTATCACAGTTAATTTTTACAAAAGGTTCTTTCTTTCACAAGGTACTTGAGGGTTTTTTTTATTTTATTTTATTTTATTGAGAAAAGGAAAAAAAAGTTTCCCCCTCCTCCCAGCCTCCCATTTCCCTCCCCCTCCTCCCATCCTTCTCCCCCTCCCCCCACTCCTCTCCCCCTCCCTCTCCAGTCCAAAGAGCAGTCCAAGGTCCTCCCCCCACCCCCACCCCCCGTCCATGTCTAGGAAGGTGAACATCCAAACTGGCTAGGCTCCCACAAAGCCAGAACATGAAGTAGGATCAAAACCCCTTGCCATTGTCCTTGGCATCCCATCAGCCCTCATTGTTCGCCATGTTCAGAGAGTCCGGTTTTATCCCATGATTTTTCAGTCACAGTCCAGCTGGCCATGGTGAGCTCCCAGTAGATCAAATCCACTGTCTCAGTGGGTGGGTGCACCCCTCGTGGTCCCGACTTCTTTGTTCATGTTCTCCCTCCTTCTGCTCCTCATTGGGACCTTGGGAGCTCAGTCCAGTGCTCCAGTGTGGGTCTCTGTCTCTGTCTCCATCCATCACCAGATGAAGGTTCTATGATGATATGCAAGATATTCGTCAGTATTGCTCTAGGATAGGGTCATTTCAGGTTCCCTATCCTCAGCTGCCCAAGGAACTAACTGGGGACCTCAGCTTGGGCTCCTGGGAGCCCCTCTAGGGTCAGGTCTCTTGCCCACCCTAAAGTGTGGCTCCCTTAACTAAGAATTGTGGTTCCGTGCTCCCCTGTCCAACCTTCCTTTATCCCAATCCTCCTGTTTCCCCAAGTCCCCCCCTCCTTCCCTTCTACCTTTTTTCTCCCCATCTCCCTTACTCCCATCCCACCGCACCCCCAATATCCCACTTTTCTTCCCGGCAATTTTGTCTACTTCCCATAGACAAGAGGATAACTATATGTTTTTCCTTGGGTTCACCTTCTTATTTAGCTTCTTTAGGTTCACCAATTGTAGACTCTGTGACCCTTATTTATGGCTAGAAACCAATTATGAGTGAGTACATCCCATGTTCATCTTTTCGGGTCTGGGTTACCTCACTCAGGTTAGTGTGTTCTATTTCCATCCATTTGCAAGCAAAATTCGAGAAGTCATTGTTTTTTACAGCAACGTAGTATTCTACTGTGTATATATTCCACACTTTCTTCATCCATTCTTCCATTGAAGGACATCTAGCTTATTTCCAGGATCTGGCAATTACAGATAATACTGCTATGAACATAGTTGAACAAATGCTTTTGTCATATGATCGGGCATCTCTTGGGTATATTCCCAAGAGTGGTATTGCTGGGTCCAGGGGTAGGTTGATCCTAAATTTCCTGAGAAACCACCACACTGATTTCCAAAGTGGTTGCACAAGTTTGCAATCCCACCAGCAATGGATGAGGGTACCCCTTCCTCCACAACCTCTCCAGCAAAGGCTATCTTTGGTGTTTTTGATTTTAGCCATTCTGACAGGTGTAAGATGCTATCTCGAAGTTGTTTTGATTTGCATTTCCCTGATTGCTAAGGAGGTTAAGCATGACCTTAAGTGTCTTTTAGCTATTTGAACTTCTTCTGTTGAGAATTCTCTGTTCAGTTCAGTGCTCCATTTTTTAATTGGGTTAATTAGCAATTTAAAGTCGAGTTTCTTGAGTTCTCTATATATTTTGGAGATCAGACCTTTGTCTGTTGCGGGGTTGGTGAAGATCTTCTCCCAGTCAGTAGGTTGCCTTTTTGTCTTAGTGACAGTGTCCTTTGCTTTACAGAAGCTTCTCAGTTTTAGTAGGTCCCATTTATTCAATGTTGCCCTTAATGTCTGTGCTGCTGGGGTTATACCTAGGATGCGATCGCCTGTGCCCATCTGTTGTAGGGTACTTCCCACTTTCTCTTCTATCAGGTTCAGTGTGTTTGGACTGATATTGAGGTCTTTAATCCATTTGGACTTGAGTTTTGTGCATGGTGATAGATATGGGTCTATTTTCATTCTTCTACAGGTTGACATCCAGTTGTGCCAGCACCATTTGTTGAAGATGCTTTCTTTCTTCCATTGTATACTTTATCTCATTTATCAAAAATGAGGTGTTCATAGGTTTGTGGGTTAAAATCCGGGTCTTCTACATGATTCCATTGGTCGACTTCTCTGTTTCTATGCCAGTACCACACTGTTTTCATCACTGTAGCTCTGTAATAGAGTTTGAAGTCAGGGATGGTAATGCCTCCAGACAATCCTTTATTGTATAGGATTGTTTTGGCTATCCTGGGATTTTTGTTTTTCCATATAAAGTTGATTATTGTCCTCTCAAGATCTGTGAAGAATTTTGATGGGACCTTGATGGGGATTGCATTGAATCTATACATTGCCTTTGGTAGAATTGCCATTTTTACTATGTTGATCCTCCCAATCCAAGAGCAAGGGAGGTCCTTCCATTTTCTGGTATCCTCTTCAATTTCTTTCTTCAATGCCTTAAAGTTCTTATCAAATAGTTCTTTCACTTCCTTGGTTAGTGTTACCCCCAAGATATTTTATGCTGTTTGTGGCTATCATGAAAGGTGAAGCTTCTCTGATTTCCCTTTCTGCTTCCAAATCCTTTGTGTATAGAGGGCAACTGATTTTTTGGAGTTGATCTTGTATCCTGCCACATTACTAAAGCTGTTTATCAGCTGTAAAAGTTCTTTGGTGGAGTTTTGGGGGTCACTTATGTACACTATCATATCATCTGCAAATAACGAGAGCTTAACTTCTTCTTTTCTGATACGAATCACCTTGATCCCCTTATGTTGTCTTATTGCTATTGCTAGAACTTCAAGCACTATATTGAAGAGTTATGGTGAGAGTGGACAGCCTTGTCATGTTCCTGAGTTTAATGGGATGGCTTTGAGTTTCTCTCCATTTAATTTGATGTTAGCTGTCAGCTTGCTGTATATAGCTTTTATTATATTTAGGTATGACCCTTGTATCCCTAATCTCTCCAATACTTTTATCATAAAGGGTTGTTGAATTTTGTCAAATGCTTTTTCAGCATCTAATGAAATGATCATATGTTTTTTTTCTTTCAGTTTATTTATATGATGGATTACATTGATAGAGTTTCATATGTTGAACCAGCCCTGAATCCCTGGGATGAAGCCTACTTGATCATAATGGATAATTTTTCTAATGTGTTCTTGGATACGGTTTGCCAGTATTTTGTTGAGGATATTTGTGTTGATATTCATGAGTGAGATCGGCATGTAATTCTCTTTCTTGGTTGAGTCTTTGTGCGGTTTTGGTATCAGAGTGACTGTAGCTTCATAAAAGGAATTTGGCAATGCCTCTTCTGTTTCTATATTGTGAAATACATAAAGGAGTATAGGTATTAGCTCTTCTTGGAAGTTCTGGTAGAATTCCGCATTGAAACCATCTGGTCCTGGGCTTTTTTCGGTAGGGAGGTTTTTGATAACAGCTTCTAATTCTTCGCTACTAACAGGATATTTAGATCATTCACCTGGTCCTGGTTTAACTTTGGTATATGGTATTTATCTAAAAAAGTGTCCATTTCTTTTACATTTTCCAGTTTTGTGGCATACAGACTTTTGTAGTAAGATCTAATGATTCTCTGAATTTCCTCTGTGTCTGTGGTTATGTCCCCCTTTTCATTTCTGATCCTATTAATTTGCATATTCTCTCTCTGCCGTTTGATTAGTTTGGATAGGGGTTTATCAATCTTGTTGATTTTCTCCAGGAACCAGCTTTTTGTTTCATTGATTCTTTGGATTGTTTTCTGTGTTTCTATTTTGTTGATTTCAGCCCTCAGTTTGATTATTTCCAATCTTCTACTCCTCCTAGGTGAGTCTGCTTTTTTTTCTAGAGCTTTCAGGTGGGCTGTTAAGTCTCCAATGTGTGCTTTTTCTGTTTTCTTTAAGTGGGCACTTAGTGCTATGAACTTTCCTCTCAGGACTGCTTTCATAGTGTCCCATAAGTTTGAGTAGGTTGTTTCTTTATTTTCATTGAATTCGAGGAAGACTTTAATTTCTTTCTTTATTTCTTCCTTGATCCAGGTGTGGTTCAGTAGTTGACTGTTCAGTTTCCTTGAGTTTGTAGGCTTTCTGGGTGTAGCATTGTTGTTGAATTCTAACTTTAATCCATGGTGATCTGATAAGACACAGGAGGTTACGAATATTTTTTTGTAACTGTGGATGTCTGCTTTGTTGCCGAGTATGTGGTCAATTTTCAAGAAGGTTCCATGACCTGCAGAGAAGAAGGTATATTCTTTCCGATTTGGGTGGAATTTTCTATAGATGTCTGTTAAGTCCATTTGATTCATTACCTTCATTAATTCTCTTATTTCTCTGTTAGGTTTCTGTCTGATTGACCTGTCCATTGGTGAGAGAGGAGTGTTGAAGTCTCCTTCTATTAGTGTGTGCCATTTGATGGCTGCCTTGAGTTTTAGCAATGTTTCTTTTACATACGTGGGTGCTTTTATATTAGGGGCATAGATATTCAGGATTGAGACTTCATCCTGATGAATTGTTCCTGTTATGAGTATAAAATGTCCCTCTCCATCTCTTCTGATTGATTTAAGTTTGAAGCCAACATTGTTAGAAATTAGTATGGCCACACCTGCTTGTTTCTTTGGTCCATTTGCTTGATAAACCTTTTCCCATCCCTTTACTCTGAGTAGGTGCCTGTCTTTGTGGTTAAGGTGTGTTTCTTGTAAACAGCAGAATATTGGATCCTGTTTTCGTATCCAATCTCTTAGCCTGTGCCTTTTTATAGGTGAGTTGAGCCCATTGACATTAAGTGATATTAATGACCAGTGGTTGTTAATTCCAGTCACTTTTTTAGTAGTAGAGTTTGTGTGTTTCCTTTCTTTGAGTTGTGCTGGTGAAGGGTTTCTAAATGTTTGAGTTATTGTGGTTATTGTTGGACTCCTTGGTTTCTGATTTTCCTTCTATTACTTTCTATAAGGCTGGATTTGTGGCTATGTATTGTTTAAATTTGTTTTTATCCTGGAAAATTTTATTTTCTCCATTTATAGTGAACGAAAGCTTGGCTGGGTATAGTAGTCTGGGCTTGCATCCATGGTCTCTTAGTTTCTGCAGTACATCTATCCAGGGCCTTCTGGCTTTCATTGTTTCCATAGAGAAATCAGGTGTAAGTCTGATAGGTTTACCTTTATAAGTAACTTGGCCTTTTTCCTTTGCAGCTCTTAATATTTTTTCTTTATTCTGTATGTTTTGTGTTTTTATTATTATATGGCGAGAAGATTTTTTTTTTTTTTGGTCCAGTCTATTCGGTGTTCTGTATGCTTCTTGAACCTTCAAAGGAATATCCTTCTTTAGGTTGGGAAAGTTTTCTTCTATAATTTTATTAAATATATTTTCTGGACCGTTGAGCTGTACTTCTCCTTCTTCTATCCCAATTATTCTTAGGTTTGGTCTTTTTATTGTGTCCCAGATTTCCTGAATGTTTTGTGATGAGAATTTGTTGGCTTTGCTGTTTTCTTTGAGTGTGTTTATTTTCTCTGTGGTATCTTCAGTGTCTGAAATTCTTTCTTCTATTTCTTGTAATCTGTTGGTAGTACTTGTCTCTGTATTTCCTGTTTGTTAACCCAGATTTTCCATCTCCATCCTTCCCTCAGTTTGTGTTTTCTTCATTACTTTCATTTCATTCTTCATGTCTTGAACTGCTTCCCTTACCTGTTTGATTGCTTTTTCTTGTTTCTCTTGGTTTTCTTGGGTATCTTTGAGCACTTTATTCATTTCCTCTACCTTTTTCTTTGTGATCTCTAATTGTTTATGGCAGTTTTTCACCTCCTGTTTAAGGTCTCCTATTATTTTCATATAATTCACTTTTGAGTCGATTTCTTCTAATTCTTCTAGAGTAGGGTGTACAATTCTTCTTATTTCGGGATCCCTGGATTCTTGTGATGTCATGTTGCCTTTCAGGTTGTTGGAGGAATTCTTGCCTTGGCGCCTTCCCATCCTTCCTTCAAATGGAGTCAGGAGAGGCCTGGTGTCTTGGTCCAGTCTTTGCTGTGACTGACTCTCTGGTTGTAACTCTTCAGTGTAGAAGCAGGAATCGTCCGGTCCAGATGGAACTCCTCAGCACCGAAACATAGACGCCTTGTAGTCCAATGACCCACGGACAAAAGGGAGAACTTGGGGGGCAGGGCGGGGACGAGTAGAACACAGGACACCCTGCCACAAAAGCTGAAGGTGTGTGTGCTCCCTTTCAGTGGGGGGTGGGAGAGTCCTTGAGGCCTGCCCGGTAGGCAGCCACTCACCTCTCTGGGTGGGTAGCCTTATTGTAGGAGCAGAATACTGTTCCTGAGCAAAGGACCTAGCAGAAAACGCAGGCTTGTGGGAGGGGGGGTCGTGTGTAAGAAAGACAGCCCTGCAGAAGGAACTGGGGGAGGGGAGTTTGTGCTCTCTTCCAGGACAATCGGCCCCTGGATAGCACACACTCACCCATCCAGATGGAACTCTTCAGTACCTAAACAGGGCCGCCTGGTACCTGATGATCCGGGGACAAAAGGAAAAACAGGGCAGGTGGGGTGAGATCCAGGAGAGCATAGGCACCCCTGGGGCACAAGCTGAAGGTGTCCGGGATCCCTTACAGGTAAGCTTGAGGCCTGCCCAGTAGGCAGGCACTCACTGCTCTGGGTGGGTCGCCTTAGTGTGGGAGCAGAAAACTATTCTTGAGCACTGGTTCTAGCATACAGCAGGGAAGGGTTGGGGGGGGGGGTGCTGGGGGGCTGGGTTGTGCATAAGAAAGACAGCCCTGCAGAAGGAGCTGGGGGAGGGGGGTTTGTGCTCTCTTCCAGGACAATCGGCCCCTGGATAGCACACACTCACCCGTCCAGATGCAACTCCTCAGTACCTAAACAGGGCCGCCTGGTAGCCTGATGATCCGGGGACAAAAGCGGTACTTGCTGTTTTGCTAGATGATACTCTCTTAGCAGCTGTTTCTACTGTGGTTATCTTAGTTTGAGTTTCTGTTACTGTGAAGAGACACTATGATCATGGCAACGCTTATTAAGGAAAATATGTGTTGCACTCTGCTGGCCTGGGTACCACCCTGTCCCTTTAAAGAGACAAACTCCACCCTCTCCCCAAGCTTCCCTGGAGGCAAGGAAGTTCTCTCTCTCTCTCTCTCTCTCTCTCTCTCTCTCTCTCTCTCTCACACACACACACACACACACACACACACACACATCTGCCCTTCTCCCCTTCCATCTCCATAATCCACAAATAAACTCTATACCCCTGCTCTCTCTGCATGGCTTATCTATCTGTCTCTCTCCCACCAAGATCTCAGGCCATCTTCCAGCAGACCCACAGAGGCCTCGGGTGACTCCCTGCTGCCCCTTGTGGGATTGGTCCTGGGTTGCCCAGTGTTTATGAATGACAACAATGTTTAATTGGGACTGGTTTACAATGCAGAGTTTTAGTCCATTATCATCATGACAAGAAGTATGGTGGCATGCAGACAGACATAGTGCTGGAGAAGGAACTGAGAACTCTGCATCCAAATCAGCAGGTAGCAGAAAGAAAATGCCATACTGTGTATGATTTGAGTATCTGAGACCTCAAAGCCTACCCCCAGTGACACATTTCCTCCAACAAGGCCACAGCTTCTAATAGTGCCACTCCCTATTTGCCTATGGGGGCAGTTTTGTTCAAACCACCACATTCCACTCCGTGGCCCCTATAAGCTTGTAACCATATAATAGTGAAAAATATTCTTAGGCCAAGTTCAAAAATTCTGATAGTTTATCATAGTATTGATAATGTTTAAAAGTCTAAAGTTCAAAGTCTCTTCTGAGACTCATAAAATCTATTAACTTTAATACCCTAAAAAATAAAAGGCAAAACAAATACTTCTGGCATATAATGGCACAAGATAAACACTACCATTCCAAAAGGGAGGGAAGGAAATATAATGGCAAAATACTGGACCAAACCAAAACCAAAAACTAGCTGGACAAACTCCAAATTCTGCATCTCCACATCTTCAGATCTCCAACTCCTTTCAGCTTTGTTGACAGCAACACTCTTCTTTCTCTTGGGATGATTCTACTCCCTGTTAGCAAACTTTCCTCAGCAGGTATCCCACAACTCTGGCATCTCCAACATTTTAGGGTCTTCAAGGCAATGCAGTCTTCACTTTCACAGTTTCACACAATGACGTCTGTAGACCTCCATTCAAAGACACCCCTGATACACGCCTGGCCTCAGCAGTTTTCCTTAACTGTGGGTGGAACCACATGGCCAAAACTGCTGTTTCTTGGGGCTGGAAAATGGCTCCCTCCTTCAATTGCATCTTCACCAGCTTTCTGTTTACAATGACTTCCTTCACTGCCTAAGGTTGGCTATCGTGAAACTAGATTTGTAGACCAGGTTGGCCTTAGGCTTAGCGATCTACCTGCCTCTGCCTTCAAGTGCTGGGATTAAAAGTATGCACTCCACACACAGCTCTAAGCTTTTTTAAAATTCCTTTTCACAAATTGGAAGGTGGGATCTTTCTTTGAGGTTACCCCTCTCTTTATTCCATTTAACATCTAGACTTTCTTTAATCTGTTTATATTCTGGAACACACGATTTAGATACATTCCACTACCTAGTGCACCTTTTCTGTATATGTTGTGATTTTTCTTGCTCAGCTTGCTCTTTATCAATATATTGATCTGCATAAGAGTGAACATAATGAGCCGGGCGGTGGTGGCACACACCTTTAATCCCAGCACTCGGGAGGCAGAGGCAGGAGGATCTCTGTGAGTTCAAGGCCAGCCTGGTCTACAAGAGCTAGTTCCGTGACAGGAACCAAAAAAGCTACGAAGAAACCCTGTCTCGAAAAATCAAAAAAAAAAAAAAAAGAGTGAACATAATTCATACACCCTAGTCAATGCTAGGCTGTTCTTAAATATCCTCTGCTAAAGCTATTAATAAATAATTCTTCAATTTAGCCCCAGGCAAACTTTTTGGGCAAGGGCAGAAAGCAGTCACATCCTTTACCAAAAAAGCACAAGAATAATCTCTTGGCCACATATTTCAGTTTTTCTCTGAAGAGTCTTGAGCCTAGCCCCACATTTCAAGTCACCCTCAACACCATTGTCTTCCGGGTTCCTACCATTATGGTCCATTAAATTCTACTGAGCACATTCAGCTGCCTTTCTAATTCAAAGCGCCAAAGTCTACACCCATCCACACAAGAACATGGTCAGGCCTATCACAGGAATATCCCAGTCCCTGGTACCAACTTCTGTCTTACTGATTGTTTCTGTTGCTACAATGAGACACCATGACCGTGGAAACTCCTTTTTCCCAACATGATATTTGTATTGATTCTTTCGGGATTTCATATCATGCACGCCAATCACTCTCACTTCTCAGTCCTCAAAAGTCTGCCACCCCACCCTCATGACCTCACCCTATGAAAAGAAGAAGGAGGAGAAAGAGGAGAAGCATGGTCAAACTCCCAATGGCCAGTCCCATAAAGAAAACTGAGTCCTTTTCTACCTGTACCCCTTCCAGAAGCCTTAAGTTGTAAAGAACTTCACTTCAGTATCCTTACCACAATTTTAAGAATTCTTTCTAATGGCCTTTCTGTCTAGATTGTTTCTTTGGGGTAGGGGGGTTGAAAGGTTTAAGGCAGCTCAACATTGGCAGGGAGACTGCAGCAGGCAGGAGACAGATATGGATGGATGTGAAGAGAGCTTGGGTATAGAATTATTTAGTGGGAAGCCAGGCGATGGTGGCACATGCCTTTAATCCCAGCACTCGGGAGGCAGAGGCAGGCGGATCTCTGTGAGTTTGAGACCAGCCTGGTCTACAGAGCTAGTTCCAGGACAGGCTTCAAAGCCACAGAGAAACCCTGTCTCAAAAAACCAAAAAATACAAAAAAAAAAAAAAAGAATTATTTAGTGGGTATTGGAAAGGGTATAAGGGCAAGGAGATTATGGAGGATTAGTGCTATATTGACATTGGTTTGGCACAGTCTAGAATTCTTGTTATCATCCTCATTCTTTCAAAGAAATGCAAATATGCTTCCACTTTACATGTTCTCAGTTATTCCACTTCAGCCTTACATAGCTCCTTGCCTGGATATCCCACTCAATATATATATATATATATATATATATATATATATATATATATATATATATATCATTCCTCATATTCTCCGATGCAATAGAACTTACTCATTTGCTGTGATTATGTTTTACTGGATATCTACCCCAATCAAAATAAAGGTTTCAAAAAGACAGAAATATTTTTAATTTGCTGTACCTTCAATAGTGCCTAGAACATGTCTAAAATTCAACAAATGCTTGTTGAACACACCACATTTGTTTTCAATTTCCTAGTATTGAAGAGTGTGCTTACGTCACTCAGGACTTCAGATTTTAAGTGAATTAAGTCCAATTGCAGTCAATTTAAATAATAATACCAGGTTTGTTCTATTGCAGTTTCTTTCTAGATTGGCTTAGTTCATGGATTATAACAGTCCAAGATTTGCATAGTCTCTGTTGACTCCTGGTCTTCAATGAAGGCCCAAATTATGTGCTTTTTGTTGCTCAACACTTCCCCACTCCCTTCTGACTCCATATCTGGCTTGATGTCTCCAGCTGAGATGATGGGGACACACACACAGCTTTAGAATTACAAGATCTTTAGATTCTACAGATAATAATAGAGAAAAATCTCTTACTCAATTACTAAAATAGTCATTCTTTGTCAGCTGACTGGAAGATGGGGAGATAGGACTACTTAGGCCAGGCCCACACCTCAGGATCCTGGTACCAGCCTGCAGAGGTGAGAAACAGTTATTGCAAACACACTGGACTCCTGTAGTTGTCTCTGGCTGTCAGTGACTAGAAGGGCAAGAAGTAATTATCCTAAAATAGAATGCTGAACAGAGAAATTTATATTTCATGTACAACTGAAAGATTCTTGGAATCATTTACTTTGTGTTGGTTGGTTTGTTTTTAAACTCATAGAATTTGGTATATATAAAAAGAAAACTTAAATATGTGATGTGGAATTTCCCTCTGTATGCTGTGAATACCATTGGTTAATAAAGAATCTGTCTTGGGCCTGGCAGGGCAGAATAGAAGTAGGTTATGTTGGAGGGGGGGGGCACGAAACTGAATTCTGGGAAAAGAAGGTAGAGTAAGGAGATGCCACGTAGCTGCCTGGAACAGAAATGCCAGAACCTTGCCAGTAAGCCACAGCCATGTGGCGATACACAGATTAATAGAAATAGGTTAAATTAAGATGTAAGAGTTTTCCAATAAGAAGCTAGAGCTAAGGGGCCAAGCAGTGATTTAATGAATACAGTGTGGTTATTTCAAGGCTGAGCAGCTGGGAACAAACAAACAGGCTTCTACTACAAAGATGGGAGATGACTCGGGGGATAGAGGGTTTGCCGCGCAAGCATGAGAATTGGAGTTCAGATCTGTATGAACTGAGATGCAGGCCTAGCAGGTGTGGCACTACCCTCAGAAGGGAGAGATGGGAATTTCTCAAGGCAAGTCGTCTAGCAATACTAGCCAGAATTCGTGACCTCCTAGATCCTCAAGAGCCCCACCTCAATAACCTGAGAGAGACCAAGGAAGACACTCAAAACCAACTTCATGCTTTCACATGGGTGTA
The DNA here is from genome assembly GCF_018167655.1 of Microtus oregoni. Taxonomy (NCBI): domain Eukaryota; kingdom Metazoa; phylum Chordata; class Mammalia; order Rodentia; family Cricetidae; genus Microtus; species Microtus oregoni. Next base: position 2,458,841 of record NW_024544709.1, on the reverse strand, counting down.
CACATATGCTCCTCCACACAATTATAAATGTGTGGATATGTATCATTTTCTGTTTATCTCCCTGCTTCTCTGTCTCTCTGTGTCTCTGTTGTTTACCTCTTTTTATATGTGTGTGTATGTGTGTATGTATATATGATAATTTATATGGGTTTAAATAATGTCTCATTGGCAATCTATCACATTAGAAATGTTACCAAGAGTTTTTAAATCAATAAATAAAGAACATTTTAGTCACATTTTCTAGTAGTTAGAAGCAAAAAGCGCAAGCACAGACATAAATTAAGAAAATGTTGTAATTTCCCTGACAAAGTAAACCTGCTGCAAGAAAAACCCCTTCCAAATTCCTATTAACATTCTAGTATGTTCAAGCACAACTAGGCTTGCAAAGATTTAATACGCTATAAACTCCTGTACTACATGAGAAAGGTATGTTTCACTATTATATATGCCTTTTTCTACATGTATGTAGCTAATGTGTACGCAAGCACATTAATAAATAAGATAAAGTTTGCAACGGAAATGTTAATAATGAGGTTCAAAATTATTGTAAGGAAGTATGTCTGAGTTCAGTGGTTATAAAATTTAATTATGCTTTGCATATAATGATTATCTGTTGTAGAGTACCATTATAACTTATTAAAATGGCAAATAATCCAGAGAATTACAGCTTATCTTCTGATTAGGGATTCTTAATATTTATAAGAGCATTGTTTACAACTAATGTCACATTTTTAGCATCGCCTGATCTATATCCATTCATATATTATATACCCATTGCATTAGAAGACATTCATTACTTCTGTATGTGAACTTTTTATCTCCTATTAATCAAGGTGTGTTTTAAAATATTTTGAAATTAAGTCTTACTTAAAATATATACCCACTATAATACAGTAACAATCATAATTTGTGCTTACATAGTTATCTCAGTAACTATTTTTTATTTATAACCCAAAATAACTATAATTTTAAATACTCTTAACTAGTTCATGTGCCCTATAGGATAAACATAATTCAAGTAAAATGATTGTGGGGGAAAAATAAAGTCATTTTGACAAATACTTCTTTGGAAAGTTGCAGGCCAGTTTGTTACATTGGAAAAGACATTAAAAGGAAACTGATACCTCTCTAAAATGATTTTGTTTTATCTATTTATTTATTTTTGGCTGAACAAGACGAAGCATATCTGTAATACTACTCCCAGCATTTGAGAGGATGAGGAAGGAAAATAATAAACTTGAAGCAAGATTGAATCATATAGGGAGACACTGTCAGAAACATTTTAGCTTTATACCAGCAAAATAAACATATTTTAAAAATATTTTATTTATATGTTCATGTCAATTTGTATGTGTCTATACACACACTTGATGGTGCCCGCAGATGCCAAAGGAGGATGCTGGGTGCTTTGGAACTGAAGATACAGGCAGTTGTGATTTGCCTGAAGTGGATCAGTCCTGGGAAATAGCAGTAATTGTTCTTACCTGTGGAGCCATCTCTCAAGTCCCTAAAACAAACCGTCGTGATACCCTCCTTCATTTTTCCTTTTTTCTGTGGTGAGTTCATTTCTGTAGGTAGACATGAAGACAGTATAGCACAGAGTGTTTCTAAAATCAACAAATTAACAATCCATGATATCACCAAGCTTTTCATGTCATGTTGGGTAACTGCTCTACCACTGAGCTGTATTCACAGTCCTTATTATTTCATAAATATTCAAATTTTTCATTCCAATTAATGAGTTTGATATACCTAATTAAAACTACACATAAAATTGTTTTTCTAAAATTACTTTTTATTCCTTGGAAGCTTTCTTAGCATTTTCCCAATTTAAATTTAAACTGCTTTTAGGAAATTCTTGGTGTGGAATACATATCTTTGAAAGTTACCAGATTTGAAAATAATTTATAAAGTTTAATTGCTTCAACTTTTAAAATACAATGAATAATTAATTGCAAGTATAAAACTTATCAATAGCATGCTATTTCACAAAGTCTGTGAGCATTTTCTACATGTGTGCCTAATATAAACCTTTTCTGTGGGTGGCTTTTGCCATACAAGCCTGGCCACCTGAATTCAATCTTAAGATCCCATGTAAAAGTGGAAACAGAGAACCAATTCTACAAAGCTGTCTGTATATGCAACACACATCCTAACACCCTCCCAGACACACACACTCACACACCATATGCACACATACACACACAAGACACTAATTGTTTGTTTGTTTGTTGTTGGCTTGTTTGTTTGCATTGAAAAATAAGGAATGTGTGACCATTTAAAATAAAGGGTACAGGTGTTGACAAAGATGAAGTCATTACTTTACAAATTTTAATGGGACTGGGAATGGTTGTACACACTTGCAATCATGCAATCACAGCTGTGGAGAAACCAAGGCAGGAGAGAATCAAGTTGTCAATACCAGCCTGAGCTGCACAGCAACACATATACAGACAGAGAGAGAGAGAGAGAGAGAGAGAGAGAGAGAGAGAGAGAGAGAATGAACTTGTGACATGAAGGAAGACTTCAAAAAGAGGAAAAAAGAATACTTCGCTATTTTATTTGATTTTTGTTTTGTTAAAATAAGCCACTGATTAAGAAAATGCCCGTCTCAACTGCTGACATTATGCTGTCCTAACTAGACACAAAATATCCTGCTTCACAGAAAAGTCTGTCTGATATGCTAGGCCTGTTAATAATATTAACTGAGTAAACAGGAAGTGCAATAAATCAACTAATCGTGTGTATCAAATGTGATAACCCTGAATTCTCATGTACATTTTAACTATAGCATATTCTTAAAGGCATTTTATAATGTAGACTGCTTCCTAGCTTAGCTGAAAATATAACCTATATATAAGGAGGCATGTGGGAGGAAGGTGGTTGTTTAGATGCTCAAATTGGCTAGATACTTCCAGTGGTCAGTAACCTGATAGACAGAAATAGCAAAAACGTAAGTGATATCAAACATCTAAAAATCAGAATCTTTGAAAAGTAAATAATAGATCTATTCTCTGCGTGTTAAAGACAGCTTAACAATTGCTTTAAGTGGAAAATACCAACTACTGAAGGGAGTTTTTAATTGTCATAATTGTAGATTCTCTAAAATTTCTCTCTTTCTCTCTGTCCCTGTCTCTGTATATGTGTGTTTGTGTGTATGTGTGTCTGTCTGTGTGTGTGTGTGTGTATTTGAAACCTGTGACTTAAATAATGTGAACACAACTTGTACCCCACATTTCTGCAGAAACTCAAACGAGAAGCACACAGAAACATTCAAAAGTAAAATAGCATAAAAAAGAACTTGTAATTTGAAGTAAATCATATCAAGGAAAAATGTAAGTGAAGATAAACTGAAGACATCAAACATTTTTGCGTAACAGCTCACATAATTTAGCATCCCGGTTACGAATGGGCTACATCATAGGCTTCTACAGCTTCGGTCAACGGCGTTGGCGTTCCTGGATTCCTCTGTCTTTTCTTCTCTTTTCTCTTTCCACAGCTATGTTATAATTCCCCCAACTCAAAGTAGCGTGATAGAATAATGATGGGCTTGAAAAGAAGTCTCACCATGGAGCCCTGGCTGGTTTGGAGCGTGCTATGGAGAGAACCACCTGTCTCTGTCTCCTTAGTGCTGGGATTAAAGGTAGGAGCCACAATGCCAGGCTGTATAGCAAGTAACTCCTAAGGGATCCTGGTCTGGAGAGCTGCTGGCTTCCATTTAGCAACACAGTGTCAATCTGTGCGTGGAACTAGTCGAAATTAAGTCTTCTCTGACCCTGTGAGACAGATTTGCCTTTCCACACAGGGGTGGCACAAAGAGGTTTGCAAATTCCTCGAACAGAAATGAATGAGGAACTGCGAGAGTGTTAAACCTCAGCACCGGAAGGGATTTTGAAGGTCACCACTCTGCTGCTCTTATTATATAGATGAAGTTACCATCAGCCAGAGAGGTGAACTGTTACTGTCCCCTTAAATGTATGTGTTTTTATAACTGCTGTCTTTGTGCCAGTGTGACTTCACAGACCAAAGTGTGTTCAAATGATCCTTATCACAGTGCCGGACAAAAGATTTGCCTCTGATTTACAACTCCTGTCAGCATTTGCTGAGAGTTTGGTGTTTATTATTTCAAATAATAAAGTGATGAAATCTGTAAGCTCGCTGAGCCCCCAGGTGATCGCCCGTGCTAAGTCCTTCCTATGCCTTCTCGGGCTCCTCACGATTCATCTTTTCTTTGAAGGTCTTACACTCTCTTCATCACTCATCCCCATTAATGTTAGGAAGCTCTTTTGAAATAAAAGGCAGATCGCAGTAACCCAATTTTATAAATGAGATAGCGGAGGAGAATTCAATAAGTCTAGGTCCAAAAGAAAGCTAACAATATAACTAGAATTAAAACCCAGAATATAAGTCTAAGCCAGTAATCTTGTTTCCTATGGTATATAATGCTTCACTTGTTCCAGCATTTGATTTGGGGAGGAACAGAAAGGATTGCCCTATGTAGATTGATTCTACAAAATTGATAACTTTTTGAAAGTACAAGGCAGCTTTTTATCCTCACTTTTTTTTCATTAACTGCAGTATTACAAAAACTTAACTAGGTGACACACGGCTTTCAGAGAAAGATAAAAGGGTACTTCCATTTAAGAATTTAGAATCTAATTGGAGAAATGGCAAATGCCTATGAAAAATAACTGATGACAAAAGACTATAAATAATAAATGTCTGTGACTAATAGAGGCTCAAACTTTGCCTGATGTCAAAGGATAAAGATAATCTCAAACTTTGTAGACAGTAGAAGAGCCCAGAAAATGTGCAAATAGAAACTTTATAAGTGGATCTCAACCTAACTAGGCATAATTATTGTGGGACTTACTCATTTATTAATTTATTCGTTTATTTATTTAAGTCTCCTACACAAAAGACTTGAAACAAACTTATCACACTGAAGTACCTGCCAATATCCTTTCTGAATCTCATAGAAAAGAAAATGGAGAATTGACTTGAATTCATTGGCACAGGAAAGGACTTTCTGCACAAGACACATTAGCACAGGCACTAAACCCAACAATTAATAAATAGGACCTCAGGAAACTGAAAACTTCTGCACAGCAAAGGTCGCCATCATTTGTGCAAAATGGGAGACTACAGAATGGGGAAGAATCATTATGAATTATACATCTGATAGATGGGTAGTATCTAAACTATGTAAAGAATTTTTAAAAACCTGAAGATAAACAAAACAAATGACCTAATTTTAAAATGGGGTATATAGCTAAGCAGACAGCTCTCAAAAGATGAAACAGAAATGGCTGAGAAATACTTTTTTTAAAATGTTCAACATCCTTAGCCATAATGGAAATGCAAATTAAAGCTACTTTGAAATTTCATCTTACCTAGTCAGAGTGGTCAAGATCAATAAAATAAATAAATAAAATAAATGACAGCTTATGCTAACAAAGATGTGCAGAAAGGGAAAAACTTTACAGCTGCTTGGAAATCATTTCACTAGTTCCTCGGGATGCTTGGGAAAGATCTCCCTCAAGATCCCGATGTACTACTCTTGGGTATGTACCCAAAGGACTCTACATCACACTAAAGAGATATTTGCTTATCTGTTTTAATTGCTACTATATCTTCATAGCCAGAAAGTGGAAACAATCAACAGCCTAGATGGACATCAACTTAGGGAGGATAATGAAAATGTAGCACATATATGCAACTGAATGTTATCTAGGTCAAGAAAAATAAAGTCATGAAATTTATGGGTAAATGGATGACACCAGAAAAAAAAATCATTGGCAGTAAAATAACCCAGACACAAAGAGACAGGTAGTTCTGGCTAGTCTTAAGTCAACTTGATATAAACTATAGTTATCTGAATGGATGGAACTTCAGTTGAGAAAATGCCTCCATGAGATCTGGATGTAAGGCATTTTCTTAGTTATTGATGGTGAGGGGCCCAGACCCATGGTGGCTGGTGCTGTCCTTGAACTGGTGGTCCTGGATTCTATAAGAAAGCAGAGTGAGTATGTCATGGAGAACAGACCAGTAAACAATGTTCCTCCACGGCCTCTGTATTAGCTATTGCCTCTAGGTTCCTACTTGGGTTACTGTCCTGACTTCCTTTCATGGTAAACTGGAACTGAACAGAACCACTAAATAAAACATTTTCTCTAATATGACAATGGATGCTGGTCAACTGGCATTGAAGGATCAGTTGTGATTAATAAGATAAGTCATTGGTGGAGGTGCAGCCTCAGCAGCAGTTTAAAGCCCTGGATTTAATGGATCAGTTAGAGAAGCTGAGGCTTGGCACTATGAAGAGAGCCTAGTAGATGCTATTGATGAAAGTGAAGCCCAGCTGCAAGACAAGATTCCAGTATTTTGGAGGCACCTGTAGTGTAGTGTGACTACCAAGAACAGCAGCAGCAGTGGAATGGTTGAGCCAGAGCCTAGAAGACAAGCTACGTGTTTTGTAGAAGGTGGAGCCAGAGAAATGACCCAAGCTCCTTGGAAAAATGCAGAGGACTGTGAGTTGATCCTAGACATTGGACATTGCATTATTTTCATTGTTGGGATCTACAAATCATATGACCTACAATAGCAACTAGCTTGTAAGAGATGCTGGTGCAATAGTGGCACAAATGATATGGGAGTAATCTACTACTTTCTTTAAAAGATTTAAGGGTCATTCCATGTGTTTGAACCCATATCTAATACTGCTAATGTGGTCAAAAATCTGAGCTTAATAGATCATGAGCCTAGGAAAATATAAAATGACTCCTCAGTGCATACTGCTATACCCATATATTAGCGCCTGACTCAATCACATCAGAGAAGCTTCTTACAGTAGGTGGGAATTAATAAAGAAAACAACAAATATACAATGTGCAGAGAATTATGCAGTTGAAGCTCTCAGTTATAAACAGGATTTTCTCATCAAATTCTCTCTTTCGAGGCTCAAGTATGTATGTATAAGAAGAGGTAGAAAGATTGAAGAGGCAGAGGTTACCAAAGACTCCAAAGAAACACTGTCTTCCAGACACAAATGGACTGATGCACATAAGAACTATCATAGACTGTGATGTACACCCTAGTCTTGCACAGGTACAATCCAGGCAGATATCATCACTGAGAAGGGGAAGAGGATATAGTTTCCTACCTCTAAACCAGGAGCCATCTGACTGATACTAAACTGAAAGGAAAATTCACTTTTTCCCAATGAAGTCTCACTTGGTATATGCACAACATTTCAGGGCAGGCCCCATTCCCAAGAGTAGCTAGCCAACAGGACACAAACTCAGTGGTATTGTTATAGACTTCTTGTTTCTTTTTGCCTTGTTTTATAATCTTTTTTTTTTTGTCTTACTAGTCTTTTGTTTGTTTTGATGTCGGTTACTGTGGGTTTTTTCTTTGAATATATTTTTTTTTTAAAGCAAGAGAGTAAATAATGACATAAAGACGGGTGGGCAGTGAAGTGAGAAGGATTTGGGAAGAACTGGGGTGGAGAAAAACCATGGTCAAAATATGCTGAATAAAAAATTTTCAATATAGAAGGAAAAAATAAAAACTGTGATGCTGAAATTAATGTGAATAAAGTCAATGACTTGGGTAAGTAGATCAGATATTTCTGTATGAAATCAAAAGATCCATAAGTAGTTTACAGTAAATGCTCTACACAGACAGTAAGTATATAAGAAATGACAGATAAAACTGGAAAGATACACCGTAAATTGTCTTACCTTGACACCATGTTTTTCAACAAAATTCTAGTACTAACTTTTCAAACTAATTAGATTAATATTTGTATATTCATTGAGAACAAGGTGGAGTTATTCCTTGTAGTTCATGGAAGAAAATATATAGTTTGTTCAATAGTTATGTTTGAGTTTTGAAGAACTTTGAGAATTGATAAAAGGTTAGTCATATGAGAAAACCATTTCTACATACAAAAAATATTATGGGCAAAATTTCAGAGATTTTACAAGCCATAAGGATCTTCCCTTGACTGTAAGAGAAGAAAATTGGCTATCTATAAATTTGGAATTTTCTTGGGACACATACAAAAAGCTTAAAAATATCAAAAATTAAGTTTATCTTTTTCATCATCTTTTTATCTTATAGCAGCTTTTGTCTAGGAAAACAAAAATATTTCAGCTAAAGCATCATTTGTTTCTAATCAGCAGGTATCTGTACTGATATTTTATTTGTGTTTTAAATATTTCCCCTTTGTGTAGCAAATTGATGTTGTTAAGGCTAGCCTTTAAATGAACTTGTTCCATTTCGTATTGAATGAATTGATTCTTTTTCTTTTCTTTTTTCCTGTTTTTCCTTTTAGTTTTTGTATATAATTCAGTATAAACCCCTAGCTTCATGAGAAAGCAGCAACAAGAATACACAATTTTCATTTCTTTCATGGTATGTGCCATTTTCCTACATGTATACCCATCTGTACATCACTTGGTGCTAGACATCCTTAACATTATCAGAGCTACAGTTAGGGAATTGTGTTTCCCTGCAGACATCCTCACTGGCTGATTACTAATGTGCACCCCAGCATTAAGCACTAATGCATTATCATTCTTAATAACTTTGATGTGTTGTCAGTAAACGTCAAATAGATAAAAAAATGATGAAGAGTACTTAATACACAACAGCATGCTGCTGGTTATGCCTTTGAGCTCGGACTGACTTAATCTTACAGTTAAAAATTAAAACTGCAGCTCCTATGGTTTTGAAGAAGATGGCAATGTTTGTAGCTATGTAGACACTAATCAAACTTAATAGCATCGTATTTTGCATATTGACAAAATATAAAAATAAAATATATAGAGAATTCCCTAGGTATTTGTAGTATGATTAATAAAAATCTAGAGACATATATTGGGATTCAACCTGAAGGTCAGAAAAGCAAAATAGCTAGCCACTGACTCTTACTTCTACCTCAGACTGAAAAGGCAGTCCTGCCTCCAGGAATCCTCAGAATGAGACTGTACCTGAGAGCTCTCTCCTCCCATCTTATACTCATCTCTGGTGCTGGGATTAAAGGCATGCACCACTACTACCTGGTTTATATAGCAAACTGTGTGGCTGGGATTAAAGGTGTGTGCCACTACTGCCTGCTCTATGAGACTGACCAGTGCTGCTGTTTTACTCTCCGATCTTCCGGCACACTTTATATGACACAACCCATAAAGATAGATAGGTAGGTAGAGAACCATAGTCCTGACCAGAAGATAGAACTCCCATTGCAATGTCAGGTCAAGAGCTCAGCAGCGAATAAGCCAGTGACAACTGCTTGAGCCGTAGAACGAGCTTTCATGGCTGACTCATACAAATTCCTGACAGAGAGCGACAGTAATTTATTTTAATTGACTGAGCCAATTGACACTTCACTGGTCAGTTGTGTGAAACAGCTGAAGCTGTGGCACCACAGAGCATCCAGTTCCTAGAGTCCTAATTTGGACTGAAATAACTTGGTAGAAACTACTTTTGAAACCGACATCATGAAGCAGATTTACATTCCCCTCAAAGCGGTCTGCGAAGAATAATTGAAATTCACTGGAGAAGATTTTATCGCTAGAAAGCCGAAAGTACCAATGTGTCTTTGCACTGTAAATGTTTCACTGGCTTGAGAGTGGACCAAGACTCCTCTTGGAAAAAGAAATAAATAAAATGCAAGGTAACAGTAAAAGAGCCTTTCCTAGAAGCGTTGCCCTCAAGTTTCATTAGTACCCTGGAGAACATGACAACAAATCTTAATCATTCTCAATCTATGCAGGATAAAACATTCAACTTGGAATTAGAGAAAGCATGAAAAACAACTCAACTAGATGTGGTCAAAACTATATTTGCATTCTCATATGATACATTATTATACATTTGTATTCTTATTCACGCCAAAAGACTTCTGCATAGCTAACTCTCTCTGGCCATTCTAATTTAAAGAGGAGAAACAGGAAATTATCTAAAGTTTATCCCTCTAGGTTCGAGGCAACATTTTACCCTGAATTGCTCACTTAAACACACAGGTCTTTATGGACATGATTATTAGGTTGCTGCTGCTAATGGGACAGAAAAGAAAAATAAGAGCTTTGACTTACAGTTCTTTTCTATAAAATAAATGATTCTTTTTCAAAATTTTTACATTCTTGATTAATATTCTGCCCTTTCCTTTTACTTCAGCAATAAGAAACAGATTGGAGGAAGCAGAATTTCCAGCATTGGATAAAGCAATGCCCTCTGATAAACCGATAGCTAACTAGTCACTGCAGTAACTAAGGTTAACTCAGTTACCCATTCTGAAACCACAGCAAAAGTAAGGGCTGGACCAGCTCAAAGTATCTTCAGGGCTCTTGCTTGAGTTCCAGTGTAGTAACTTCAAGCACCCAGTTAGTCTTTATTCTCTTGTAGGGATATCTGACTGTCATCTCCAGGCCATTGTGTTTATAATGTGTTTATAATCTTACCTTATCTCCATCTTTCAATCTGTCCTCCTAACCAATTACAGCAGTGCACAATCAACTCTAACTTTCTTCCCAACTTTGCTTTAATATTAATTTCATCTTTCATTTCCATCATTAACCATACCTAAGTAGTCATAAAATCCTATCAATTTTTCTTTTGGAATAGTTCTAACAATCACGCTTTTCTCCATTGATTATTATAATGATTATAGGTATCATTTCTGCATCATAGCAGGCAACCATATGTTTTGCTGGCTATCATCTCTGCAACACAACAAAATTTTAACCTATCTTATCCTTCTTTACCTCACAGTGCAACTTTGGCTCATTGTGAGCCACTCACTCTGCTGTGAGTCAAGCATACATTCAACTAAGTCATGAGCAATGAATCATTTCCATAGAGACACTAAGTGGAAGTGTGGGGTGTCCTCCACTTTCATAACTTTTATTTTCCAGGTCAAAAGCTATGGAGTCATTCTAAATTCTACCCATTGCCTCTTCTCTCATTAAGCCAATCTCAAAACTCTCTATCTCAAAATTTTGGGCTGGGGGAAGGGTTCTAGACTTCAGTCTTTACTTAAATTTTTTGTTCCAGCTCCAAATCCATCTTCCACTATTATACTGGGGTTATTTTTAAAGCATAAACTTTTTTTCAATGCTGGAGGCCAATTTCAGGGCCTGCATATGCTAGACAAGTATTCTACTACCAGACCACATCTCTAGACTTAAAATATAAATTTGATTATATGATTTCCCTACAGAAGTCTCTTTAACAGCTTCCTAGCCCTGATATCAGTTTCTCAAAACAAGGTCAAAGATTACAGGCACCAGGAGAGGCTGCTTCCAGCATAAACTCCAAAGCAATAGTCATCTCCATGTCTGAACATTAATTTCCCAGAAATAATTTTTAATTGATTTTTATTGAGCTCTATATCTTTCTCTTCTCCCCTCCCTGGCTCTCCCCTCTCATCTTCAACCCTCCCCCAAGGTCCCCATGTACTCCATTTACTCAGGAGATCTTGTCTTTTTCTCCTTCCCATGTAGATTACTTCTTTCATATCTGATAGCCTCTATAAAGTCATTTTGCCTTCTTTTTTGCCTGCATGCTTATTTCTCTAAGTAGTGACAAGCTTCTTTTTTTAATATCTTAATATTCTTTTTTCTTTTTTATATTTTTCCATTCAAAAATTTACACTTCCTCCCCTCCTCACATTCCCCCCCACTCCCCCACTCACACTCCTCCCTTCTCCCTCCTTAAGAAAGAACAAGGATTGGCCCCCTATCCTTCTTGGGCTCTCTGCAGGGCCTCCACTCCCTGCATATCGCCTCTTTCTTCCTAGCCCACCCAGCTCCCATCCAGAATCCTCCCCACTTCGGCCCCACTGTCCTCTTTCGGCACATAATATCACCCAGCCCAGCCTGTCTGGGCACTGGGTCCGATTCCTCGGGGCACCCAAGCGGGCGGGAGTCCCTTTGTATCTATGGCCTGCCTGCACCAAGCAGGGTAGGCGCTTTGTTTGCAACCTGCCCACCAGCACGGAGGCCTGATCTCTTGGCACCAGGAGAGACAGTGTTGGGGTGAGTTTCTGGCCCCGCGGCACCAGCCTGGGACAGGGGAGCTCAGAGGTTCCTTGGCCCCCTATCCTTCTTGGGCTCTCTGCAGGGCCTTCACTCCCTGCATACCGCCTCTTTGGTCCTAGCCCACCCAGCTCCCATCCAGAACCCTCCCCACTTAGGCCCCACCACCCTTTTTGGGCACATAACATCACCCAGCCCAGCCTGTCTGAGCACTGGGTCCGAATCCTCAGGGCACCCAAGTGGGCGGGAGTCCCTTTGTTTCTACTGCCTGCCTGCACCAAGCAGGGTAGGTGCTTTCATTGCTACCTGCCGAACCAGCATGGAGACCTGATCTCTCGGCGCCAGGAGAGCCAACGTTGGGGAGAGCCAGCTTTGGTTAGGCAAGGAGACCTGATCCAGTAAAAGAAGATCCATAAGGGAGCATTTGGAAGAAGAGATGGGCAGACGCCAAGGCAAGAATTCGCCCAACAAGCTGAAAAGCAGCATGAAGCCACCAGAAACCAGCGACCTCACAACGGGAGGACATGAACACCTTAATCAAGGAGAAGTAGAAAAGATTGACTTCATGAAAGTGATTGATGCCCTTAAAAAGCATGTAAAAAACGCCCTTATAGAAATGGATGAGAAATATAACAGAAAGTTTGAAGAATTGAATAAATCAGTGAATGATACCCTAGAAAACCAAGGAAAAACAATCAAACAGATAATGGAAACAGTTCAAGACTTGAAAACTGAAATGGAGGCAAAGAAGAAAACACAAATAGAGGGCCGGCTGTACATGGAAAATTTAAGTAAACAAACAGAGTCTACAGAAACAAGCATAACCAACAGAATACAAGAGTTAGAAGAAAGAATCTCAGATTCTGAAGATACCATAGAGAAAATAAACACACTGATCAAAGAAAACAGCAAGTCCAACAAACTCTCATCACAAAATATTCAGGAGTTCTCGCTTCAGCAGCACATATACTAAAATTGGAACGATACAGAGAAGATTAGCATGGCCCCTGCGCAAGGATGACACGCAAATTCGTGAAGCGTTCCATATTTAAAAAAAAAAAATATTCAGGAAATATGGGACACAATAAAAAGACCAAACCTAAGAATAATAGGAGTAGAAGAAGGAGAAGAAGTGCAGCTCAATGGTCCAGAAAATATATTTAATAAAATTATAGAAGAAAACTTTCCCAACCTAAAGAAAGATATACCTATGAAGGTTCAAGAAGCATACATAACACCAAATAGGCTGGATCAAAAAAGAACATCCCCTCGCCATATAATTATCAAAACACAAAGCATACAGAATAAGGAAAGAATATTAAGAGCTGCAAAGGAAAAAGGCCAAATTACTTATAAAGGTTAACCTATCAGACTTACACCTGACTTCTGCATGGAAATCATGAAATCCAGAAGGTCCTGGATAGATGTACTGCAGAAACTGAGAGACCATGGATGCAAGCCCAGATTACTATACCCAGTCAAGCTTTCATTCACTATAAATGGAGAAAATAAAATTTTCCAGAATAAAAACAAATTTAAACAATACGCAGCCACAAATCCAGCCTTACAGAAAGTAATAGAAGGAAAATCACTAACCAAGGAGTCCAACAATGACCACAATAAGTCAGACATCTAGAGACCCTTCAACAACACATATCAAAGAAGGGAAACACACAAACTCTATGACTAAAAAAATGACCAGAGATAACAACCACTGGTCATTAATATCGCTTAATGTCAATGGACTCAACTCACCTATTAAAAGGCACAGGCTAAGAGATTGGATAAGAAAACAGGATCCAACATTCTGCTGTTTACAAGAAACACACCTCAGCCACAAAGACAGGCACCTACTAAGAGTAAAGGGCTGGGAAAAGGCTTATCAAGCAAATGGGCCAAAAAACAAGCAGGTGTGGCCACACTAATCTCTAACAAAGTAGACTTCAAACTTAAATCAATCAGAAGAGATGGAGAGGGGCATTTTATACTCATAACAGGAACAGTTCACCAGGATGAAGTCTCAATCCTGAACATCTATGCCCCTAATATAAAAGCACCCACGTACATAAAAGAAACATTGCTAAAACTCAAGGCAGCCATCAAACCACACACACTAATAGTAGGAGACTTCAACACTCCTCTCTCACCAATGGACAGGTCAATCAGACAGAAACCTAACAGAGAAATAAGAGAATTAATGGAGGTAATGGATCAAATGGACTTAACAGACATCTATAGAACATTCCACCCAAATAGGAAAGAATATACCTTCTTCTCTGCTGCTCATGGAACCTTCTCAAAAATCGAACACATAGTCGGTAACAAAGCAAACATCCACAGTTACAAAAAAATATTAGTAACCACCTGTGTCTTATCAGATCACCATGGATTAAAGTTAGAATTCAACAACAATCCTACCCCCAGAAAGCCTACAAATTCATGGAAACTGAACAGTCAACTACTGAACCATACCTGGATTAAGGAAGAAATTAAGAAAGAAATTAAAGTCTTCCTGGAATTCAATGAAAATAAAGAAACAACATACTTAAACTTATGGGACACTATGAAAGCAGTCCTAAGAGGAAAGTTCATAGCACTAAGTGCCCACTTAAAGAAAGCAGAGAAAGCTCACATTGGAGACTTAACAGCCCACCTGAAAGCTCTAGAAAAAAAAAAGAAGCAGACTCACCTAGGAGGAGTAGAAGACTGGAAATAATCAAACTGAGGGCTGAAATCAACAAAATAGAAACACAGAAAACAATCCAAAGAATCAATGAAACAAAAAGCTGGTTCCTGGAGAAAATCAACAAGATTGATAAACCCCTATCCAAACTAATCTAACGGCAGAGAGAGAATTTGCAAATTAATAAGATCAGAAATGAAAAGGGGGACATAACCACAGACACAGAGGAAATTCAGAGAATCATTAGATCTTACTATAAAGGCCTATATGCCACAAAACTGGAAAATGTAAAGGAAATGAACACTTTTTTAGATAAATACCATATACCAAAGTTAAACCAGGACCAGGTGAACAACCTAAATAGACCTGTTAGTCGCGAAGAATTAGAAGAGGTTATCAAAAACCTCCCTACCAAAAAGAGCCCAGGACCAGATGGCTTCAATGCGGAATTCTTCCAGAACTTCCAAGAAGAACTAATACCTATACTCCTTTATGTATTTCACAATATAGAAACAGAAGAGGCATTGCCAAATTCCTTTTATGAAGCTACAGTCACTCTGATACCAAAACCGCACAAAGACTCAACCAAGAAAGAGAATTACATGCCGATCTCACTCATGAATATCAACACAAAAATCCTCAACAAAATACTGGCAAACCGTATCCAAGAACACATTAGAAAAATTATCCATTATGATCAAGTAGGCTTCATCCCAGGGATTCAGGGCTGGTTCAACATACGAAACTCTATCAATGTAATCCATCATATAAATAAACTGAAAGAAAAAAAACATATGATCATTTCATTAGATGCTGAAAATGCATTTGACAAAATTCAACAACCCTTTATGATAAAATATTGGAGAGATTAGGGATACAAGGGTCATACCTAAATATAATAAAAGCTATAAACAGCAAGCCGACAGCTAACATCAAATTAAATGGAGAGAAACTTAAAGCCATCCCACTAAACTCAGGAACACGACAAGGCTGTCCACTCTCACCATACCTCTTCAATATAGTGCTTGAAGTTCTAGCAATAGCAATAAGACAACATAAGGGGATCAAGGGGATTCGAATTGGAAAGGAAGAAGTGAAACTTTCGTTATTTGCAGATGATATGAGAGTGTACATAAGCGACCCCCAAAACTCCACCAAAGAACTTTTACAGCTGATAAACAGCTTTAGTAATGTGGCAGGATACAAGATCAATTCCAAAAAATCAGTCACCCTCTTATACACAAAGGATATGGAAGCAGAGAGGGAAATCAGAGAAGCTTCACCTTTCACAATAGCCACAAATAGCATAAAATATCTTGGGGTAACTCTAACCAAGGAAGTGAAAGATCTATTTGACAAGAACTTTAAGGCATTGAAGAAAGAAACTGAGGAGTATAGCAGAATATGGAACGACCTCCCTTGCTCTTGGATTGGGAGGATCAACATAGTAAAAATGGCAATTCTACCAAAGGCAATGTATAGATTCAATGCAATCCCCATCAAGGTCCCATCAAAATTCTTCACAGATCTTGAGAGGACAATAATCAACTTTATATGGAAAAACAAAAAACCCAGGATAGCCAAAACAATCCTATACAATAAAGGATTTTCTGGAGGCATTACCATCCCTGACTTCAAACTCTATTACAGAGCTACAGTGATGAAAACAGTGTGGTACTGGCATAGAAACAGAGAAGTCGACCAATGGAATCATGTAGAAGACCCGGATTTTAACCCACAAACCTATGAACACCTCATTTTTGATAAATGAGATAAAGTATACAATGGAAGAAAGAAAGCATCTTCAACAAATGGTGCTGGCACAACTGGATGTCAACCTGTAGAAGAATGAAAATAGACCCATATCTATCACCATGCACAAAACTCAAGTCCAAATGGATTAAAGACCTCACTATTAGTCACAACACATTGAACCTGATAGAAGAGAAAGTGGGAAGTACCCTACAGGAGATGGGCACAGGAGATCGCTTCCTATGTGTAACCCCAACAGCACAGACTTTAAGGGCAACATTGAATAAATGGGACCTACTAAAACTGAGAAGCTTCTGTAAAGCAAAAGACACTGTCACCAAGACAAAAAGGCAACCTACTGACTGGGAGAAGATCTTCACCAACCCCGCAACAGACAAAGGTCTGATCTCCAAAATATATAGAGAACTCAAGAAACTAGACTTTAAAATGCTAATTAACACAATTAAAAAATGGGGCTCTGAACTGAACAGAGAATTCTCAACAGAAGAAGTTCAAATGGCCAAAAGACACTTAAGGTCATGCTCAACCTCCTTAGCGATCAGGGAAATGCAAATCAAAACAACTTTGAGATATCATCTTACACCTGTCAGAATGGCTAAAATAAAAAACTCCAATGATAGCCTTTGCTGGAGAGGCTGTGGAGGAAGGGGTAACCTCATCCATTGCTGGTGGGAATGCAATCTTGTGCAACCACTTTGGAAATCGCTGTTTCAGTTTCTCAGGAAATTCGGGATCAACCTACCACTGGACCCAGCAATACCACTCCTGGGAATATACCCAAGAGATGCCCTATCATATGACAAGAACATTTGTTCAACTATGTTCATAGCAGTATTATTTGTAATAGCCAGAACCTGGAAACAACCTAGATGCCCTTCAATGGAAGAATGGATGAAGAAAGTGTGGAATATCTACACATTAGAGCACTACGCTGCGGTAAAAAACAATGACTTCTCAAATTTTGCATGCAAATGGATGGAAATAGAAAACACTATCCTGAGTCTGGTAACCCAGACCCAAAAAGATGAATATGGGATGTACTCACTCATAATTGGTTTCTAGCCATAAACAAGGGTCACGGAGTCTACTATTGGTGATCCCAAAGAAGCTAAGTAAGAAGGTGAACCAAAGGAAAAACATGTAGTTGTCCTCTTGGCTATGGGAAGTAGACAAAATTGCCGGGGAGAAAATTGAGATCTTGGGGCTGGGGTGGGATAGGGGTAAGGGGAGATGGGGAGAGAAAAGGGAGAGGGGAGAATGGGGGGAACTTGGGGAAAAAGGAGGATTGGGATAAAGGAAGGTTAGATAGGGGAGCACGGAAGCACAATTCTTAGTTAAGGGAGCCACCTTAGAGTTGGCAAGAGACTTGAACCTAGAGTGGCTCCCAGATGCCCAAGCCGAGGTCCCCAGTTATTTCCTTGGGCAGCTGAGGATAGGGAACCTGAAATGACCCTATCCTATAGCAATACTGACGAATATCTTGCATATCATCATAGAACTTTCATCTGGTGATGGATGGAGATAGAGACAGAGACCCACACTGGAGCACTGGACTGAGCTCCCAAGGTCCCAATGAGGAGCAGAAGGAGGGAGAACATGAGCAAAGAAGTCGGGACCACGAGGGATGCACCCACCCACTGAGACAGTGGAGCTGATCTATTGGGAGCTCACCAATGCCAGCTGGACTGTGACTGAAAAAGCATGGGATAAAACTGGACTCTCTGAGCATGGCGAACAATGAGGGATGATGAGAAGCCAAGGACAATGGCACGGGGATTTGATCCTACGTAAAGTGCTGGCTTTGTGGGAGCCTAGCCTGTTTGGATGTTCACCTTCCTAGGAATGGCCGGAGCGGGGAGGACCTAGGACTTACCACAGGGCAGGGAACCCTGACTGCTCTTTGGACTGGAAAGGGAGGGGGAGAGGAGGGGGGGAGGGGGAGAAGGGTGGGAGGAGGGGGAGAAGGGTGGGAGGAGGGGGAGGGAAATGGGAGGCTGGGAGGAGGTGGAAACTTGTTTTTTTTTTTCTCCTTTTCTCAATAAAAAAAAAAAATGGAAAAAAAATTGAAAGAACAAGGAACCCTGCCCTGTGGAAAGTCCAAGGCCTTCCCCCCTACGTCCAGGCCTAGGAAGTTTTGCATCCAAATAGACTACGGTCCCAAAAAGCAAGTATATGCTGTAGAAACAAGTCCCAGTGCCTTATCAATGGCTTCTCAGTCAGCCCCCATTTTCAGCCACATTCAGAGAGTCCGGTTTGATCGCATGCTCATTCAGTTCCGATCCAGCTGGATTTGGTGAGCTCCCATTAGAACAGGAACACGTCTTTGGAAATCTGTGTGGCGGTTTCTCAGGAAATGGGAATAAATTTGCCTCAGGATCCATCAATACCACTCTTGGGAATATACCCAAGAGATGCCCTATCATACTACAAAAGCATTTGTTTAACTATGTTCATAGCAGCATTATTTGTAATTGCCAGATCCTGGAAACAACCTAGATGACCCTCAATAGAAGAATGGATAAAGATAATGAAATATATACACATTAGAGTACTACTCAGTGGTTAAAAAAAAATGACATTTTGAATTTTGCATGCAAATGGATGGAAATAGAAAACACTATCCTGAGTGAGATAACTCAGACCCAAAAAGATGAATATGGTATGTACTCACTCATTAGTGGACTCTTCCCATAAACAAAAGACATTAAGCCTATAGTTCGCAATCCTAGAGAAGCCAAATAACAAGATGAACCCAAAGAAAAACATATATAGATCCTCCTGGAAATTGGAAGCAAACAAGCTTCTTAAGAAATATTAATTTGCCGGGCAGTGGTGGCGCACGCCTTTAATCCCAGCACTCGGGAGGCAGAGGCAGGCGGATCTCTGGGAGTTCGAGGTCAGCCTGGTCTACTAGAGCTAGTTCCAGGACAGGCACCAAAGCTACAGAGAAACCCTGTCTCGAAAAACCAAAAAAAAAAAAAAAGAAAGAAAGAAATATTAATATATCATACCTATGTTTGTATTTTCAATATCTACCACAATTCTCAAACTATTTGCAAAGAGGATGAATCAAATAAATGAATGAGATGAGGAGGAAGTAGATGGGTATGAGAACATCAACGATGCAAAAGTATTTGTAATGAAAACCTAATCCTCTACTGTGTTGTTTTATGTTATTTAAATTGAATAATAAACATCCACTTAATTCAAGACTATCAAATTTACAATTCTCTTTTGATCCTTTCCCCAGTTTCGTTTTCCCCATCTGCCAGTCTTGGCATAATTACAATTCCTACCCAAGGTGGTGAAAATTAATCGGCTTGGAAATAATGATAAATTAGTCCTTGTTTATGAAATGCTCTCAAGACAAAAATCACTCCATTACCTCCAAGCACTTTCATTTATTAGGAAATAAATTGATGCATTATCAATACCTATTCCACATCTGTGATTTATGCCCTCAGTACAGTGAAGCTTTTTTTTTCTATCCAGTTCTACAACCAGTTCTGCCTTCCTTTTTGGTGGGTACAACCTACATCATTACCACTGTGGTGAGACAGATGAGGAACACTGGTCTAGCTCTGTGCCAATGAACATATTCAGTTGTCTTACAGTGGCATCAGTCACTGGTTACTTACAAGCATTTTGGGCGACCCTAAAAAGCCACGTCACTGAACATTCTACTCCAGCAAAGGTTACAACCTTCTCACAACTGCATTCATGGAGTCTTCCCTTAGCTAACCTCCACACAGATAGCCCCGCCCAAGATTCTTGGAAAAGCAAAATCGGGATGCAGAAGAGCTAATGTGGGATTTATTGAAAGCTACGTCATGTAAGGCACACGGTGCCTGTGTCAAAGTCCTCATTCAAAGACTCTGTACAAATATAAAGCAAAATATACAGATATTCAACAGAGATGTATAGAATGACATGACAGAAACGTTCCAATTTGCTCTTGGTTAGCCCAGCCCTAAATCTAAGTATTTGTAGAAAATATGCAATCTCTACCATAAAATTGAAGCAATAATTGATAATTTCAGAAAAACTGTCCTCTGCCTATGTGTTATTTTAGTCGTTAGTTAAATCTTTATGAGCACAAGCCTTTAATCCCAGCACTTGGGAGGCAGAGACAGGTGGATATCTGTGACCTCAAGGCCAGCCTGGTCTACAGAGTAAGTTCCAGGAGAGTCAGGGCTACACAGATAAACACTGTCTTAAAAAAACAAAATCAAAGAAACAAACAAAACAAAAACAAAAAAAAGAAAGAAAAAGAAAAACTAAGAATAGTTTAGGAAACACCTTGTTTTAACCAATTCTTATTAAGTCTTTCATGTAATATTCACAGCTATTTCTATGCCTATTTTATAAATAAGTAACTGGCATCTTGAAAATCCTTTAAAAATATCTCTGGATGGAGGTGGGTGGTCCTTGGACTTCCCACAGGTCAGGGAACCCTGATTGCTCTTCGAACTGATGAGGGAGGGGGGCTTGATCGGGGAAGGGGGAAGGAAATGGGAAGGAAATGGTGGTGGGGAGGAGGCAGAAATCTTTAATAAATAAATAAATTAAATTAAAAAAATTCCAAACAGTTTGTATTCATTATACTAGAATGGCATTAGTTCAACAGAATTAAGTAAATAAAAACCAACAAACAAGCAAAAAAAAATATCTTTGTCTATTTTGTATGTACATCATACATATGTGCTTATATGAAGATACTTGTATTACATGGTACTATGATAAACTCAGATGTCAGTCTTTGCCTTCCACTTTGTCTGAAAGATTGTCTACCGTTTCCCACCAAACACCCCAGTAAGCTTGCCCTTCAACTTCTAGGGAGTCAGCTACTTTTGACCCCCTTCTTGCTACCATATGGACCACAGAATTACAGAATTACAATTGATACAGTTGGTTTTATGTGGGTTATGGGCAGTCAAACTTAGACCCTCAGCACAGCAGCCGATTTTCCTGTTGAGCTATCTCTCTTGTCTGGAAACTTTTAATCCACACCTTAACACTGGCAGCTGGTCAACAAGAGCACTGAGGGTAAAACCACAAATGGCTTCAGATCCTGTTCCTCCTCATTCATAATTGCTGTCATAGTCCCTTGATCACAAGGCAACAATTTAAAAAGGCCAGGAATATTCCTTGCCAAAGATCAAGAGTGAGTGGGAT
The DNA here is from genome assembly GCF_018167655.1 of Microtus oregoni. Lineage (NCBI taxonomy): Eukaryota > Metazoa > Chordata > Mammalia > Rodentia > Cricetidae > Microtus > Microtus oregoni. The sequence continues at coordinate 2,437,166 of NW_024544709.1, read as the reverse complement.
AAGGATTTTCAGTACTACTAAGAAACTCTTCAAAATATTCCCACCCTCGTTTCCTTGAGCTCATTTTTGAGTTTCAGAAGAAGGATTGTATCACAAAATACCAGCAGGGGCCATCTAGGACTATCCAGTGGCATCTACAGCTACAAGGAGAAGTACTCTGTGTATAGGCATCAGATGAACCTATGCAGCCATCACAGGCAAAGGCAATGGACCTTTCATGAGCATCAGCATCAGCAGCATTTTCCTTTAGATGGGAGCTTTGAAAAGAGCATTCCCAAGGCAATGATCATTTTGAACTCCAAGAAAAGATCATAGGAGAAGAGAAAATATGTGGGTGTCTGATGCTATGACCCAACCACAAGGACTTTTTCACAGGGCACATGTAAACTCTACTTGAGAAATTCCAAAACTATTTAAGAATCTTTTTTAGAGATGGATGAAAAGAAAATAATGTGACAATTGAATTGTGACTGTGCTTCAGAAGACCTATTCTAGTTTTATTACTTTTAATGACCCTTTTGGATCTACCATTTATGTTTCCTTGCTAAAATTCGTGTAAGATATTTAGATATATTTGAACATTGTTAGTAATTTCTACACCATATCATGACACTAACACCAAACGATCAAGTCAAGGAAAGTAGATGTCAGGGCACAGAGCACTGTTGATGGAGAGAGCGGGCCTGCTTTTCGTCCCAGCCTCCCGGCTAGCCTAACCCCCTGAAATAACTACACAGAAATTGTATATTTATTAAATTACTTCCTGGCCCATTATCTCTAGCTTCTTATTGGCTAACTCTCACATCTTGATCTAACCCATTTCTATTAATCTGTGTTCACCACAAGGTTGTGGCTTACTGGCATCAATCTAACCAGCGTCCATCTTGGGCAGGAGAAACATGGCATCTGCCACTCTGCCCTTCTTCCCAGAATTCAGTTCTGTCTTCCCTGCCTACCTGAGTTCTGCCCTATCAACTAGGCCAAGGCAGTTTAATAATTAATGAAAGCAACACAAATATAGAAGGACCTCCTACACCAGACCACCAAAGCTGAATTTTCCTTAAGTGCTTATGGTAACCAATAAAGTGTAATGAGTAACCAATAGGTTAAGCCATCTCTAGCTCTCTCTCTCTATATCCAGTGACTCTGTAGCATGGCCATCTTATCCATGAAACAAATATTCATTCTGACTTTTGCTTTCAAACCACCCTAGTCCATGCTATAATTGGTCGGTATTAAATATAATTTAATCTTTTATTATAGTTCCCTGTCAGCTTTCCTAGTCTTTCCATTTTTCTTAATTTTTTTTTCTTTTTTTATGCTTTCTAATCTTCCATCTTTGTGCAATTCATTTATCAAATCACCTAAAAGTGGGGTTACAGATGGGTGTAAGCTGCACTGTGGGTGTTGGGAACCAAACCTAAGTCCTCTGTAAAAGCTACAAGTGCCTTACCACTGAGCCATCTCTCCAGCCCCTGACTTTCAGATTTTTAGGAATCTCCATACTGATTTCCATGGTAGCTGCACCAGTGCAGGTTCCCAGCAGGAATTAATGATTCCTGTTCCTCCAGGTGCTAGCATCTGTTATTTTCTTTATGATCCTACTCCTAACAGAGATGAAACTGAGTACCAAGTTCTTTGATCTGCATTATTTTTATATGTACTTATGGACCATTTATACATTGATTTTTCAGAATGATTTTGCAATTTATTTGTTTCATTTTTTTTTATTTTTTGCGTATGGGGAAGCACCACCTCACTCACAAATAAATCACACAGTCTTATTCTTTCTTATCAATGACCAGACTTGTTTTTAGCTAACTTTTTTTAATTTAAATTATCCCATCTACCTATTGCCTCTGGGCTTTTACTTTTCTGTATTGCTGTATATCTTTTCTTCCCTCCTTACTCAGTGTCTGGCTGTGTGGCTGTATGACAGTCCCCTTCTTTTCTCACTCCCTGATCTCTCCTCCTAGATTTTCCCTCCTGTTTGCTTTCTCTGCCTGCCAGTGCCACCTATCCTTCCTCCTGCCTTGCTATTGACAGTTCAGCTCTTTATTGGACCAATCAGGTATTTTAGATAGACAAAGTAACACAGCTTCAAACAAAAGCAACATAAAAGATTGCAACACTTTGCATCATTTAACAAATGTTTCACAGCATAGACAAATATGACATATATTAAAATAATATCCTACAGCAGCCTATTACTTGATTGGATTATTCTTTTAATGATAGCTTTTCCAGTTGTTTCTACATTCTGGCTATTAATCCTGTGAGATAAATAGGTGACAAGATTTTCTCCTATTACCTAGACCATCTCTTCACTTAGTAATTGTTTTCTTTGCTCTGTAGAAACTTTTTAATTTAACGAATCCATTTGTCACAATCTTGAGATGATTTCCTGAGCTACCTGTGTTACATTCAAGCATTCATTGTTTTCGCCTACATCTTGATTTTTTAAAAAATATTTTCTTACAATAGTTGCAATGGTTCAGGTCTTACATTAATGTCTTTGATCAGTTTTAAATTGATATTCCTGCAAAATAAGAGGTAGGGTCTAGTTTCAATGTTCTATGTGTGGTTATTCAGTTTTCCTGGCACCATTTTTTAAAGAACCTGTCTCTTTTTTTTCCAGTGTATGATTTTGGCACCTTTGTCCATAATGGCTTTCACTATGTAGCTTGGTTTCTTGGTTTTCTCTTCTAGTCTGTCTGCCTAGATGCTGACATTTTTTATGTCTGTACTAAACACTGTTTATGCTATTATAGCTTTAAGTATAATTTGAATATGCAAACCTTATTTCTTCAATAAGAATAGGTTATCCAAGAGGTCTTGGAATAGTTGAGCAACATAGCAAAAGAAGTTGATTTTCTCTTCTTATCTGTCGATAGTCAATAGAGTATTTAGTACTATGATAGATAACCAATAAAATAATGAATTGTGCTATTTAATGCTGACACAGTTTTAACATTAAGTTTTAGATTGTTATCCTCCAGTTTAAAACTTGTTCTTATTCTGAAATAATCTGCCAACACTCCTTTCTTTGAATTGAATGAAAAACTTACTTTCTTTTCAATACTGGAAGCTTTTCTTTTCCAGGCTATTTCTACATGAAGTAATTTAATAATTATGGTTGCCCAAAGAATAACAAACTGCTTTCCAAATAATCATCAAATAGGGGATTCTTTTTCATACAGCTAATATACTAGTTCATGTTCCACTGAATTATCATCTAAATAAATGTTACTATGTGGTCTGTGTTTTACCCAGACCTGCACTATTCTTGGGAGCTGGTTTTAAGATGAGTCTTTCGTATCTGTCCAGCCTCCTGTGCTACTTGTTAGACTGTTGTCCTTCAATTCTAAACCCACCCAGCTATGTTCCACACTGCTGTGTTCTGCTCATGGGTCAAAATCCTTTCTGTTTTCATTGTTGACTTCAGCTATGGGGATGAATAATAAAATATAGATAAGGTGTTATCTTTATTTGGGAGTTGCCAAGCCCAAAGCCACGGCTCTGACAGTTCTAACATGCTAGGCTGGCTACCCAGTGTCAGCAGGCCAGTTAAAGAGACAAATAATAGTGAAAAGTAGAGAAAATAGTTCATTCATTCATGTACTTATTAAGTATCAATCCATTTATTCCAAACATATGTTTATTTATCTTCCTATGCCAGACTCTCAGAGATCAACAAGAGACTCTGAGATATACCAGGGGACGAAAATAGGCATACGTTCCTCAAAAATTCATATTCTAATAGGAGGAAGAGTTGTTCAAACAACAGCATCCACAAATATGTTAATTAAAGGCCCGAAGAACTGTGGGAAGACAGAAGAGTACAGGAAAGTCTTCTAGATCCCTGTGCAAAGGATCCCTAGGGAGAGGGAACAAGGCAGTGTGAGACCTGAAAAAGATAACTGTGCCTGGGTGGGAAAGAGCGTAAGCAAGCGTGAGTTCGGAGAAGGATGTTCGTTATCGTCTCATACACTAGGCTCATCACTGCTAGCTGTGGAAATCAACAGATCCAGGAGACCAATAGGAAGCAGGAGCCAGCCTTTGGTCAGAGTTTTATCCCCAAGAAAAACATTCTAGGCGACAAGCTGTGAGAACTGAGCAGATCACTCTTCTCCCCAGTGCTGCCAAGGCAGTTCCCTCACTAATGATTCCTCAGGGGAAAAGGAAACAGGCACAGTATGTGATGTGGAAAGGAAGGCCTCTCCAGCAGGGTATTTTAATTTTCCATGCACAAAGACAAGCTGTTGCTAGGATCGTCTGTGAATATATCCTGTTAATCTTCAAAAGGAACGAGTTATACGAGTTATATTAAAAGAACAGATGACTTAGTTTTTTTAAAAAATCAGCATTTGGCATAATTAATGTAAATATTGCATGCAATAGAAAAATATCCTAACTCCTTCTTTATTTAAAATGGGTTTAATTAATGTCAAGTGCTGTAACAAGTGGCTATACGCTCCAGGTGCCTCTCTCCTCACAGTGTGGAAAAGTTCCTGCTGCCTTGTTTACCTGCAGACTTGAGAATCTAAATATGCAGGAGGATGTTTGAGCTTTAGCATTATTTCCAAAGGGTTCTCTCTCTCTCTCTCTCTCTCTCTCTCTCTCTCTCTCTCTCTTCCACTCTCTCTCTCCCCCCCCTCCCTCCCTCCCCCTTGATTCTTTCACTGAAAGAAACTATTCCCAAGGCCTCTTGAAAATTCCTCTCTTGTAGACAAGTTCTGTGTCTCCAATAAGGACCTACCCAGACCCGCTCCAGGTTTATAGGCCTAACAATTGAAAGTAGAAATGTAGCTCATCTTTATTGGCCAGCGCCTAACAACTGAATTCCTTTTTCCCTTCCTCTGCCTTAGATTGACTCCACGGGGATCCTAAACAAGACAGGAAACTGGTTGGGGTGTCAAAAGCAAATGTCAAGAAAACAGAGAGAATTGTATTAGGCTTACAAAATAGCCAGGAGGGATTCTCTCTATTCGCTGCCTGCCTTCCTCACAAGTGAAATGGCATCCCTGTTTAGCATCAGTTCAGGGGCTGAACCCATGGAGGAACCTGTCTCTGTGCCCATTAAACACTCACGCCGAGTTTTATAATGTCTAAAGCAAGATACACTAATTTTCTTAGTGATTTCCAACACAATATTTTGAAACTTGTATTACTGAAGAGACTTTCATTTTTAAGGATAGATCTTGAAATAAAACTTATTTTGTCTCTTGGCTGATGGTTGAGAATAATAAAAGCATTGAGTGTTTTCTCCTGCCTCTTGATCTACTCAAGATTGTTGTAGTTACAGGAAGAGAACATGTAGAAGATAAAATGAGTGGAGACAAAAGACTCCGTACTCTCCATCATTGCTAGTCTAAGAACTGACTGAGTCTTGTTTACTTGGCCTTTTAAATCAGAGAGGTTTTTTTTAATTGTTTTGGGATTTTTTATTTTGTTTTATTTGTCTTGCTTCTCATAGTTTTGGTTCAAACTACACTTTCCATAATGCAAGGATATCTTATATTATATTATATATACATGTATATATATATATATATATATATATATATATATATATATATATATTATAATCTCCTTAGGTCACAGTCCTTCAATTCCAGAGTCCAAAGTTGTGGAGTTATTTCAGATCAATCCAAACCTGAAATGATTACATGGTTTCCTTGGGAGTAGCATTATTAATTCAGAAGTTTCCAAATGTTTCAAAGATCTAGTTTCCCTTCATATGCAAATACAAAGAAAAATATCAGCACCGAATATACTTTTTCTAACACTAAGTTTTATATTGGTATAAAAATACTTTGCCTATCTTAAAAAAAACATTTAATGCCATCAAATCAAAATATCTTCATAATTTTTAAAAAACTTACAAGAAGAAGCTAATCCTGATTTATCTTAAATATAATTTGAGGATATTTAGCCTTCAAATGATATTTTCAGTTAGGAAATTGGTTTACTATTTTTATAATGTACTCAAGGGTCTGATTTAAAACTAAAATATTGGAAAGGAGCGAATCAAAGCTGAAAATGTTTTTAATTGCTTCTATGAAAGTTCCTGGCTTCCATTTAAATTCACAGAGAGAAAGAGAGAGAGAGACAGACAGAGAGACAGACAGAGAGACAGAGAGAGAGAGAGATAAAGAGAGAGAGTTTATTTTCTCTAATGTAAAAACAAATGAAGCAGGAATCCAGATATGTCTGTTTGCCTATCAAAACTATAGGCAACCACAATGAGGTAGTATGATATTCATTATGGATACTTCATTTCCCCCACCACGGGATAGCTTTAAGACTTTCACAAAACAATTTGTTCCACATCTTCTCATTCAACATTTTGGCTTTTGCTCTGATCCTGTTCATTAACTTCTGTTCTCCTCCATGCCCTTCGGCCATCCCAGGGGGCCCTCCTGGAGCAGCAGAGATTCACCAGGTGCTTTAGTCACTGAGGAAGATCACTCCACCAGCTTCTAGTCCTTACAGACTTTACAACTGAATCAATGAATTCATACTTGTAAATATCAACTCTGCTATTTTCCCTGTGTGTCTCATCATGGCGTTTTCTCTTTCTTTCAAAGACCACGCTGTGATTTGAACAGGAACTAGTGTTTGGTGGACAGACCACTGAAACAAAAAGCACTGGATTCCTAGAAATAGCTGCCTTCATAGGTCTGTGTCATATACACTTCCTCTCTCTTACATGATATTCTCACAGACCTGCCATTATGTTCACTATATCTGCGCTGCATTGCTTCTCTGTCCCTTTCAGTTCAGATTGGCAGTACATATTCTTGATAGCGCAAACCTCTCAAAAACTTGGTCCTTGAGCATATTGCTTTCTCCCGTTGTAAACTCTGAACTTCCACGGTGACTATACCATTGTTTACAGCAGTGCTTCATAGATGCTTCCTGGATGACACTATCACTAACCCTGACTTCTGCTACAATTACCCCTCTAATCCATTCAGCAACCTTTTGACTATCATCAGCATCTATGGCTATGAAAATATCAGTCAACTGAAATTTCCCAAATCATCAAATTTTATAAATTTCTAGTTTTGTCCACATTTTTTCTTTTTCGCCATACTTTTATAAGGAGCTAGGAGAAAGCAGACTAAAATGTTCGTATATTTTAGAAAAATGGCTTGAGCTAAATATCTGAGTATATTACCTGAAATTCTATTTCTTGACCCAACACAGTAAATACCTTTCTGTGCTACTTATATTCCTGGACTATATTTCTTCCATTCTCCAATAGTGTGATCCTCATTTCTGCCTGGGACCTCATTAGAAATAACTTCACCCTTCATATTTTAATAAAAACTTTTTTCATGAAACAAAAGTATGTACCATAAAAAGTTGCAGAAAATTTCTCTGTGACAATTCTACCTTCTTCACAAGTCCTTTCCAGGAATGTCTGTCATGTGCATATTTCTCCCAAGGGTCTGTTCAACTCAGTCTGGCTTTCTCTATCATGCACTTCAAAATTCTTATCTCTACCCAATTCCATTTGTTTTAATTTTTGTATTTTTAAAAATGTTACCCTTCTTATGATCAAAATTAGTTGATTATATTATATGCAAAGGCTGTCATAGTAAAGTGCAATACATCAAGAGCCTCGTGATGAATGAAATGCATTACTCCATAATTCTGGCAACCAAAAATTAAAGTCAAGGTATCAGCAGTTTGTTTCTTTTGGAGAGCTCTAGTGGGAATTTTTCCCCCATATTGTCTTTATAATTTCTGGTATTGTTCTATAATCCCTTGCTTGAACTTGTATCCCTATCGTCACTACTTCTGATATCTCATTATCTACTTTTACCAGTATCTCTCAAAGATATCAGATATCAAAGATAACAGATGATCTAATGCTAGAATAAGTAGTTCAGTCTGAAGACATGTGTACTATATAAATTCAAGTGTCTGAAGATAAAACTGGCAATTAAACTTCGGTCCTTATTTGCACAGTAATTTATGCCAGGCTATGATGCCATAGGATGGTAAATTACCAAGGAATTTCAGTTTGGCTTGTACTTAAATGCTTAGAATTAAAATGAATTTTTACTCGAGGAGAATTGCTGCTGTGTAAATAGACATAAAGATTTTGAGCACTTGCCATGAGGAGGCTAGGAGCCAAGTCTCAAGAGAGGGTGTGAACACATCAAAAGATGCGCTGTAGGTCTTCCAGCAATGAAATCTACAGTTACTGTTGATGTATTGCTAAGATGTCTTGCTATTAAATAAGACTGTGTCTTTTCTATTGTCTCAATATGGAGATAATTAAGTCAATGAAAGGAAGGAATGTATAGGAGCTTGTGATATTATTGAGCTGTGAGAAAGTTCTTAGCAACATCTCAGAAGCAATTATTAAAACTCTACATGCCTGAAAAACCATGATAGTTTATAGCACTTGAAAACAAAAAGGTTCAGGTATCTGTTCCATACAGTGGAGAGTTATAAGAATTTCATGCTCATTAAAAAAAGGAGAAAGCAATGAATTATTTTATGTTCAGAAAATGAAACCAAGAATCAGCAACAAATAAGCACAATAAGTCAGCTAATCAACCAAGACGACAGTGCACCTAGTACGAAACGCCTCATAAAATGCGTTCCTACTAATAAGGACACATAGTTCTTCCATTTTAAAGATAAGTTGAATCATATTCTGGGAGCATGAATGCTATATGCCAGAAGTACTTTCTGAATATAAGTTTCTTTCCAATACAGATAATAGATGTTGGATTTCTATTATAGCATTTTCTTTTTATTGCATTTATTTATTATGCCCCCTAACTCGTGTGTGTGTGTGTGTTTGAGTTTGTATGTTTTGTTTGTCTTTTCCATCATACATATTCCAGGGATCCCAGTTAGTTTATCAGACTTGGCAACAAGCACATTTACCTTCTGAGCCATCTTACTGCCTTATTCTGCAGATTTTTAAACGAAATCATTTTGTCTTATGAAAGTCCTAAAAGTTGTAAGCTTTTCAACTATTTACTTCAATCAGTGTTTCTAAAACTATCACTACACATGAGACGTTCATTTTACAAAGCTCTCATTAATCTCCCAGTGCAGGCAAGAGACACTATAAATAGATACAAAGGGGAAAGCTTGGGAATTAGGAGATTTTTATTTCAAAAAAACACAAGTCAGTAAAAAAAAAAATGAAGAAAGAAACATAACGCAAAGGAAGAGTTGGCACTGTGAATGTAAAGTCAATAGAGCTGAAGTGGAGGACTTACTGCTATTTTTATCATGTCTAGGAGTTAAAGTTAAGAGAAAAGTTTAAAGTCTCCTGGAACTAAGTTCTGACTAGCCATAGACATGTATTGAATGTATTATATCATTATCTACATTTCCTTTTCTTGAAGCAATATCTTTGACTTCATGTAAAGAAGCCCATGTTGTGTCACCAATGGCACTGAAAGTAACTTAAGAAAGGAAATGTTTCCAACACATGACAAACAACTTGGCATGAAAAACTTTATTACATTCAACCACCACCAAGCAACAGAAAACTGACACAGTGATTTCTTCCTTACGTTGCATTTACTGCTCTGTATTAAATCAAACAACGACATTAATTATTCTTCCAAAGACTTCTTCCTTGAAGCTCAGACTTCTATAACCACCTGCCTCCTTAACATCATGCTATATTATAGCATATCTGTGTGCAACCGACATTAAACTACATTTTCTGGATCCCTTTCCTAAACTACTTCTCATCCTCTGCACATTATTCAGTCACAACATTGTTAGTTACCATATATTGGAAGAAGAAGCTTCTGGGATGAAGGGTGAGTGATGCTCTTGTCTAGGAATAGCAATATGTCATTCATTAGGAGTCACAATGTTTCTATATTCCTTTAGATGAATAATAGTATTAGGTTTTCCTCTAAGCCTAAGGTCAGATTCTTGACTGCTTTATCAGTTTCAGGTATAGGTTGCATCTCAACAAATAGGCCTAAAGTTCAATCAGAAAGTAGTTGTTTGCTTTAATAGTATTTGTGCCACTATTGCAGCAATATATCTTACAAGAAGGTTGCTACTGTAGGATATAGGGTGATACTGATGGGTCATTTCCTCCTACAGTAGTGTGCAGAGTACCTTCTACCACCATAAATGGTAGTCAGTAGGAATGATGTCTTTAGCAAGGCAATAGCTCTATTTCTCCATGTTCATCCACGTAAGTGTTTCTTCAGCATCGATATCAGGTTATAGAGTTAGCCTAGGCAATAGCCTGTGATGTTTGGGAGGAAATTCTATGTGATCCTTTTGGTCAATGACTGTACAGGATGTAACACATTCTTGGCACTAGATGTTTTTACCTGGTGGAATAAGATAAGATGTGATAAGATGTATAGTTGGGGCATTGTATCCTCAATTATATGGCAAGTCCATTTTTAGTACTTCCATTCGGAAGCACAATTCTTAGTTAAGGGAGCCACCTTAGGGCTGGCAAGAGACTTGAACCTAGAGTGGCTCCCAGGAGCCCAAGGCGATGTCCCCAGTTAGTTCCTTGGGCAGATGAGGATAGGGAACCTGAAACGACCCTATCCTATAGCAATACTGACGAATATCTTGCATATCACCATAGAAACTTCATCTGGTGATGGATGGAGATAGAGACAGAGACCCACACTGGAGCACTGGACTGAGCTCCCAAGGTCCCAAGGAGGAGCAGAAGGAGGGAGAACATGAGCAAGGAAGTCAGGACCATGAGGGGTGCACCCACCCACTGAGACAGTGGAGCTGATCTATTGGGAGCTCACCAAGGCCAGCTGGACTATGACTGAAAAAGCATGGGATAAAACCGGACTCTCTGAACATGGCGGACAATGAGGGATGATGAGAAGCCAAGGACAATGGCACGGGGTTTTGATCCTACCTGATGTTCTGGCTTTGTGGGAGCCTAGCCAGCTTGGATGTTCACCTTCCTAGACATGGACGGAGCGGGGAGGACCTTGGACTTTCCACAGGGCAGGGAACCCTGACTGCTCTTTGGACAGGAGAGGGAGGGGGAGAGGAGTGGGGGAAGGGGGAGAAGGGTGGGAGGAGGGGGAGGGAAATGGGAGCCTGGGAGGAGGGGGAAACTTTTTTTTTCCTTTTCTCAATTAAAAAAAATAAAAATAAAAAACAAAATTTAAAATCTTAAAAAAAGGAATATATATTCATTTGTGTGTGTGTGTGTGTGTGTGTGTGTGTGTGTGTGTGTGTGTGTGTGTGTAGATATGTATGTGTGTAAATATATACATATTTTGGGAAGCTTCTACATTATATGTTTCCTTTATACCTTTCCACTCAAAGTTATACCTTAACACTAAAGGATCTCTGGTGTTAGTTGTCCTTAATAATATTCCCTCTTTTACCTTGCCCTCCCATTCTTCTCCCCATTTAATCCTGTTATAGTTTCCCCTTAATTTTTTAAAATACTATATCCCATTTTCCTTCACTTGGAAGATGCCCTCCTCCCCACTGGCCCTTTACAAGCCGCCTCACCTGTGGTTATTCTGACTGAAATACATATATTTAAAGCTTGAAAACTAAGGTCTGGTTGATTGTTTTCAGTTCTATCCATTTCACTACAAATTTAATAATTCTGTTTTTCTTAACAAACATAAAATATTTCATTGTGTAATTGTACCACATTTTCATTATCCATTCATCAGTTGATAAGAAGCTAAGCTGTTTCCATCTTCTGACTATTATAAATATAGCAGCAATAAAAATGGGTGAGTGCGAATTTTTGCAGGAAGATCTAGGATCCTTTGGTTATATGCCCAGAAGTATAGCTGAATATTGTGATAAGAAGATCAGATTATGAGGAATATGATTTTCCTAGTGTCTGTACCAATTTTCAGTCCTACCAGCAATGAATAAGTATTATCCTTACATTGAATCCGCACGAGCATGTGCTATCTTTTTATATAGGCACCAGAAGATAGAAGGGTCTTCCACTTCTATCTCCCATGCTCATGGATCAACAGGATTAAAATAGCAAGTATGGTCTTCCTACAAGGATCAATCTACAGATTCAATGTCATTCTATCAAAATTCCAACACAATTCTTCACAGAAATTGAAAAAATAATCTTCTACTTCATATGGAGAAACAAAAAGTTAATGAAAGCTAAAACGATCCCTAGTAGTAAAAGTTACTGGGGGTATCACTATCCCAGATTTCAAGTTAAATTAGTGAGACAATAGTAATAAAAGCAGCTTGATGCTGGAATAAAAAACAGACATATTGATCAATAGAATAGAAGTGAAGACCTAGACATAGACATAAATTCACACACCTGTATTTTTAAATACACACCGAAGAAAAGAAAGTATCTTTAGCAAATGGTGCTAATCAAACCGGATGTCTGCATGTAGAAGAATGAAATAGATCAGTATTTATGACCCTCCACAAAACTCAACTGTAAATGAATCAAGGACTTTAACACAAGGCCATGAACCCCAAATCTTAAAAAGGAGAAAGTGAGAAATAGGCTTGAACTCACTGGCACGGGAAATTTTTTTCTGAACAGAACACCCACTGTTAGTTACCATGGGCACTAAGATCACAGTTAATAAATGGGACCTCATAGAGCTGAAGTTTCTACATGGCAAAGAACACCATTATCTGTTCTTTGTAAATGTAAAGCAGCATTTTACAGAGTGGGACAGAGTGGGAAAAGATCTTTGCTAATTGTCATCTGATATAAGCTTAGTATCTAAAATATATTTAAAAAAACTAAAAACATGCACACAAATATCAAGAAAATATACAACCCAATTAAAAATGGGGTACAGATATGAGCAGAGATTTCTCAAAAGAGAAAAACACAAATGTCTGAGAAACAATCTTCAAATGCTTAGCATCCTTAGCTGTCAGGGAAATGCAAATTTAAATTTCTTTGAGATTTCACTTTATTTCACTGAGAATGGTCAAAGTCAATACCCCTGGGTTTTCACAAGGGGTCTAGAGATGCAAACACATGCCCTCGTGCTTGCATAGATAGCATGTGAGCCTTCTTCCCAAACCCCTCACCAATTCTTGTCATCCAGTCTATTTTATCTTCGTCTATTCTATTATGTTCTATCATATTGTTCTCTTTATTCCTTTTGACTCAAAGCTGTATTCTCAATTTCTATCACATTATAATAGCTATTCTCCCCTAGAGAATTGGTCTTTGCTCTTCAATAATATCTTTTGTGTTGCTAAAAGGGTACAAAATTTTTATTACACAGGAGAAAAAGTTCAAAAGATCTATTGTCTAATATGATTACTCTAGTTCATGAAGTATGGTACTTTTTGGAAAACGGTGAAAATAGTAGCTTTTAATTATTTTAATCCATAAATTGTTGGAAGTATAAAAGGTTATATAACTACAAATTAGTTTCTCTCATTCTTAATGCTCCTAACCAAAAAAAAAAAAAAAAAAAAAAAAAAAAAAAAAGAGGCCTGTTCTAAGTGGGAAATCAACACAGAGCTTCACCCCCTCCTCTTCTTTCTGAAGAGTGTCTGATGTCAGAGAAATTTCCAGAACTCCAGGTTTCACTTGTCTTCTGAACCCTTTGAGAAGAGGGTGTTTCATTCATGAGGTTTGGGGTTTTGTCCCTGTTGAGAGAAGATGGAATTACCCACATGATTTAGATCTTGTTTTTGAGTCCAAATATTTCTTGCAGGGGCTTCATTTTTCTTCTATTATATCCATACTTCTTGTAGTCAGAAACATAAAGTCAGTAGCTGCTTCAGAAAAACATCACACTGCTTTGCCAACTCTAGGAGAATGGAATCTTAAAAATATAAAAAGAACAGAACTAATCACAACTAAAGTGTACGAAGAATGGGAGGGAAAAGAGGACACAGCTCTAAATAATAATAATAACCCACAAAACAAATACTAACTGGGTTAAATGTGGTTTCCTTAATGAAAATTTCTCAACTAACAGAAGAGATTTCTGCCTACTACAGTTTTCCGTGTGCACCAAGGAGCACAGTGTTTTAATTCCATGGATACAAAGCTTAATGAAACATAGTTAGTGCCCTACTCAAATGTTAGCTTCTGCAAGTGCACAGACAGGTAGAAAACAATTGTATCAAGTATGTCGCTATGGACAGACTTTTAAAAGATGCCCTTGAAGAAAGATGCTTAAAAGAAATCCCACACTAGCTCAGAATTGCGAATAACAGACTGGTATTTATTTATGGATAGACTCACAAATGAGAATCCTCCACTGGAATGGAGAACAGAAACTGAATCCCGCAGCTGGAAAAAAGCCAGACTATGTTTTTCATCAGCATAAATAGTATAAGAGGCCACCCACCAGTGGGCGGTTAACATAAAGGCTATTGACTGTATGATTCCCTACAGCATGCTATTTGCAAGATATGAAAGTGATCAACACCACTTGTGGTGGTCAAGAAGAATCTGGAGAGAAAAGAGGTAAAAGTGAGATTTTTTTTTTATTAAAGTGTCAGTAAACTTTGCAGAGATATAGAAATAAAAAGCATTAAAATGATTAAAACAAACAGCCAGCTCTCTCTGGTAAGGTATTTGGGATAGCAAAAAGGTAGTAAATATTTTGTGTGCAATGAGAACTGTTAAAGTACATCAGTGTGGGACAAACATCATGTCATATTCAAGACCCAATTCAGGTTGGAAACTATAAACTTTACTGTGGCAGCAACCATCATTTGTGGGCATTTTTCCCCATTAAGAATAGTGAAGTATGAGCTGAAGAGTTGGCTCAGTGGTTAAGAGCACTTGTGACTATTGAGGAGGAACAGAGATTTATCCCCAGTACCCACTTAGTGTCTCATAGCCATCAGTGACTCCAGTCTACAAGATCCATTGTCCCCTTCTGACTTCTATAGGCACAAGGCACACAGATAGTGCATAGAGATGCATTCAAATAAAACACACATACAGATGAAATAATAAAATAAATTAAAAAAACTCTTAAAGGTGGGGGGAAACACCCAAATATACATCTATTAGAAAATAAATCATGCTGACCCCACGGTTAAGATTGCTTGTTACTCTAGCACAGGACCAGGGTTTAGTTCAGCTCCAGAGCCTCTGTCAGCACCCACCCTCAAGTACACATACACAGAAAGATAAGTAAAATAAACCTCAATAATTTTTTTAAAAAAGGAATGTTTTTGATATACTTCTGGGAAGATTGGAAAAGACAGACCCATGTATAGTAATATAAAATTCTCTCCCCAAGGAAGTACCATGATCTTATGTGTCTTAGTTAGGGTTTCTCTTGTGAAGACATACCATGACCACAGCAACTCTTATAAAGGTAAACATTTAATTAATTAAACATTAATTTTAAAACTTTTAATTTTCAGAGATTTAATCCATTATCATCATGGTGGGATATGGTGGAGAACAAGCAGATATGTTGATGGAGAAGTAGCCAAGTGACCTACATCCTGATTTGCAGACAACAAGATGTGATCTGGCTTATTGGGTGTGGCTTGAGCATATCTGAGACCTCAGAGCCCACTTACACAGTTATACATTTCTTACTCCAACAAGCCACATCTCCTAATATTGTCAACTCCTTTAGGGGCCATTTTTTTCCAAACCACCAGATGGTGACAAAAATTAAGAGGATACTTGTTCTATGGAAGTGATTTTTTTTTTTGGTAGGAGAGCAGAAAGCAGGAGATGTTTTTCAATAGAGTGTGATTATTCTGATACCCCCACCACTCAGGCTCAGTGGGAAAACCTTAATGCCACAGATGCTTATGCATAAGTCCAGAGCAATGGTCAACTTGAGCCATCAAGGGCCTCCATGTTGAGAACCTGGGGATTGAAACCAAAGATTACATTATTCTCTACTTTTTATTCAGACAAACATTTGATGACCTAGATCACATGCCTAAAATCTTTCTACTGCATATCTGTGCCTATGCAAGGACATTGGATATTTTAAGTAGATAACTAAAACCGTCCCACAAATTTAAATTTTTTTTAGTATCATGATTTATTTATATTTCACATGTTTGTTGAGGTGAAACATAAATACAAAAAACTATGTATTTTATGGGTACACTTAATAAGTTTGGACATATCCAAGTATACATTGGCACTATCAGCAGAGTCAAATTAGAAGACATTCTCAAAGATTCCTTCTGTCCATTTGTTATTATCACTATGCTTGTTGGCTATAATGGTTTCTCCCCTGAGCTCTGTCTTAATAACAGATTGAGAAAGGCACAGTGTTATATTCCCAGCTATAGGCAACATGCAGTATGGCATATAGACTATTCTCCAGTCTATCTGAAATATTACGCACAATAAACAACTCCTCATTTCTCCCAACCTTCTGTCTCTGACAATCACCATTACATTCTGCAGTTCCATGAATTTAACTGTTTCAGAAGCTTCATACAAGTAGATAACACATTATTTGTCCCTTGGTCCCCTCATGTTTGTCATTTAGTGTGATGTGTTCCATGTTTACTGCCTTATCACAAAAAGGATGACATGACTGCTTTCTGTTCAGGACTAAGTAATAACCCAATGCGTAAGTACACATCACTTTACTCATCCATTCAACTGTCGATAGACACTATTTTTGTAACTTAGCTATTTGAACAATAAGCTACAATATGCCTGGAGCAGATAGCTATTTAAAATCCTGATTTTACCTCTTTTGGGATACCCCAGAGTGGCATTGCCACAAAAAAAAAAAAAAGGAACTTCCATCCCATTTTCCCCGATTTGCCACAGCTGCTTACTATTTTACCTTCCTCCCAACCAAGAGCAAGGATCCCAGCTAGCTAAAACCACCCTAAGTAGTATGATAGATCATTGTCATTTTGACTTTCTCTCAATGAAAATAAATAACTTTAAACACCTATGCTATCTATAACTGACATTTGTATCTCTTCTTTGGGAAATAAATGTGTGTTCAGATGCCTTTTTTGATGTGTTTGTTGGCAACTTTATTTGTTTTGTTATTTTCATCTCATGTCATTGTATGATAGCAAGTATTTGTTTGGAATATTAACCTTTTATCAGCAAATATCTTCTATAATTTCATGGGTTGTTACTATCTTTTGGTAGGGTCTCATAAATAGCTATGACTGTCTTAGAACTCACTATGTAGACCAAGTAGGCCTCGAACTCACAGAGATCTGCCTCCCTCTGTTTCCTGAGTTCTGAAATCAAAGGCCACCATGCCTAGTCTGGTTGTTGCTTTTTGTTTATTTGTTTTTATTCTTTTTGAGACAAAGTTTCTTAGTGTAACAGTCTTAGCTGCCCTGTAACTTGCTCTTTTAGACCATGCTAGCCTTGAACTCACAGAGATTCGCCTGCCTCTGCCTTGTGAGTTATGGGATTAAAGGCTTGCACCACCACAGACTGGCTGGTTGTTGTTTTTTTTATCCTCAAGTACCTTCTTACTATGAAGCCTTGTGGTCTGAATGTGATGTTCTCATCTACTTCTGCTCTGTTGACTGTGTTTTCATTTCATAACCCACGTGGATGACAATATTATCTCTTATATTGTCTTTTCATATTTTTAAACCTTACATTAACATCCCCAGTCAAAAGTGACTAGCATCTAAAAGGGTGATCAATTTAATTACTTCCATATTTGATTATTCAGTTTCTCCAGTATCAACTGATGTGTTACATTTGTTTATGCTGCATTTGTTTCACTATGTAAAGATGTGTTGCATTAATTTCACCTTGCCTGCCTAAGACACCTGATTGGCAAATTAAAGGGCTTAATGGCCAATAACTAGACAGGAGAGTGATAGGTGGGCAGAAAGAATAAGTAGGAGGAGAAACCTAGACAGAGAGAGAAGAAGGAGGAAGAAAGAGAAAGGAAGAAAGAGAGGTACTCACTTGAGCCAGACATGAGAAGCAATGAAAGTAAGATATACAGAAGAAAAGAACGGTAAAAAGCATCAATGCAGATGAATAGAAACAGATTAAGTTATAAGAGCTAGTGGGACAAGCATAAGTTAAGGCCAAGAATTAATAACTAATAAGAAGTCTCCTTGTCATGATTTGGAGAGCTGGCTGGTAACCCAAAAGAAAAAACCTGGTACAATCAACCCTTGAAACAAGTAGCTTTTCTCCACTTTGTATCCTTAGATTCTTTACCAAAGGCTAGATAACTACAAACACCTGTACTTATTTCTAAACTCTCTGTTATTCCATTGGTCTGTTTCTCGTGTTTATGCCAGTATAGTACTTAGATGCTACTCTCACTAATACTTTGAGTGTTTCTTGTTTTTCTCAAGCTCTCTTTGATGTCTATTGTGGTTACATATGAATTTTAGGACTTATTTCTGTAGCATAATGCACGTTCGGGATTTTGAAAGGATCAACAGTAAATCACTTTGCATGGTAAGGACATTTTTTTAAATATCAATTCTTCTGAACCGTGAGGATAGGAAACTTTCAATTTATTTATGTCTTAAATTTCCTTTATCAATAATCTCTCATTTTGAATAAACAGATAGTATACTTTCTTGGTTAAATGTATTGCTAAATACTTGGTTCCTTTGATGCATCTGTAAATAGGACGGCTTTCAGCACGTTTCTCTTCAGAGTATTCCTTACTTATAAATAGAACTGCACCTGTCTTTTTTAATATTTATTTTTTTAAATTAGAATTTTAAAAACTTTCTGGCACAAGACAGAAGAGGGCATTGAAGCCATGGAACTAGAGGTATGAACCACTGTGAGACACCATACGAGTGTAACCTGGGTCCTCTGGAAGAGCAACCAGAGTTCTTCACTTCGGAGCCATCTCTCCGTTACCTGTAGCTTAGGTCTGTATGTTAATTTTGATGTTAAGTTTTTTATTTATGAGTGTTCAAGTGCATGCACACTCTGTGTTTGTGTGTTTCTGAATTTACTACATATCGTATTGCTGCTGCCAGAAGAGTCTGCAAGAAGGCATTTATTTCTCTAATGTGTGGAGATACAGGAGCTTGTGAGCCTCCTGAAGTGGATGCCAGGATCCAAACTCTGTTCATGATTAAGCAACAAGTGTACCTGAGCAGTGAGCAAGCCTTCCAATCCCAATGTTGCTTCTTTTACTGTACTGCTTCATTGAATTTATTAGTTTTAATAGAACTTTTAATTTTAAATTTGAGACTATGTTACAAAATTTCTCTTTTCCATTTTATCCTTCTAAACCCTTCCATATATTCGTCCTTGCTCCCTTTCAGTTTGTGGCCTCTTTTACTAATTGTTATGACATGCATGCATGTGTGTGTGTGTGTGTGCGTGTGTGTGTGTGTGTACATATATATTCCTAAATATAACCTGACACGGCTGTACAGTGTTACTTTTATATATGTTTTCAGGGATGGCCATTTGGAATTGCTTAACCAATTGGTGTGCTCTTCCCCAGGGAAGATGACCTCTCCTGCTCTCAGTTTTCCATAGCTGACTGTGCTTCTTTGTGTAGGGATGAGGCCTCATGGGCTTTTTCCCCATGTACTTGGGCAAGTTTATTGATAGTGTCCTTATTCAGCTCATGTTTAGGAAGCCATGCTACTGAGACTTCAATTCCTGTCCTGTCTGTTATTTGATTTGTACCTTTAGACAGAGGTGGTATTACTACTACTATTGTTTATTATTATTATTATTATTATTTCTTTTGCCTTTTATGTCTTAGTACTTGTTCCTGATAGGTGGGTACTTTGTATCCAATACTGGGGATATACCTGTCAATATGCCTGTGATGTGTTGGGAAAGTGGGGTGGAGAGTCTGTAGACAAATGATAAGACTGGAAACTAGTACACATGTCTTTGTCTCCATCCTTTGTTACACGGACATGCTTAGGTGAGTCAGGGTGAAAAGTGACCTGAACTTGTGGCTTGCATTCTGTCTGCATAGTGGGTCAGAGCTAGTAGCCACCATGTGGAATCCCTCCCCACAAGTCAGGTTGGCTCTGATAAAACCCTAAGGGCAGCGCTTACCAAAAGAACAGAGTGCGCTGTTATATTTCACAATTTTGTTTATTCTGCCCTCCTCTGCCACAAATGAAGGGGATTTTATCATCAATTTTGAGTTCACTCTAAATATCAGGGGGTGATTAGAAAGTGACGATTAAATCAATCTCCAAATTAAAACATTTTAAACAAAATATAATACTGATGTAATTTATTTGATTGTGCATAAATCTTATTCCATCCTGGAATTTTTACCCACATATACTCAAGAAATAGCATAGTAATATATAACCTTGAATACAGGTAAACTGAGGCCATATGGTTGGAGTCACACTCAGTGCCAGTGTCTGCTAACATGTGTAAGAACTAAGTTTGTAAGAGGAAGTAGCAAGTAAAAATTGAGACCAACATTGACAGCAATAGTAGACTCCTTTCTCCTGGGAGGTTGCACCTCAGGGTCTGACTCCATGATGACTGGGTATCAGACCCTGCAGCCCTGCTCTGTGAGAGAGTACTTACTGCATAGTTGAAGCAGGTGTTTTGGAAGATTGGGGCAGAGAAGAGAGAAGTGGTGGGATTCATTAGGGTAGAATAGGAAAAGTAAGTGCAGGGGAAGGCATGGGTCTGTCCTTTGCCTTTGGTATGAACTGGGTGTCTGTGTTCTGGTCAGGGTCAGCTGCTTTTTCTTCTGCAATCCCAAGGGGTTGCAAAACGCATGTCTTCCTGTGACTTGAGCACAGTTTTAGGGCGTTTGGCTTCTTTTTTCCTTTTCAAAAAGTTTTGTTGAGGTATAAATTGCATAAACTAGAACACAGCATACTTTGAATTTTGACAAATAATGCATGACATGGAAAAAAACACAAAAACAATCACAACAAAATATTTCTATCATCCCACAAAATTCTCTTTATTCCCTCTCTCAATCAGAACAGCCCAGTACCTCGCTCACGCTGTCCCCACGTGCACTACACATGACCCAAGGGCTTAAATGACCTTCTAATCCATGCTGTCACTCCAGATTCACTTTAGCACCTTCAGAGTTTCATAAAAATGGAATTATATGTGTCTACTCCCCTTCCATGCCTGTGTTTGCTTAGAAAAATATTTTTGACATTCATTCCTCTTGAGTGCTTCAGTAACTTGTTGCTTTTCATTCCTGAGTCAGAAAATTCATCATAAGAAATTACTATTGTTTATCGCTGCTATATGAAACTCCCGCTATGCCATTCTGAGGCTATTAGAAATAGAGCTCTCATAGATATTTCCGAGAAATGTTTTGGTGAAAAAATATTTTTATTTCTCTGGTGTAAACAACTACAAGTGAAATTGCTATATCATGTGCTATTTATTTAACTTCATGAAGAGCTGCCAACAATTTTCCATAGTGGCCATTCCATTTCATAGTCTCAATAAAGATATATAAAAATTCTAGTAGTTCCATCTCACTTCCAGCTCCTGACATGATCAGCTTTTCATTTAGGCATCTTGGTAGGTCTTCAGTGATAATCTCTTGTAGTTCTAATTTAAATTATCATAGTTACTATAAATGATAAGCATATTTGTCTTGTATGCTATAATTGGCTTACACTATTTGCTTTGTTGCCTTTAAAGAAACCATTACCTATTGACTACTCATAGTGACGTCTGTCTGTTCATTACACAGACTCTCTATCAGATATGTGTATTGTGAATAATTTTTTTTCAATTATAAATACTATTGTTTCAAAAATCTTTCAGATTATGACTGAGCTTTCTTTTCCTTTTATTCAAAATCTCGTTCAAATGGAAAATATTTTTAGGGACCTTATTCCACTCACCTATGCTTAATTCATCCAGTCAGTTCTTATATCTTAATGTAAAGACCTATAGCATTTTGACAACTTTAATATATGGACTGAAGGTATACCAATTAACTGTCTATCTAAATATTTGTTTCATTAATATTGATTTACACATATTTAAAACAACATACTACATGAAATAACAAATAAGTGTTAGAACTTTTCCTACTTTCCAATGTCATGAAATAGTTATATTTCAACTCTTCAGACATATCTAATGCCTGAAATATAAAGAATTTAACAAGAACCATATTGTGACCCCTTATCACTAGGTCAACTTAGGAAGATAAGCATACAGTTCACCTTCTATCTGAGCATATCAATTACGAGTTAGGTTCTATGAACAGTAACTAGGCCTGTGCTGATCTTGGAATCTGAACTGGTACGACTTCACTTTTTACAGGGAGCACAGTCAACAGCTTGCTAATGAAATGTGCACTTGTTATATGCTCACTCTTATAGCGATTACAGCAGATTTTCCCAAAGTGTAACGCCTTGAAATCGTGGTCAGTGTCTTCAGCATGGTCTCTTTCCTGGGAGTATAGATAAGCTGTAGTGGGGCTGCTCTTTCCATTGGAGAAAGGTTTTGCAGTTAACAGACAGGTCATCTGGAGTTGTAGTTCACTAAAGGTTTGGGTGAGATGGGAATCACTGCTTCCAAACATCTCACACACGTGGTTAATAACTGGGAATCTGCTATGAACTGGGAGCTTTAGTCTTGTTTACGGTGTTTTCTCATTGCTTTGGTGTTGACTTCTCTCAACAGTGGAAGTTCTGAAAAAAAATGAAGTCAGCCAAAGACACACTGTTGTAAAAAAAGCCAGCCATAGAGGCAATAAGAGATACATTTGCTGCTTACCCTTGGTTAAGAAAATTACAAAAGGAAAGAGACTTGGACAGCTGCCAAGTACAGTTTCGTCAATGCCAGAGTGTAATGCGGGCATTTGGATGGGATATTTACTGATTCAGTATACAGTCTGCCACAGTTCTACATTTCAGAGACACCCAACAACGAGCATCCATCCTCCACAGTCCAAACATCAGTTTCTCTGTTTTTACTTAGGCTACACTGACCTCCAAAATAACCGCATAAGATAAATATTCATTTCTCTTTCACAGAGTAGAAACTAAGTTTAAGAGCAATTATTTTTTTTCTGAGTTCTTCAATATAAATAATATGAAGGATAAAACATGATTTAGGTTAAGCATAGGTTCAAATTATGACTCCACTAGCTCATGAATGGCTATGTAAATAAAAACAGAATTGGTAATTAGCTGAAAATTTGAAACATGTCCATCTTTGATAAGAAATTAAAATTTCGTTTTTTATTATCCTTCATGGTTTGAAAGACCATTCACTACATTCACAGCTGTAGAATCAGTAATTGCAGAGCTTAGGCAATAAAATGATGTTTTAGGAAGATAGACAGACTAAAGAATAACCTAGGTCTTTTGACATCTAGTGTGATATATATTTTTGGTGAGGGACATTTGTTTATATTCTGTCAATTATGTTCTAAATAAATGCTGATTTGGCCAGTAGCTGGACAGGAAGTAGAGGCGGATCAATGAGAACAGGAGAATTCTGGGAAGAGGAAAGCTCCCTCTGCAGTCCTGTCCAGACTATGCCGCTGAAAAAGGTACTGAGCCATGTGGCTAACACAAATAAGAATAATGGGCTAATGTAAGTTATAAGTGTTAATAAGCAGCCTGAGCTAATGGATCAATCAGTTTATGATTAATGTAGACCTCTGTGTGATTTCTTTGGGACATAATGACTGCTGGTACCAGGCAAGACAGAAAACTCAGTCAACATATATTCTTTATTTTTTGTTGTTGTTTTGTTTGTTTTTCAAGACAGGATTTCTCAGTGTATACATGGCTATCTTGGAACTCACTCTGTAGACCAAGCTGGCCTCAAACTCAGAGATTTACCTGCTTCCCCAGTACTGGAGTTAAAGGCATATGCCACCACTACCTGGCTTATATTTTCTTATTCTAATTTGTACCATCCTGCTAATAAAGAATGTTTAAGAAAATTTTACTTTGTAGCAATTTTAGTAATAGTAAACAATTGGAAAATTAAAGTAAGAACAAAGGAGACATGATATTTTTAAAAAATGTTTCCCATGGGTAAGGATGGTTCACTTTGGCAATTCCAACACTTAGAAGGGAGAGTTAAAATGATCTGGGGTTCAAGGCCAGCCTTGTCTATTATAAATTCTAAGACATTTTTGAAAAAGCAATTCAGGTAAAATATATCAGGATAACCTTCTTATATTAGGATCAAAAACAACCTCAATATTAAAGATAATAAATATACAAAGTAAGTATACTCTGAGATAATAAAAGCAGACCAAAGTTGTGTTTACATTCATATCTCTCTGGATGGTTCAAGAAATCTGACACCTGATTTGCATGCAACGTCTCCATATCTTGTGTTTCATATTTCATTTTACCACAATGTGTTCAAGAACTCAGAAAAACACCTGCATTAAAATCTATCTATCCATCTATCTTTCTATCATTCTACCTATTTATCTACTAATTTATCTATTTTTTCTATCTATCTACCTATATATCCATCCATCCATCTGTTCAATCATCCATTTATCCATCCATCTATCTAACTATCTGTCTGTCGGATTGACTCTGCTCATGAACAAAATGAATGTACCCTCATTGAACAACATGTCCATTCAAATGAAAAAGTTATACTAAATCATGACATGACATTAGACAAAACAATACCTCTGAAAATGGGCATCCCATTGTCTTAATCGTTTCCTTCTTGTTAAATTTTCCAGTCTTACCTCAGTGGTTAAATAAGATTGTGACTTTAGGAGACACTGATTGCAAAGGGTCTACCACATTTGTTGTCTAGTACTGTCCTGGGAGCTCTATAAGTTCAGGTAATTATTTCTGTTGAGGATTTCAGGGACTTGAGAAAGACTAGTAAGGGAGGTATTTTTAGTGCTCATGAAAATACCAATTGATTCATGTTATTCATGAGACCGCCTTGGCTAACCAAAGACACTTTACTTCAGTAAGCATTCAATAAATTGAGTACTTACACTACAAATGGCTAGTCGCATGTGAGCTATGATTCTGTACATCATGCAACCATTGATTTTTGCACGGGGTTTTATTTATGGAAGCTTAAAATGCACTGAAATATTCTGTATATCTGTATTGAGAAATCCTTCTGTGTGTAGATGTGTTGCTTTTATTGATTAATGAATAAAGAGTCTTCCTTGGCCTATGATAGGGTAGAGTAGAGCTAGGCGAAGGGCAGGGGGTGGAGTACACTAAACTGAATGTTGGGAGAAAGAAGACAGAGTCAGGGAGATGCCATGGAGTCACCAGAGGGAAAAGACGTAAGCTGCCAGCTGGAACCTTGCCAGTAGGCCACGAACCTCAGGGTAAAATATAAAATAATAGAAATGGATTAATATAAAATATGAGTTAGGCAAAATATGCTTAAGCTATTGGTCAAACAGTATTGCAAATAATATAATTTCTGAGTGATTATTTCAGGAGTCTGGGTGGCTGGGAATAAACAAGAGACCTTCTACAGCTTGCATCTCTGGACAATTGCAGGGATCAGGTAGAGCCAACATTATTCTCTCATTCCAAGTCAATGAATGAAGTAGACCTGGCAGTCAGACTTCCGGCAAGAAACACATGGTCCATCGATGTGAGTAATGTGGAGAATGTTGAAGAAGGACACTATTGACAATGGTGTGCTTACTGTGGAGAGAAACTATACAAGACATTGCAGTGCCCAGTCAGTGTCACCTAGAAACAGTCAGTGTATTATCTGGCCCGAAGGGACCAGGAGTAGTGCCTGGAAAGTTATTATAGTCCAGAAATGCAGCATCTGTTCAGAATCTGCAAAGGCAAAAGATAAACATCTGACCTCCTCCAGTCTCCTTGGCCTGTTGCTATCTCTGCTATAAGACAAAATCTATTGGCTAAGAACGCCCAACAATGCAATTCATGATTAGTAATGAAATAATTAAATTCAAGATCAAGATAAAGAATCAAAAAGACCCAAAATGGCACACTGTTTCAAGAGAGACAGATTTTCAGCTAAGATTATACAAAATTGGTAGTGAAAAAAGAGTAGACTCTGGTTATGAAGTAAAAGTTTGCTCTTTGTATCCTTTAAGGAAACTTTACTATTTTTAATAACTGTAGTAAATACGTAAATATGCACCTCCTGGGTTTGCTCCTATTGTGTAACTTGTACTCATGTCCAGCAATTACCTTACAGTCTCATTGAGAAGCATTTGACAAAATGACTACTTCCATAATTATAATGTATAATATGCTCTTCAGTTTTGTTTAAAACATTTGAGTTTCATTTCTCTCAATTGCATTACAAGTACTGAAAAAATAATTAAGAAATTAAAACTCAAATAATTGAGATCTGTTATTGTGTTGTCAAGCATGCTATCATATTTAGGCAGCCATGTTGGTGAGACTTCACAGGTTTAAGTTCTTTTTTTTCTTTCTTTCTTTTATTTTTAAATTTATTTATTTATTAAAGATTTCTGTCTCTTCCCTGCCACCGCCTCCCATTTCCCTTCACCTCCCTCAATTAAGTCTCCCCCCCTCCTCAGCCCGAAGAGAAATCAGGGTTCCCTGCCCTGTGGGAAGTCCAAGGAACCCCCACTTCCATCCAGGTCTAGTAAGTTGAGCATCCAAACTGCCTAGGCTCCCACAAAACCAGCACATGCAGGAGGATTAGAAACCCATTGCCATTGTTCTTGAGTTCTCAGTAGTCCTCATTGTCCGCTATGTTCAGAGAGTCCGGTTTTATTCCAGGCTTTTCTAGACCCAGGCCAGCTGGTCTTGGTGAGTTCCCAATAGAACATCCCCATTGTCTAAGTGTGTGGGTGCACCCCTTGCGGTCCTGAGTTCCTTGCTCATGCTCTCTCTCCTTCTGCTCCTGATTTGGACCTTGGGATATATGTCCGGTGCTCCAATGTGGGTCTCTGTCTCTGTCTCCTTTCATCGCCTGATGAGGTTAATATTCAGGAGGATGCCTATATGTTTTTCTTTGGGTTCTCCTTATTTAGCTTCTCTAGGATCTCTAATTATAGGCTCAATGTCCTTTGTTTATGGCTAGAAACCAAATATGAGTGAGTACATCCCATGCTCCTCTTTTTGGGTCTGGCTTACCTCACTCAGGATAGTGTTTTCTATTTCCATCCATTTGCACGCAAAATTCAAGAAGCCCTTGTTTTTTACTGCTGAGTAGTACTCTAATATGTATATATTCCATACTTTCTTCATCCATTCTTCCATTGAAGGGCATCTAGGTTGTTTCCAGGTTCTGGCTATTACAAACAATGCTGCTATGAACATCATAGAGCATACACTTTTGTTGTATGATAAGGCCTCTCTCTTGGGTATATTCCCAAGAGTGGTATTGCTGGGTCCAGGGGTAAGTTGATCCCGAATTTCCTGCGAAACCGCCACACTGCTTTCTAAAGTGGTTGCACAAGTTTGTATTCCCACCAGCAATGGATGAGGGTACCCCTTTCTCCACAACCTCTCCAGCAAAGGCTATCATTGTTTTTTTTTATTTTAGCCATTCTGACAGGTGTAAGATTGTATCTTAAAGTTGTCTTGATTTGCATTTCCCTGATCAGAAAGGAAGTTGAGCATGACCTTAAGTGTCTTTTGGCCATTTGAACTTGTTCTGTTGAGAATTCTCTGTTCAGCTCAGTGCCCCATTTTATAATTGGGTCGATTAGCCTTTTACGGTCTAGTTTCTTGAGATCTTTATATATTTTGGAGATCAGACCTTTCTCAGTTGTGGGGTTGGTGAAGATCTTCTCCCAGTCAGTGGGTTGCCTTTGTGTCTTAGCGACAGTGTCCTTTGCTTTTCAGAAGCTTCTCAGTCTCAGGAGGACCCATTTATTCAATGAGGTCCTTAATGTCTGTGCTGCTGGAGTTATACGTAGGAAGTGGTCTCCTGTGCCCATGTGTTGTAGAGTACTTCCCACTTTCTCTTCTATCAGGTTCAGTGTGTTCGGACTGATATTGAGGTCTTTGATCTATTTGGACTTGAGTTTTGTGCATGGTGGTAGTTATGGATCTATTTTCATTCTTCTACAGGTTTACATCCAGTTTTGCCAGCACAATTTGTTGAAGATGCTCTCTGTTTTCCATTGTATACTTTTAGCTCCTTTATCGAAAATAAGGTGTTCATAGGTTTCTGGGTTAATGTCAGGGTCTTCTATATGATTCCATTGGTCGACTTCTCTGTTTTTATGCCAATACCAAGCTGTTTTCAATACTGTAGCTCTGTAGTAGAGTTTGAAGTCAGGGATGGTAATGCCTCCAGACGATCCTTTGTTGTATAATATCCTGGGTTTTTTGTTTTTCCATATAAAGTTGATTATTGTCATCTCCAGATCTGTGAAGAATTTTGACAGGATTTTGATTGGGATTGCATTGAATCTATAGATTGCTTTTGGTAGAATTGCCATTTTTACTATGTTGATCCTCCCAATCCAGGAGCAACGGAGATCCTTCCATTTTCTGGTGTCCTCTTCAATTTCTTTCTTCAAAGACTTAACGTTCTTGTCAAATAGAACTTTAACATCCTTGGTCAGAGTTACCCCAAGATATTTTATGCTATTTGTGGCTATCGTGAAAGGTGATGCTTCTCTAATTTCCCTCTGTTTCCTTATCCTTAGTGTATAGGAAGGCCACTGATTTTTTGGAGTTGATCTTGTATCCTGCCACATTACTAAAGGTATTTATCAGCTGTAGGAGTTCTTTGATAGAGTTTTTGGGGTCGCTTATGTATACTACCGTATCATCTGCAAATAACGAGAGTTTAACTTCTTCTTTTCCAATACGAGTCCCCTTGATCCCCTTATGTTGTCTTATTGCTATTGCTAGAACTTCAAGCACTATATTGAAGAGGTATGGAGAGAGTGGACATCCTTGTCGTGTTCCTGATTTTAGTGGGTTGGCTTTGAGTTTTTCTCCGTTTAATTTAGTGTGTGCTGTCGACTTGCTGTAAATAGCTTTTATTATATTTAGGTATGACCCTTGTATCCCTAATCTCTCCAAGACTTTTATCATAAAGGGGTGTTGATTTTTGTCAAATGCTTTTTCAGCATCTAATGAAATGATCATATGGCTTTTTTTTCTTTCAGTTTATTTATATGGTGGATTACATTGATAGATTTTCGTATGTTGAACCAGCCCTGCATCTCTGGGATGAAGCCTACTTGATCATGATGGATAATCTTTCCAATGTGTTCTTGGATTCGGTTTGCCAGTATTTTATTGAGAATTTTTGTGTCGATATTCATGAGTGAGATAGGCCTGTAATTCTCTTTCTTGGATGGGTCTTTGTGTGGTTTTGGTATCAGGGTAACTGTAGCTTCATAAAAGGAATTTGGCAATGACTCTTCTGTTTCTTTATTGTGAAATACTTTAAGGAGTATAGGTATTAGCTCTTCTTGGAAGTTCTGGTAGAATGTTGCATTGAAACCATCTGGTCCTGGGATTTTTTTGGAAGGGAGATTTTTGATAATGGTTTCTAGTTCTTCGTGACTAACAGGTCTATTTAGATCATTCACCTGGTCTTGGTTTAGCTTTGGTGTATCGTACTTACCTAAAAAAATGTCCATTTATTTTGCATTTTCTAGTTTTGTGGCATACAGGCTTTTGTAGCAAGATCTAATAAGTCTCTGAATTTCCTCTGTGTCTGTGGTTATGTCTCCCTTTTCATTTCTGATCTTGTTAATTCGCGTATTCTCTCTCCGCCGTTTAATTAGTTTGGATAGGGGTTTGTCGATCTTGTTGATTTTCTCCAAGAACCAACTTTTTGTTTCATTGATTCTTTGTATTGTTTTCTGTGTTTCTATTTTGTTGATTTCCGCCCTCAGTTTGATTATTTCCAGTCTTCTACTCCTCCTAGGCACGTCTGCTTCTTTTTTTTCTAAAGCTTTCAGGTGTGCTGTTAAGTCTCCGATGTATGCTTTCTCTGTTTTCTTTAAGTGGGCACTTATTTCTATGAACTTTCCTCTTAGCACTGCTTTCATAGTGTCCCATAGGTTTGAGTATGTTGTCCCTTTATTTTCATTAAATTCAAGGAAGACTTTAATTTCTTTCTTGATTTCTTCCTTGACCCAGGTGTGGTTCAGTAGTTGACTGTTCAGTTTCCATCAGTTTGTCAACTTTCTGGAGGTAGGATTGTTGTTGAATTCTAACTTTAATCCGTGGTGATCTGACAAGACACAGGAGGTTACGAATATTTTTTTGTATCTGTGGAGGTTTCCTTTGTTTCCGAGTATGTGGTCAATTTTCGAGAAGGTTCCATGAGCTGTAGAGAAGAAGGTATATTCTTTCCTATTTGGGTGTAATGTTCTATAGATGTCTGTTAAGTCTATTTGCTTCATTACCTCCATTAGTTCTCTTACTTCTCTATTAGGTTTCTGTCTTATTGACCTGTCCATTGCCGAGAGAGGTGTATTGAAGTCTCCTACTACTAGTGTGTGTGGTTTGATGTCTGCCTTGAATTTTAGTAATATTTCTTTTACGTACATGGGTGCTTTTATATTAGGGGCGTAAATATTCAGGATTGAGACGTCATCCTGACGAATTGTTCCTGTTATGAGTATAAAGTGTCCATCTCGATCTCTTCTGATTGATTTTAGTTTGAAGTCAGTTTTGTTAGAAATTAATATGGCCACACCTGCTTTTTTCTTAGGACCATTTGCTTGAAAGACCTTTTCCCAACCCTTTACTCTGAGTAGATGCCTGTCTTTGTGGTTGAGATGTGTTTCTTGCAAACAGCAGAATGTTGGATCCTGTTTTCATATCCAATCTCTTAGCCTGTGCCTTTTTATAGGTGAATTGAGACCATTATTATTAAGTGATATTAATGACCAGTGGTTGTTTACTCTGGATATTCTTATTGTTTTTGGAAGTAGAATTTGTGTGTCTCCTTTCTTTGAGTTGTGCTAGTGAAGGGTCGCTAGGTGCCTCAGTTATTGTAGGCAGTGTTGGCAATGTTGGATTCCTTGGTTTGTGATTTTCCTTCTATTACTTTCTGTAAGGCTGGATTAGTGGCTATGTATTGTTTAAATTTGTTTTTATCCTGGAAAATTTTGTTTTCTCCATTTATAGTGAACGAAAGCTTGGCTGGGTATAGTAGTCTGGGCTTGCATCCATGGTCTCTTAGTTTCTGCAGTACATCTATCCAGGACCTTCTGGCTTTCAT
The DNA here is from genome assembly GCF_018167655.1 of Microtus oregoni. Classification (NCBI taxonomy): domain Eukaryota; kingdom Metazoa; phylum Chordata; class Mammalia; order Rodentia; family Cricetidae; genus Microtus; species Microtus oregoni. The sequence continues at coordinate 2,406,130 of NW_024544709.1, read as the reverse complement.
TGTTTCCATAGAGAAATCAGGTGTAAGTCTAATAGGTTTACCTTTATAAGTTACTTGGCCTTTTTCCTTTGCAGCTCTTTGTATTCTTTCTTTAACCTGTATATTTTGTGTTTTGATAATTATATGGCAAGGGGAAGTTTTTCTTTGATCCAGTCTGTTTGGTGTTCTGTATGCTTCTTGAATATTCAAAGCAATATCTTTCTTTATGTTGGGAAAGTTTTCTTCCATAATTTTGTTGAAAATATTTTCTGGACTGTTGAGCTGTGACTCTTTTCCTTCTTCTCTTCCTATTATTCTTAGGTTTGGTCTTTTTATTGTGTCCCATAATTCCTGAATGTTTTGTGATGAGAATTTGTTGGCTTTGCAGTTTTCTTTGATCAGAGCGTTTATTATTTCTATGGTGTCCTCAGAATCTGAGATTCTTTCTTCTATTTCTTGTATTCTATTGATTATGCTTGTTTCTGTAGGCTCTGCTCGTTGACTTAGATTTTCCATATCCAGCTGGTCCTCAGTTTGTGTTTTCTTCCTTGCTTCCATTTAAGTTTTCAATTCTTGAACTGTTTCCACTACCTGTTTGATCGTTCTTTCTTGTTTTCCCAGGGTATTATGTACGTATTTACTCATTTCTTCAAATTTTTGGTTATACTTCTCATCCATTTCTATAAGGGCATTTTTCACATGTTGTTTAAGGGACTCTATTGCTTTCATAAAGTCAATTTTTTCCACTTCTTCTGTGTTAGCGTGTTGAAGACCTTCTGTTGTAAGATCATTGGGTTCTGGTGTTTTCATGCTGTTTTTCAGATTATTGGGTGAATTCTTGCCTTGGTGCCTGCCCATCTCCTCCTATAGATGCTATCTAAGGGGTCTGTTAAAACTGGTTCAGGTTTCCCTGCTGGCCAGGGGCTCCTCTTACAAAATGCCCTCGCTATGTTTCCTGGTTCCTGACAGGGGACAAGATCCCTCTCACTCCTCAGAAGGGTCTTCAGAAATAGGACCGGGCTCCTCCTTTGCCAGGGACCTCCCCAACCGAAGGCCTACCTCTTTGATTTAATTGTAGTGGGGCAATCTGCTCTCGGTGTTGCGCGCGGTCCCTGCAGCCTGCTTCTGCTACCACGATGGTTGCCGCCACCTGCGGCCTGTGTCCTCTGCTGCCTCTCCGGTCCCAGCCGGTCCCCAGGTTTAAGTTCTAATATGACCTGAAAAATGACCACATCACATTCTATGGTTGGATCAGGAAGACTCACGGAATCTGAAAGGCCCTTGACAAAGAACTACAGTTAACTAAGGAATGATGAGAGTAGGAGAAACAGTCTTCCATCAATGTAGAGAACACCATTGGCTATCCAATACCAAATGATCAGCCTTGAATATATATTCGTACAAATAATATTACATGCAGTAAACATGTTGTATTTATATATTTAGGAATATATATATATATATATATATATATATATATATATAACAATTAAAGAAAAAGAGACCATGAATTTGAAAGAAAACAAATTGGGGTACATGGAAAAGTTTGGCTGCCTAAACAGAAGGGGGCAATGATATAAATATCACCCCCAAAAGTTCTTATTAAATATCTTTAAGGAATACAAAATTACTACCAAAACTAATTAGTCTAAATAGTATTACTTATATACTTCCATTATAAATACTTAAAGAAAGAAAATAAATGTGTAATCAGAGAATAATTAGAATGTCTTATCACAAAATGTTCTGTCAAAAATTAAGAAAAAATACATGTGAGGTAGATTCTTGAAGGCGTAAGTCACAAACAATGCCACACCAATTTGGGGTTATGATTATTAGGGTGGTATTTATTTAAAGGGGAAAAAACTTACAGATCACTGTCCCAGGCAACAGCCCTCTACGCAACCAGGAAAGGAGTCTAGTCGCTGGCAGAGCAGGAAGTGAAGAGAGAGAGGAGAGGGAAGTGGCCGCTTTTTTAAAGGGAGAGAAACCATGCCCCAATGGGCTGGTACCTCAGCGGTGATAGGCTGGAGGAGTGGGAGGACCTCCCGCAACACCTCCCCCTTTTGTTTAAATAAGAGAGTTCTAAACCTACTATGAAATTATATACAATAAGTACAAATATCCTTTTCTAACTAGCTTAGGTCTTGTATAATAAATAACTTGGCCAAGTCATGAGAGAAAGTAACTACATTTATATAGTCTTCAACCCCATCAAAGATCTGAGAAGGGAAATAATGTTACCTGGGTAATTAGGAAGTTCAGTAAAACAACTTCCAAAACATGCAACAAATCACAGAGACAACTGGCTACCTGGGCAATCACCCAAAATCACGTTAGCAGCGTTGAAGCAACCAACTTTGGCTAAGGCCTAACATAACTGACATACCATTTTCAAAGGCAAGCAACTTTTCAAAACTATCTTACCCTGTCTTGGCAGGATATGACAGCCCTGTTTTATCCATTGATGCACGCTCTGTATCTTTGTCAGTCGTTGAGGTATGGGCATTTCTTTGCCCCAAGGCCAGTTCTGCCAAAAAGAAGGCTCCAGGTGGAGTGTCTTTGGTGCTCAACATTCTCTCAGGAATAGAGTGGTGTTGCCAGGAGCAATCGCACTACCACAAAACTCTGAGTTAGATTAAAGGCCATTTCTACAGCTCTTTGAAGAAGTTGAAGATTATCTATCTATACTGAGTATAATCTCTATATATCTAAAGAACCTGATTAGTCTATTATAAATGACAAACTTAGAAGACTATTAGTCTATATAATTCTCAATATCTATCTAACTTAAAGACTAAGACAATAAACGACTGTGAAACAAATGAGGACAATGACCTCCAAATATAAACAATGTACAAATATACATTGCAGTAGGTAAATATATATCAATACACAAATATTATATAAGTATCTTAATCAGAGGTAGAAATGTACACTGCAATATGGTAAATATATACAATATATATATATATATATATATCTCAATACAATATATGTCAATACATAAAAAATGTTTTAAACAGAGGTAGAAACATGCATGCATACAATAGTCAATATAATTTAACTTTGTATCAATATACAAGAATCTATACCAATATATTTGTCTAAAGACAGTAACTCACAATTACAAATCTATTATCCCATCATCCCTCTTTTTTTTTTCAAAATGATCCCTGAGCTTATAAAATTCCTCCCCCAACCCTCAATCATAAACTAATTATAATCAACCCCTAAATGATATCCCTAAACCCAAGGGCAAACTTTACTGGGAGAGGGGACGTCGTTCTCTAGAATTACTTCCAGCTGTCATAGGGGCGACGTTCTTTCTGGGGGATCCTGTGAAAGTAAAATGATGGTTAAATTTCAAGATAATGTCTTTTAAAATTGCAAATAGTCTGTGAGTATTTTCGTGCAGGTCTGGCCAAAATGTTGTATAAGATGTGCACCATTTCAGCTAACCAAGTTGGAACTGTCTTGTGCAGCTGGTACCCAAAGCAGGTCTTGTAGTAGCGCTATCAGTATCATGACGTCATATCAACCAGGTGGAGTTGTTGTTATGGGGCCCCATCTTCTTCCTGGAAACTTCAAATGTCACTTCAGGAAAAACTCATTGTTCATTATGAAAAACTTAAACATTAATCATATAGACATATATAGACACACACACACACACACATATATATATATATATATATATATATATATTCAATGAAAGACATGATAGATATATTCAATGAAAAGTATGATAGATATGAAGAAAAGCAAAGATGTTTTCTAAACTCATATTTCTTTCTGTCCCATATCATGGCTCTTGACATGAGACAGAAACTCCAGAAACTCTGGGTTTTTCTCTTACTAACAGGCTTGGAATTGGAGAGGGACTGAGCCAGAGTCCAACTTCAAAACCAGCTTTATAAATTTAGAAATATGGTTTAATATTACTTACACAACACATTCAGTTGTCTTGATATTTCCTATTGGGCAGGTATTTTTCCATCTGTCAGTATCCAAACATCCAGGGTCCCTTGAATTTCTCAAAGATGAGTGTTTTCCTGTGGAGATAAGAACAGAACCCTGCCCCCATTCTATATGTTTTTCTTACCACCTGTATGAATATCATCGTTGTGGATGAGTTGTCATTTCTCCTTTCCAAGAGGTTTCTCCTCTTCAAACCGAAACATTATTAATTTTGATGGTATCCACAATTTTTCTTCTCCTGTGGAAACAAGAGCAAAACCCCTTCCCCAACGTAGCACATCTCCTGGCTTCCACTGAGAGGTCAGCACGTCTTTGAAATAAATCGGTTGATTTAGTTCAGCAGACTTTTCCATTATCCAATGTCTTTCTGCTGCTGTCGTTCCTTTCTCATTAGCGTTAAGAAAATTTAAGGTTAATAAAGCATTATGTAATCTATTTCTGGGGGTATTTTCAGTCCCTTTCTGTTTGTTCAGCATATCCTTTATAGTACGATTTGATCTTTCTATAACTGCCTGACCTGTAAGATTATTTGGTATACCTGTAATATGTTTTATATTATAATAATCAAAAAAGCGTTTCATTTTCTTAGATACATATGCTGGACCATTATCTCTCTTTATTTGTGCAGGTATACCCATGATGGCCATAACTTCCAATAAATGTGTGATTACTGAATCAGCCTTTTCTGAGCTCAGGGCAGTAGCCCATTGAAAACCTGAATACGTGTCTATGGTGTGGTGTACATATTTTAATTTACCAAATTCCATAAAGTGGAACACATCCATCTGCCAGATTTCATTTCTCTTAGTACCCTTTGGGTTACTCGCTGCAGGCAACGGTGTTTGATTATAGAAAGAACAAGTAGGACATCTCTTTATAATGTCCTTAGCTTGTTGCCAAGTAATGGAAAATTCTTTCTTTAGGCCTTTACTATTGACATGATGCTTCTTATGAAATTCTGAGGCCTGCAACACACTTCCAATCAATAATTGATCAATCTCAGCATTGCCTTGGGCTAGAGGACCAGGCAGACCTGTATGGGACCGGATGTGTGTTATGTACATCAGACAAAGCCTGTTCCTGATTATGTCTTGTACCTGGATAAACAATGAAGTCAACTCTGTGTCATCTGGCATAAATTCAGTGGTTTCAATATGCAAGATAACTCTTTCAGCATATTGTGAATCTGTAACTATATTAAGAGGTTCTTTAAAATCCTTTAGCGCCATGAGAATGGCATATAATTCTGCCTTCTGGACAGAATTATAAGGGCTTTGTTCCACCTTACTCAATTCATCTGACTTGTAACCTGCTTTCCCTGATTTATTTGCATCAGTATAGAACGTACGGGCTCCAGTTATTGGAGCATCACGTACAATTCTAGGAAGAATCCAAGAAGTTCTTTTATGAGGTTAAGTCTACCACTTTTGGGATAGTTGCTATTAATTTCTCCCAAAAAATTAGCACAAGTTCTTTGCCATGGGTCATTGTCTTCCCATAACTTTTTTATTTCTTCAGTAGTAAAAGGCACTCTAATTTCTGCTGGGTCTATACCTGCTAGTTGACGAAGTCTCAGCTTACCTTAATTCAGAGACTTTTTCCACATAAGTTTTTAATTTTTTACTTGGTTTATTAGGTATAAATATCCACTCTAAAATAATATCTTCCCTCTGCATTAGAATCTCTGTAGGAGAAATTCTGGAAGGCAATATGACTAGGATGCAGCTAAGATTTGGGTTCACCCTATCCACATGTGCCTCCTGTAATTTTTCCTCAATCATTGTCAGTTCCTTTTCTGCTTCAGCTGTCAGTTTTCTTGGACTATTCAAATCTTTATCACCATCTAAGGTTTTCTTTAAATGAAATATTAGATCAGGTGTTATCCCAACAGCTGGTTGTAGACTGGAAATGTCTCCTAACAATCTTTGGAAGTCATTAAGAGTCTTTAAGCGGTCTCTCCTAATTTGTGCCTTTTGCGTTTTAATTTTCTCTAACCCTATTCTGTAACCTAGGTAATTAATAGGATTTCCTCTTTGAATCTTTTTCAGGGGCAATTTGTAATCCCCACCTAGGCAAGACTTTCTTTACTTCTTCAAACATCCTTTCTAAAGTATCTTTATTTGAATCAGATAACAAGATGTCATCCATGTAATGATAAATGATGGACTTG